>NC_046172.1:67787404-67834739 GCF_011064425.1 Rattus rattus
AGAGAGCTGCTGCTTGGTAGCAAAAGAGCTGCTGCCGGGTTTTTTTTTTTTTTTTTTTTTGAAGTATTTTATTGGGGTTTTTAATTTCATTTTGGATATTTTATGTATTTACATATCAAATGCTATCCTCCATCTCCCTCTCCCATGCCCCCCCTCCCTCACCGGGCTTCTGTGAAGATGCTCCTCCCATCCACCCACTCCCACCTCAACTCCCAGGCATTCACCTATACTGGGAAAATAAGCCTTCACAGGACCAAGGGCTTTTCCTCCTATTGATGCTGGACAATACCATCCTCTGACACATATGTGGCTGGAGTCATGGATCCTTCCATGTGTACTCATTGGTTGGTAATTTAGTCCCCGGAGCTCTGGTGGAGTCTGGTTGGTTGATAATGTTGTTCTTCCTATGGTGTAGTAAACCTGTTCAGCTCCTACACTCTTTTCTCTAACTCCTCCATTGGGGTCCCATTGTTCAGTCCAATGGTTAGCTGCAAGCATCCTTATCTGTATCAGTAGGGCTCTGGCAGAGACTCTAAGGAGACATCCACATCTGGCTCCTGTCAGCAAGCATTTCTTGGTATCAGCAATAGTGACTGGGTTTGGTGGTTGCATATGGAATGGATTCCTGGGTGGGGCAGTCTCTGGAAGACCTTTATTTCAGTCCCTTCTCCACTCTTTGTCCGTGAATTTCCTCCTATGATTATTTTGTTTTCTCTTCTAAGAAGGAACAAAGCACCCATATTTTGCTCTCCCTTCTTCTTGGGCTTCATACAATCTGTGAATTTTTCCTTAGGTATTTCAAGCTTTGGGGCTAATACCCCACTTAGCAGTGAGTGTATACCATGTGTATTCTTTTTGTGACTGTGTTTACCTCACTCAGGATGATATTTTCTAGTTCCACCCATTTGCCTACGAATTTCATGTAGTCATTGTTCTTTATAGCTGAGTAGTACTCCATTGTGTAGATGTACCACATTTTCTGTATCCATTCCTCTGTTGAAGGGCATCTGGGTTCTTTCCAGCTTCTGGCTATTACAAATAAGGCTGCTATGAACATAGTGGAGCATGTGTCTTTTTTATATGTTGGGGCATCTTTTGGGTATATGCCCAAGAGAGGTATAGCTGGATCCTCAGGTAGTGCAATGTCCAATTTTCTGAGGAATCTCCAGACTGATTTCCAGAATGGTTGTACCAGTCTGCAATCCCACCAACAATGGAGGAGTGTTCCTCTTTCTCCACATCCTCGCCAGCATCTGCTGTCAACTGAGCTTCTTATCTTAGCCATTCTGACTGATGTGGGGTGGAATATCAGGGTTGTTTTGATTTGCATTTCCCTGATGACTAATAATGTTGACATATCTTTAGGTGCTTCTCAGCCATTCGATATCCCTCAGCTGAATTTTTTTTTTTTTGTTTAGCTCTGTACCCCATTTTTCAATAGGGTTATTTTATTCTCTGGAGTATAACTTCTTGAGTTCTTTGTATATTCGGATATTAGCCTTCTATCAGTTATAGGATTGGTAATGATCGTTTCCCAATCTGTTGGTTGCCGTTTTGTCCTAACCACAGTGTCCTTTGCCTTACAGAAGCTTTGTAGTTTTATGAGGTCCCATTTGTCGATTCTTGATCTTAGAGCATAAGTCACTAGTGTTTTCTTCAGTAAAATTTCCCCAGTGTCCATGTGTTCCAGATTCTTCTCCACTTCCTTTTCTCTTCTATCTCTTGTATTCTGTTGGTGATTCTTGTATCTATGACTCCTGATCTCTTCCTTAGGTGTTCTATCTCCAGGGTTGTCTCCCTTTGTGCTTTTATTATTGTTTCTATTTCCATTTTTAAATCCTGGATGGTTTTGTTCAATTCCCTCACCTGTTTGGTTGTGTTTTTCTGTAATTCTTTAAGGTATTTTTGTGTTTCCTCTTTTAAGGCTTCTATTTGTTCTGTGTTGTACTGTATTTCTTTAGGGGAGTTACTTATGTCCTTCTTATAGTTCTCTATCATCCTCATGAGATGTGATTTTAAATCCAAATCTTGCTTTTCTGGTGTGATAGGATATCCAGTGTTTGTTGTGGTGGGATCACTCAGTTCTGATGATGCCAAGTTGTCTTGGTTTCTGTTGCTTAGGTCTTGTACTTTTACTCACCATCTGGTTATCTCTGATATTAGTTGGTCTTGCTATCTCTGACTGGAGTTTGTCCTTCCTGTGAGCCTGTGAGCTTGTGATCTTAGAAGTGAGAGGGTTTCTTAGAGACCAGCTCTCTCAGGGCAGGTTCTGTGTCTGAGAGCCGTGGGACAACCCCAGCTCTGGGCCCAGATGTAGAATGGAAGGGTCCCGTCCCAGGCTGCCCTGCAGCTCCAGAGCCCTGTGCACTCCAGATGGGTCTTTCTTTGGATCGTTGGTGGAGAGAACCTGGGGTCCTATCTATGGGCTGTGGGCATAGGAGAGAGAGCACTCCTGGCATACCAGCTCTCTCTGCCAGCAGGTTTTGTGTTCAAGGCTGTGTGAAACTCTATCTTGATACATTTGTGTCTATATTAATACTAGCCAAATTCTCATTCACACCAATCATTTATCTTCAGAAAAATAATGCATAATTGCAAGCTATAAAAAATTATATGATTGAGCTGGAGGTGGTGGCACTAGTCTTTAATCCCAGCACTGAGAGGCAGTGGCGGGTGGATCTTTGAGTTTGAAGCCAAGCATGGTCTACAAAGTCAGTTTCAGGACAGCCAGGGAGACATAGAAAAACCCTGTCTCAAAAAAACCAAAATAAAAAAAAAGTAGTAGAAGAAGAAAGAAAAAGAAAGGTAGGAAGGGACCTAAGATAACTTATAAACTTCAAAGGTATACATCCAGTGACCTGCTTCCTTCCTTTTTAGTCCCAACTTCTTTAAAGTATATGACACCTCACAAACTAGTGCCATTTGCTGGGGACCAAGCATTTGGCATATGACCCCATTTGGGAATAATTCCTTTTCAAATCATAACATTGTGTCTTTGGCCCCCAAAGTTCTGTGGCCAGCCTATAATACCAAGTGCATTCAATTCAAGTTCAAGGGTCCCTGCAGTATTAGCAATTCCAGCACTGTTCAGAAGTTTAAGTCCAGTTTTTCCCAAGACTTGAGGCAAGCTCTTAACCATAAGCATTAACAAAAACTAAAATTAAAATTAAAAACAAGTTATATACTTCCAACATGCAATGACTAAACATTCTTATTCTAAAAGGAGAAGAGAATGAATGTTCACAGCAAAGAAAGACTGAGACCCAGCAAGGCAAGCATTAATTCACATAGTACCATATGTGGTGTCATGGAATATGATATCAAAGCATGGACTCTGAAGTGTTAGGGAGCCACATCTCTTTGTCATTGCTGCTTGCTGCTGACATGTTCTCTTTATTGAGTTGGCTTTACTCATTTTATGCAGCTTTCATTTGTATATATTCTATATCCTTGGCACTTTCTATATCCTAGGGTCTCTATTATATCTTAGGCTTTGTTCTTACAGCTTCACCTGGCACCCAGAGACTGCCCGCCACACAAAGTCCAGTCTCTCAAACCTTCCTTTGAAACTTGAATGGAGGCCTCCATGACCCCATAGGCACTTGCATTTTGCAACCATCTAAAGCAGCGTGATGTTGATGTTGCCAAGGTCTCTTGCCTTCTATGAACCATAGCTGAGGTGGTGTCTGAGTGTTTCTAGGCAACTGACCTCAAGAAAACACTTCTATAGACATTCCTGTGAAAGCAGGACATCCTGGAGCTACTGTCTCAAAGAAAAGTCATTAAAAAATAAGGTGTTCTTTAAAACAACTTTATAACCATGATTCTTTGATAGATAGGACCTAGAAGTTATCCTGATATATCCTCAAAGGGATCCATACACACAAACACAACACACCACACCATACCACACACACACACACACACACACACACACACACACACACACACACACACACGGATGTTGAGGCCATGAAATTGAGAGAAGATAGTAGGGAGGATACATAGGAAGGGTTGAATGAAAGAAAGGAAAGGTGGAAATTATATAATTATATTGTAAATTCAAAGGGAAAATACCTTCTCCAATGCAGTGTCACTGTATAGATCAACTATACTGGAGGGCAAGTTCCATGTCCAGGAGTGTTAGCCAAAACAAAACAGATTCCATGTTTTATTTGTGTGCCTTTTGTTTTTGCTTTTTTTATGCCTTGCTGTTTTTTGTTTGATCACTTTAATTTTTGCTTTATTTTAGGGTTTTCTTTGAATGGAAGGAGATAGAATATAAAGTTGGGCAGGTAGGGAGGTTGGGAGGGTCTCAGAGGCATTGGGGAGGGCAAAGAATATGATTAAACTATTTTGCATGAAAAAATAATAAAAAAGAAAGCTTCCAAATAAAATTAAAAGGTCACATGTAGTGGAAAATAAAAATAAAAATTCAAAGTCTATTAAAAATTAAATCTCTTACCTGTAGATTCTTGTAAAATCCAAAATAAATTACATTATTACATTATTACATATGTAATATTACATATTACATTATTATTCCAAAATGAAAGACCAGGACACAGTTACAATCAAATAAAAGCAAACCCAAAATTCAACAGTATACAAAACTCAGTATCTGGCATCTTGAATGTACTGGGCTCCAAAGGTCTTTAGTAGACTTACTTCTCTGACTTTACCATCTTCAAAACATCTTGTCTCATAAGCTCAAGCTAACTCTGTTCCATGTCTGCTGCTGTCCTTGGTGGTCACACCACATTCTGGGGTCTCTAACATCCTGGGGTCTCTACTAAAACTGAGGATATACCTTCACCAATGGTCTTTCCTGGTCTACTCAGCCTCTTCTACATGATGCCAAGCTTCTCTCTATGACCCCTTCATGCCTTCAAAAAAGTACCATGTCGGAGAGTCTTATACATTATTTGCCAAGTTCTGCTGCCATGTCTATGTGATGTCTTGACATCCCCACCACTATATCATAGCTTCTTTATACTGACCCCAAGGAAATATATCCCAGATTTTTCTCTCAATGATACTGCTCTATTATCAATTACAGATTAGTCCTCAGCCCAAGTTGTTGATCATCTATTATTCCAGAAAAGCAAATTTCCACAAATTCTTCATTTAAAATGTCACATGAATAGCCCTGATACAATCTTTGCTTTCCTCTGAAATCCCATGTCAGACCTCCATCAATACTTCCATCTCTGTTAATATTCCTATCATTGAAACTCCCATAACAGCAACTTAATCAAACTATGAGGGCTTCCAGTCCAATGCTTCAAATGCTTTCACAATTCTGACCACTCTAAAAAGTGATCAGTTCTATTGTAGGAATTTTAGGAATTGTAGGAATACTTCATGCTAATTTTCTGTGTTTCTGTGATAAATACCATGACCAGAAAACAAAAACAACAACAACAATAAAAAACAATGTGGGCAGAAAATAGTATATTTCATCTTATAGTCTGTTTATTCTGCTTCCACAGTGAGATAGAACATCACAGTGGCAGAGGTTTGTCAGAGAAAAGGCTATTCAGCTCATGATGAACAAGGAGAAAAAAAGGGACCAGAGACCAGAGACCAGGGGTCAGGGACCAGGAAATCACCTTTAAAGAAACCACCAGCATGGTACTTCCTCTCACTAAGCCCTACTTCCCAAGGTTTTCAGAAATAGCACGACCAGCTGGAGACCATGTGTTCAACACAATAGCTTATGACAGATGCTTCAGAGTCAAGTCATAGCACATAAGCTTCACCGCTGCTCTATTTTTATATTGATCCTCACTAAAGGTATAGGTTCTAGTAACACTATACCACAACCAGAAAAGGTACAGTATACCCAAACTTCCTCATACCAGCTCTGGACATTATCACTAACAATTTCAATAATGCATGATTTATGCTGTTCCTGGAAGCACTGACACCTGAAGAATATGTCTGATGTTGGGGGAAATGACACTGCCATCACAACCATTATGAATTTGCTAGTGGTGTGGCCTCTTCTACTTTTGAGTAAAGAAGAAAAGGTACACACACATATATATATCTACCTTCACCTTTTTCAAATACCTGCTTAAACAATAGTATATAAATTTGCTTTCACGGGGCAGGAGATTTTAAGAACTTTATGTGGAGAATTGGACCCACACAAAGACCTCATCTATTAATATTGGAGGTTTTCCAAACTAAATAGCTTAAGTTATATTCTTCTATTATAAAAGACACAGATTTCAAGTCCCAATCATTTTCATGAAGCTTTGGGAATTTTAAAATTTCACTCTTCTTTTTTCTTTTTTTCGGAGCTGGGGACCGAACCCAGGGCCTTGTGCTTGCTAGGCAAGCGCTCTACCACTGAGCTAAATCCTTAAAATTTCACTCTTAAATGTGTGACAATATCCTTCATGAATTTAGGAAATCTGTAATAAGCATGAACAGAAAAATAATGTGAAAACACAATGTCCTTTGTTATTGATTAAGAAGTAGGGAAAATACATGGTATAGTAAACTACAATAAATATTGTCAAAGAACTAATAGAAGATCTTTTTAAAATCCAACATACAACCTAGAATCCAGAGACCTGCTCACCATTATGCCACTTGGTGCCCAGCTGCCATCAGGTGCAATGTCTGGGGCTCATATACCACTAGAGACTGTGGAAATGTCTCTGATATGGGCAGCAGTTTGGGACCACATAGATGTAACAAGGGCTGTGTAAGACTGGCTCCACACTCACTGGCTATAGCAGTTGGGACGACTCCACCGCTCACTGTCAGCACTTAGGATAATGGGACCTGCACCTCTCCCAGGCTGCACAGTACACCTGGTTCTGGTGGCAGGGGCTTAGGTGAGCTTCTCTGAGGGCATGAGTGTGGGAGAGATGATCTTATCACTCATCTGCCCTGAGGTGGCTAGAGGAGGGGCTCCGAAATTCCCATGTCTAAATGGGGTATTATTCGAAATTGATGGCAACTGGGGGAGATGTGGCCACTGAAAATTTTCTGATTCTCCAATGGATGGCTCCACACCCATGTGCACATTGGCAGCATCAGCCAGACTCAGTGAGTTATTCATTTTTAAAAGGAGGATATGAAGTTTGGAGGAATATATGTTGTGCGGCCTCAGGGAGTTTGTAGGAAGGAGGTAAATCTGCTTAACATGTGTTGTATACATGTATAAAATACTGAAATAAATTTATCATTACAGAACCTATAGGAATTCTTAGAAATGCATGCTAAGACAACAGAAATTAAAATTTCAACAGATTGTATGTTAAAATTAATCAAAGCTGTAGAACAAAATGACAGATGGAAAAGATAACAGGTAAAATTGTAGGACTATGACTTCTGGGACAAGATATTTAAGGAAAATTATACTTTCAATGAAATAGATGTTCTTTTAATCCCCAAAATAAAAATTATGATTTTGAGGATTTAAAAAGCCCAAAAGTGCTGCTCCCAAACCTTGTGGAAGAGAGAGGTGAATGCCCAGACATGTGGGTAATCCTGAGACTGCAGGGCAGGAGAGACTGCCGCTTCTGCCCACCTTTGCCCAAATCCCTGGCCCAAGAGGAAACTGTATAGGGCCTCTGTGCACAGGAAGATAAGGGCAGTCAAGCTGCAGAAGCCCTGCAGTCCAGAGTGCGCCTGGATCTGAACGGACCGGGTCAAACAGCTCCTGCATGCAAATCCCAAGGGAGAGAGAGCTAGACCTTCAGAGGGGCAGACACACCTGGGAAATAAGAGGAGACTACTCTCTGCCCACATTTCTGACTCTACAGGAAAACGCCTAGTGCCATCTGGGCACCCTGTCCACAGGGACCCAGGAGAAGGAGGGGCAGGCCCTTCTGGTTGCTGCCCTCATGGAGAGCTGAAACCCAGTCCCGAGGAGCGACTTCAGGCCCGAGACCAGAGGTAAAACCAACTTTTCTGCTCCAAGTGACCTGTCTGGTGGACTCAGGACACACAAAGGCAAAATTCCTCTGGGACCAGACACTTCCAGGTTCTAGCTGGCACCCGAACCTCACTAATCCCGGCCACAGCTCCCTGCTCCCAAATCCCGTGGGAGAGAGAGCTGATTGCCCAGACGTGTGGGCACTCCTGAGACTGCAGGGCAGGAGAGACTGCCACTTCTGCTCACCTTTGCCCACATCCCTGGCCCAAGAGGACACTGTATAAGGAAGATAAGGGCAGTCAAGCTGTAGGAGCCCTGCGGTCCAGAGTGCGCACTGATCTGAACGGACCTGGTCAAACAGCTGCCTGCATGCAAATCCCATGGGAGAGAGAGCTAGACTTTCAGAGGGGCAGACACACGTGGGAAACCTGAGGAGACTACACTCTGCCCACATTTCTGACTCTATATGAAAACACCTAGCACCATGTGGGCGCCCTGCGCGAGGGGACCCAGGAGAAGTAGGGGCAGGCCCTTCTGATTCCCACCCACAAGGACAGCTGAATGCCAGCGGATAGGAAAGACTACACGCCTGAAAGCAGAACACTCTGTTCCCATAACTGTCTGAAAGAAAACAGGAAAACAGATCTAGAGCACAGCTGACACACAGGCCTATAGAACAGTAAACCCCACTGTCAGAAATAGCAAAACAAGGTAACACCAGAGACAACCTGATAGTGAGAGGCAAGTGCAGGAACCCAAGCAACAGAAACCAAGACTACACAGCATCATCAGAGCCCAATTCTCCCACCAAAGCAAACACTGAATATCCAAACACACGAGAAAAGCAAGATCTAGATTTAAAATCACATTTGATCATGATGCTGGAGGATATTAACAAAGACATAAAGAAGTCCCTTAGAGAAATGCAGGAAAACACAAATAAACAAGTAGAAGCCCTTAGAGAGGAAACACAAAAATCCCTTAAATAACTACTGGAAAAAACAACAAAACAGGAGAAGGAAATGAACAAAACCATCCAGGAGTTAAAAATGGAAATAGAAACAATAAAGAAAGCACAAAGGGATACAACCCTGGATATAGAAAACCAAAGGAAAAGACAAGGAGCCGTAGATACAAGCATCACCAACAGAATACAAGAGATAGAAGAGAGAATCTCAGGAGCAGAAGATTCCATAGAAAGCATTGACACAACTGTAAAAGATAACGTAAAATGGAAAAAGCTACTGGCCCAAAACATACAGGAAATCCAGGACACAATGAGAAGATCAAACCTAAGGATAATAGGTATAGAAGACAGTAAAGACTCCCAACTCAAAAGACCAATAAATATCTTCAACAAAATCATAGAAGAAAACTTCCCTAACCCAAAGAAAGAGATGCCTGAATCAGGTGGGGATTTGCATCCATGATTCAGAACTTAGATAGGGAAAAATTAGTCACTACCTCCAAGTAGAGAGTTGTGATGAATGTCTGTAACACGAGGCAGAGTGAATGCAGACATATATTATAGAAGTTATTAAGGTTAGATAAAAATTTGTGGCTCTGGGTAGAGAGCTTAATGGATATATTTTGGGCTAAAGTCCTGGTTTGATAAGTTGTTTATTGGTATTAGAATTGATAGAAGGTGTTTGAGTTTGTTTAAAGGAGAGTGCAGAGATTACCCGAATCATGTGGGGATTTTCATCCATGTTTCAGAACTTAAATAGGGAAAAATTAGTCACTGACTCCAAGCAGAGTATTGTGATATTTACAAGTTATTAAGGTTAAATAAAAATCTGTGGCTCTCGGTAGAGAGCTTAACAGATGGATATATTTTGGACTAAAGTCCTGGTTTGATAAGTTGCTTATTGATATTGGAATTGATAGAAGATATTTGGTTTGTTTTGTGAATTACCCCACTAAAGGCCATATTGCTCGTTGATGCCAGCTAGCAAGGGTTTGTGGTTATTTTTTATATCTACCACAACAGGTACCACAAAATCTCTTAACATGGGCTCCACGGGAATTTTGGGTTAATTTCCTGATATCACAGAGTACAAAAGCCTATCAGGCTCATTGTTTAGCTTACTTCCTTTGAAAAAAATTGTTTAATCTTCATAATGGATGTGACTTTGAGTTTTATAGTTATATTATTACTCTGGGAAAGAGTGCAAGATACCAGCTTTTCTGGTTACAGACTAAGGAACACAGTATTTTGGGAGAAAGATTTGGTCTTCGTGTTTTTAAAAAGGCTCTAGAAACCTCACAGAGTCATACTGATCAGGTTTGATAGTGGTAGACCGCCTGAAAAAAATTAATGCAAGGGAATCAAACAAAAAGAGATTTTGATTCTAAACTTTGGTCTTGAGAGTTGTATTTTACAGAGTGTGCCTACTTGGATTCCTGGTCTCAAGGACTTTCAGCTGGGTCCAGTCAGGACACATCAGCTACAGCATTTGCTTCATTCTTCCTACCCCCTACCCCCAAGGATATCTCAACGCCCATGTACAGCTTGAAGAAGTTATAGAGGAGTCGTCGCCCCAATTCACTGGACTTTGGGGGGCTGAAAGTGGTTATTCTAAAGTTGTTTTTATGAGGAATTTAGAAATGGTTTTAATTTAACAGGGAGGAATTAGCTAGATTGAGTTATACAGTCGTAATCTCATTTGTTAACTAAGCTAAAATCATATCTTTGCTTTGATATAGAATTTATTTGTTAAAAGATTAAAAGTACAAGGTTTAGAGCCAGTCTTTCTATTGATGTCATTACAAACTTCTGAGTTGATTACACATGTGAGTTAAGGGCCAAAGAGCAAATTCATGGCTCTGACTTTGTGAGAGTACATTCAAGATAATATTAAGATATAAAAACAACAGTCCAGATTGTCTTATATAGATAGATTGTTTCCAAAATGTCAGAAATCCACAAAATTTGAGATTTAAAGTTATTTATCTTTTGTTAAGACATATCTGCTCCTAACAGTTCCCCTTTGGCAGACTTAATGAAGAATTTGAACATCTCTACCTCCAGGTGAGGCAATACTTTGTGGCTAGGCAGCCATTGGACAAAATTGCCTGTATTATGTGCAGTCTAATACTGTCCAGAAAAGGACAAATTATGCAGAATAGTTGACTGATAAGCTCTGCCAAGACAGGGTGATCAGCCTTTCAAAAATCTGCATTTCTAGAGTCTGTCAGTTGATTTTGCCAGAAGGCCGAAGACTTTTGCTCACATGTTGCTAACAGAGGACTGTGCTAGTGGAAATTTGTCTCTACAACCTCTCAGTTCTGGAAGCTGTGTTAGGCTTCCTATGTGTATAGATACTTGATCATTCTCAGATTTCTGACGGGGTTGAAGACTGATTATAGTTTCATAGCCTATCAGGCAGTTTAACTCTGGAAATACATATTTTATTAGATAGTTATCAGATAGTATACAAGCTAGCCAAGACATAATATAGATTTTAAGCCTTTCTTAAGGTGGAATGGATAAGTAAATGTTCTGTTTAGCTGATATAGTGATGGAGTGGGTGTTGAGTATATCATATGTTTCATAAATTGTAGAATGGTAATAATTGTACTCAATTTATAAATAAGTTAAAAGGACTTTTGACTGGACAAAGGGGGGAGGAAATGTTGTGGTTTACCCTGGAGTTATCTGTATTTTGATGTTAATTCCACTGCCCCAAGGACAGCTGCCTAGTCTCGTACTCAGGACTCAGGTGACTTCACCAGAAACTTTCCCCATTGAATTTGACAATACAGGTGAGGGGCAGGTACAGGATAGAAGGAGGCCTGTCATTGGATGAGAAGGAAGGATGTAGGAGAGAAGTTTGAAGGAGGAGGAGAGACTGGAATGAGAGGAGAAGAGACAGGAGGGAGAGGGAGAGAAGCCATGGCAGGTGACATTAAGATGCCACTCTGTGTAGTTACAGGTTTATTAATGTTCTTAAGGGATGGATGTGTATTGGGCTTTGTATGTTTAGGTGGGCAATTATAATGTACCAATTGGATCAAAAAAACTGATTTTTCAACCAAAAGTCATCAAAAAAGATAAGGAAGGACGTTTCATATCATCAAAGGAAAAATCCACCAAGATGAACTCTCAATCCGAAATATCTATGCTCCAAATACAAGGGCACCTACATATATATATATATATATAAACATACTAAAGCTCAAAGCACACATTGCACCTTACACAATAATTATAGGAGATTTCAACACCCCACTCTCTTCAATGGACAGATCGTGGAAACAGAAATTAAACAGAGACATAGACAGACCGATACAAGTTATGAACCAAATGGACTTAACAGATATTTATAGAACATTCTATCATAAAACAAAAGGATATACCTTCTTCTCACCACCTTATAGTACTTTCTCCAAAACTGACCATATAATCGGTAACAAAACAGGCCTCAAGAGATACACAAAGATAGAAATTATCCCATGAGCCCTATCAGATCACCATGGGCTAAACCTGGTCTTCCATAACAATAAGGAAAGAATGCCCACATATACATGGAAGTTGAACAATGCTCTACTCAATGATAACCTGGTCAAGGAAGACATAAAGAAAGAAAATAAAGACTTCTTAGAATTTAATGAAAATGAAGGTACAACATACCCAACCTTATGGGACACAATGAAAGCTGTGCTAAGAAGAAAACTCAAAGCTCTGAGTGCCTGCAGAAAGAAACAGGAGAGAACATATATCAGCAGCTTTACACCTACAAGCTCTAGAACAAAAAGAAGCAAATATACCCAGAAGAGGTAGAAGGCAGGAAATACTCAAACTCAGAGCTGAAATCAACCAAGTAGAAACAAAAGGACTATACAAAGAAGCTGGTTCTTTGAGAAAATCAACAAGATAGATTAAACCCTTAGCCAGACTAACCGGATGATACAGAGAGTGTTTCAAAAGTAACAAAATCAGAAATGAAAAGGGAGGAATAACAACAGAATCAGAGGAAATTCAAAAAAATCATCAGATCCTATTACAAAAACCTATATTCAATGAAACTTGAAAATCTGCAGGAAATGGACAATTTCCTAGACACATATCAGATACCAAAGCTAACTCGGGAACAGATAAACCATTTAAACAATGCCATAACCCCTAAGGAAATAGAAGCAGTCATTAAAGGTCTCCAAACCAAAAAGAGCCCATGTCCAGATGGGTTCAGTACAGAATTCTATCAGACCTTCATAGAAGACCTCATACCAATACTATCCAAACTATTCCACAAAATTGAAACAGACAGAGCGCTACTGAATTCTTTCTATGAAACCACAATTACTGTTATACCTAAACCACACAAAGACCCAACAAAGAAAGAGAACTTCAGACCAATTTCCCTTATGAATATTGACGCAAAAAATACTCAATAAAATACTTGCAAACCAAGTCCCAAAACACATCAAAACAATCATCCATCATGATCAAGTACACTTCATTCCAGGCATGCAGGGATGGTTTAATATATGGAAAACCATCAACGTAATAAAAAAACTGAAAGAACAAAACCACATGATCATTTCAGTAGATGCTGAGAAAGCATTTGACAAAATTCAACACCCCTTCATGATAAAAGTCCTGGAAAGAACAGGAATTCAAGGCCCATACCTAAACATAGTAAAAGCCATATACAGCAAACCAGTAGCTAATATTAAACTAAATGGAGAGAAACTTGAAGCAATCCCAATAAAATCAGGGACTAGACAAGGATGCCCACTTCTCTCCCTACTTGTTCAATATAGTTCTCAAAGTCCTGGCCAGAGCAATCAGACAACAAAAGAAGATCAAAGGGATACAGATTGGAAAGGAAGAAGTGAAAATATCACTATTTGCAGATGATATGATAGTATATTTGAGTGATTCCACAAGTTCCACCAGAGAACTACTAAACCTGATAAACACCTTCAGCAAAGTGGCTGGGTATAAAATCAACTCAAATAAACGAGTAGCCTTCCTCTACACAAAAGAGAAACAAGTCGAGAAAGAAATTAGGGAAACGACACCCTTCATAATATTCCCAAATATCATAAAATATCTTGGTGTGAATTTAACCAAGCAAGTGAAAGATCTATATGATAAGAACTTCAAACCTCCGAAGAAAGAAATTGAAGAAGATCTCAGAAAATGGAAAGATCTCCTATGCTCATGGATTGGCAGGATTAATATAGTAAAAATGGCCATTTTACCAAAAGTGATCTACGGATTCAGTGCAATCCCCATCAAAATTCCAATCCAATTCCTCATAGAGTTAGACAGAACAATTTGCAAATTCATCTGGAAAAACAGAAAACCCAGGATAGCTAACACTATCCTCAACAATATAAGGACTTCCGAGGGAATCACTATCCCTAAACTCAAGCAGTATTACAGAGCAATAGTGATAAAAAACAGTATTGTATTGGTACAGAGTCAGGCAGATAGACCAGTGGATTAGAATTAAAACCCAGAAGTGAACCCACACACCTATGGTCACTTGATTTTTGACAAAGGAGCAAAAACCATCCAATGGAAAAAAGATACCATTTTCAGCAAATGGTGCTAGTTCTACTGGAAGTCAGCATGTAGAAGAATGCAGATCAATCCATGCTTATCACCCTGTACAAAGCTTAAGTCCAAGTGGATTAAGGACCTCCACATCAAACCAGATACACTCAAACTAATAGAAGAAAAAGTGGGGAAGAATTTCAAACACATGGGCACTGGAGAAAATTACCTGAACAAAACACCAATGGCTCATGCTCTCAGATCAAGAATCGACAAATGGGATCTCATAAAACTGCAAAGCTTCTGTAAGGCAAAGGACAATGTGGTTAGGACAAAATGACAACCAACAGATTGAGAAAAGATCTTTACCAATCCTACAACTGATAGAGGGCTTATATCCAAAATATACAAAGAACTCTTGAAGTTAGACTTCAGGGAGACAAATAACCCTATTAAAAATGGGGTTCAGAGCTAAACAAAGAATTCACACAACTGAGGAATGCCGAATGGCTGAGAAGCACCTAAAGAAATGTTCAACATCTTTAGTCATAAGGGAAATGCAAATCAAAACAACCCTGAGATTCCACCCCATACCAGTCAGAATGGCTAAGATTAAAAACTCCAGTGACAGCAGATGCTGGCAAGGATGTGGAGAAAGAGGAACACTCCTCCATTGTTGGTGGGATTGCAGACTGGTACAACCATTCTGGAAATCAGTCTGGAGGTTCCTCAGAAAATTGGACATTGAACTGCCTGAGGATCCAGCTATACCTCTCTTGGGCAAATACCTACAAGATGCCCCAACATATAAAAAAGACACGTGCTCCACTATGTTCATAGCAGCCTTATTTTCCAGAAACTGGAAAGATCCCAGATGCCCTTCAACAGAGGAATGGATACAGAAAATGTAGTACATCTACACAATGGAATACTACTCAGCTATCAAAAACAATGACTTTATGAAATTCGTAGGCAAATGGTTGGAACTGGAAAATATCATCCTGAGTGAGGTAAACCAATCACAGAAAAACACACATGGTATGCACTCATTGATAAGTGGTTATTAGCTCAAATGCTCGAATTACCCTAGATGCACAGAATACATGAAACTCAAAAAGGATGATCATAATGCGGATTTTTTACTCCTTCTTTCAAAGGGGAACAAGAATACCCTTGGGAGGGAATAGGTAGGCAAAGATTAGAACAGAGGCAGAAAGAACACCCATTCAGAGCCTGCCCCACATGTGCCCCATACATATATAGCCACCAAACTAGATAAAATGGATGAAGCATGCAGGCTGATAAGAACCGATGTAGATCTCTCCTGGAGAAGACAGCCAGAATCTGCGGCAAATACATGGCGAATGCCAGCAGCAAACCACTGAACTGAGAACAGGACCCCCATTGAAGGAATCAGAGAGGACTGAAAGATCTGGAGGGGCTTGAGACCCCATATGAACAACAATGCCAACCAACCAGAGCTTCAAGGGACTAAGCCACTACCCAAAGACTATACATGGACTGACCCTGGACTCCAACTGCATAGGTAGCAATGAATAGTCTAGTAAGGGCACCAATGGAAGGGGAAGCCCTTGGTCTTGCCAAGACTGAATCCCCAGTGAATGTGATTGTTGGGGGGAGGGTGGTAATGGGGGGAGGATGGGGAGGGGAACACCCATATAGAAGGGGAGGGGAGGGGTTACAGGGATTTTGTCCTTGAAACCAGGAAAGGGAATAACAATTGAAATGTAAATAAGAAATACCCAAGTTAATAAAGATGGAGAAAAAAAAAAAAAGCCCAAAGTACCCCATTGAGTAAATCATTATATTTTAGTGTGGAGAGGATGTTAGCAACATGGCAGAAGAGTACCTTCCTAGCATCATCTCCTTGTGGGAGTACTGATCTTTTTCAATGGTAGTAGGTATGCTTCATGCCAAACAAAACCAGAACATTGAATTACACATCTACCCAGAAATATTGTTTGACAACTCATAGGCCAGACACTTTATGTAGAAGTTTGAGAGTTGAGAGGGAAGGTTCTACTACATTATTCAAAAATTTCCAAATCAATATGCAGCAGAGTAAAATGTCAGAATCAATGTACCAAACAGGAATATGTGAGATCCAATGGAATAAACAGGTCAAGATCAGAACCACCGTGCCAAACAGGAAAATGTCAGCATTAATTGCATCAAACAGGAAAGTGTCTGCATCAAAGCACCCTACAGGAAAGTGTCAGAATGAATGCGCCCAGTGGGAAAGTTTCATCATCAGTGTGCCAAAGAAGAAAGGGTCAAAATGAATGCTCCCAACAGGAAAGTGTCATCATCAATGCACCCAACAGGAAACTGTAAGAATGAATGCACCCAACAGGAAAGTGTCATTATCAATGTGCCCAAACAGGAAAGTGTCATCATCAATGTGCCCAAACAGGAAAGTGTCATCATCAATGTGCCCAACAGGAAACTGTAAGAATGAATGCACCCAAAAGGAAAGTGTCATTATCAATGTGCCCAAACAGGAAAGTGTCATCATCAATGTGTCCAAACAGGAAAGTGTCATCATCAATGCACCCAACAGGAAAGTGAAAGCACTTATGAAGTGAAAGTGTCATTATGAATGTGCCCAACACAAAAATGAAAGCACCAATGCGCCCAACAGTAAAGTGTCATTATGAATGTGCCCAACAGGAAAGTGTCAGAATGGATGAGCACTACAAGAAAGTGTCAGCACCAATGCGGCAAACATGAAAGTGTCAGAATGAGTGCGCCCCACAGAAAAAATATCAGAATGCTTCCAAGCAGGAAGTGTCAGAATGAATGCTCCCAATAGGAAAGTGTAAGAATAAATGTACCCAGAAGGAAAGTGTCATCATCAATGCCCACAACAGGAAAGTGTCAGAATGAATGCGCCCAACAGGAAACTGTCATCATTTATGCGCCCAACAGGAAAGTGTCAGAATAAATGTGCCCAACAAGAAAGTATCAGCACCAATGCGCCAAACAAGAAAGTGTCAGAATCAATGCTCCCAACAGGAAAGTGTCAGAATGAGTGCGCCCAACAGGAAAGTGTCGTCATCAATGTGCCCAACAGGAAAGTGTCAGAATGAATGCACCCAACAGGAAAGTGTCAGAATCAACGCGCCCAACAGGAAAATGTCAGAAATGAATGCGCCTAACAGGAAAGTGTTAGAATGAGTGTGCCCAACAGGAAAAATATCAGAAGGAATGCTCCCAAGCAGAAAGTGTCAAAATGAATGCACTCAACAGGAAAGTGTCAGAAATGAATGCGCCCAACAGGAAAGTGTCAGCACCAATGTGTCAAACATGAAAGTGTCAGAATGAGTGAGCTCCTCAGGAAAAATATCAGAATGCTTCTGAGCGGAAAGTGTCAGAATGAATGCTCCCAATAGAAAAGTGTAAGAATAAATGCGCCCAACAGGAAAGTGTCAGAAGGAATGCACCTAACCGGAATGTGTAAGAATGAATGCGCCCAACAGGAAAGTGTCATCATCAATGTGCCCAACAGGAACGTCTCAAAATAAATGCGCCCAACAGGAAAGTATCAGAAGGCATGCGCCCCACAGGAAAATGTCAGAATGAACGCTCCCAACCGGAATGTGTAAGAATGAATGCGCCCAACAGGAAAGTGTCATTATGAGTGCACCCAACCGGAAACTGTCGGAATGAGTGCACCCAACAGGAAGGTGTCATAATCAATGTGCCCAACAGGAAAGTGTCAGAATGAATGCGCCCAAAAGGAAAATGTCAGTACCAATGTGCCCAACAGGAAAGTGTCAGAATGGATGCGCCCAACAGGAAAATGTCAGCACCAATGCGCCAAACATGAAAGTGTCAGAATGAGTGCGCCCCACAGGAAAATGTCAGAATGAACGCTCCCAACCGGAATGTGTAAGAATGAATGCGCCCAACAGGAAAGTGTCATTATGAGTGCACCCAACCGGAAACTGTCGGAATGAGTGCACCCAACAGGAAGGTGTCATAATCAATGTGCCCAAAAGGAAAATGTCAGCACCAATGTGCCCAACAGGAAAGTGTCAGAATGGATGCGCCCAACAGGAAAATGTCAGCACCAATGCGCCAAACATGAAAGTGTCAGAATGAGTGCGCCCCACAGGAAAATGTCAGAATGAACGCGCCCAACCGGAAAGTGTCAGAATGAATGCGCCCAACAGGAAAGTGTCAGAATGAGTGCACCCAACAGGAAAGTGTCAGAATGAGTGCACCCAACAGGAAAGTGTCATAATCAATGTGCCCAACAGGAAAGTGTCAGAATGAATGCGCCCAAAAGGAAAATGTCAGCACCAATGTGCCCAACAGGAAAGTGTCAGAATGGATGCGCCCAACAGGAAAATGTCAGCACCAATGAGCCAAACATGAAAGTGTCAGAATGAGTGCGCCCCACAGGAAAAATATCAGAAGGAATGCTCCCAAGGAGAAAGTATCAGAATGCGTGGTCCCAGCTGAAACGCGTAAGAATGAATGTGCCCAACAGGAAAGTGTCATCATCAATGCGTCCAACAGGAAAGCGTCAGACTAAATGCGCCCCACAAGAAAGTGTCAGAATGAATGCGCCCAACTGGAAAGTGTCAGAATGAGTGCACCCAACAGGAAAAATACCAGAAGGAACGCTCCTAAGCGGAAAGTGTCAGCATCAGTGTTCCCAAACAGGAAATTGTCATTGTCAATGTGCCAAACAGGAAAGTGTCAGAATGAATGTGCCCAACCGGAACATGTAAGAATGAAAGTACCCAACAGGAAAGTGAATCAATTTGCCCAACAGGAAAGTCTGAGGGAATGTGCCCAACAGGAAAGTGTCGGACTAAATGCGCCCAACAGGAAAGTGTCATCATCAATTGCCCAAACAGGAAAGTGTCATTATCAATGCGCCCAACAGGAAAGTGTCAAAATGAGTGCGCCCCACAGGAAAAATAACAGAAGGAACGCTTCCAAGCAGAAAGCGTCAGAATGAATGCTCCCAGCCGGAACGCATAAGAATGAATGCGCCCAACAGGAAAGTGTCAGAATGAATGCACCCAACTGGAAAATGTCTGAATAATGTGCCCAACAGGAAAATGTCATCATCAGTGATCTGAACTGGAAAGTGTCCAAATGAATGCACCCAACAAGAAAGTGTCAGAATTAATGTGCCCAACTGGAAAGTGTCAGAATGTGTGGGCCCAACAGGAATATGTTAGAGTCAATGCACCAAACCGGAAAATGTCAGAATGAATGTCTGAAACAGGAACGTGTCAGAAACAGTGTGTTTAAAAGGAAAGTGTCAGAATGAATGGAGCCAAACAGGAATATGTCAGTCAATGCACCAAACAGGACTGTATCATCATCAATAGGCTGGACAGGAAAATATCAGCATCGATGCAGCCAAGAGGAAAGTGTCAGAATGAATGTGCCCAACAGGAATATGTCAGTCAATGCACCAAACAGGACTGTATCATCATCAATAGGCTGGACAGGAAAATATCAGCATCGATGCAGCCAAGAGGAAAGTGTCAGAATGAATGTGCCCAACAGGAAAGTATCATCATCAATGCGCTGAACAGAAAATTTTCAGAACTAATGTACCCAAAAGGAAAATAAGTGTCGGCATCAACGCTCCAAACAGGAAAATGTCAGCGTCATTGTGCTGAAAAAGCTGAGCCAGAGTAAGAATAGTTTCACTTTACTCATACCACCCTGAGCTCAAGGCAGCACTACTACTCAGTGCCAATCCACCACACCCCTTAGATCACAATTTCACCTATAAGTAAATATACTCTAAGCGATAGCTTGACTTACCCAGCCATGTGGGATTGTTCACAGCATATTCTCACCACTACACACACAGGCACACACATAGACACAGCTGAGCATTTGGAAAATGTCAACCTCATAAAAAAAGACACAGTCGTAGCAATCACTGCTCTGAACCCAGCCACGAGTCAGATACTCTACTAATTTAAGCCTCCATTAAGACTTCACAGAATGTTTCAGCTATGCACTTCTCCCAATCAGATGAAGGTTACCCATAGGTAACCTAATTTCCATTGTTGCATTTCACTCAATCCCTATAGTCAATTTTCCATACATCTCTTCCAATAGGAGACTCTGGAAATGGATTACAAGAAAGTTTCATGAATCAGCCAAATTCTAGTAAGACAGCACCTACATCTTTCACAGCACCTTCCTAGAGAAAACAAATGAGGCGGCTTAGCACTTTTCACAGTTTGGAAGATGGATAGAGGTCATTCAATCTTAAGAATTTCCTGAACAATAGGAAACAAAAGGAATTGTGAATTAGGTGTATATCTATGGCATATCTGAATCCCTAGTCAGTTTTACTGGCAAGAGTGTTCTCTTTCAAAGTCAGTCAGTGAGAACTAGAGATGATGACTGGCTCTTCAAATGTGAAGAAGGCAATAAAACAGCTTAAGAAACACAAAAATTTAGGAGCCATGATATCACCAGTGGGACACAATAATAATCCAATAAGCATCTACAAACAAATGGAATTCTACAAATTGTCTGATGAAAAACTTAAATGATTGGTTTGGAAAATCGGTAAACTAGAAAATAAGGCAGAAAAGAAAAACTGAACAAAATCAGAAAACTTAAACAAAATGAGACTCTCAATAAACTATTTTTAAAAAGTAAAAATTTCATCTTAAAACAGAAATTCTAGAGCTGAAGAAAAACAATGAAAGAAATAAAATTCAAACATGAGTGCATTCACCTACTCAAGAAAAAAAGCCATTTATAATTACCCACATAGAAAAGAAAAACATTAGTAATGTAAACAAGAAGGGAATGATGAGACACAATTAACAGATGGCATACACAAATTCAATGCAAAAAGTATTTACTGGGATTCCCTATAATCCAATTCTCAACACTAAATACAGTATCTTTAAAGCATGAGAAGATTCATACAACGGGACCTTTGTAAGAATAGAGGTACAGAAACTTTGATGGGGATTGTGTTAAACCTGCAGATTACTTTTGGTAGGATAGTCATTTTTATTAGGCTGAATGTACCAATTCATGATACTGGGAGATCTTTCCACCTTCTGATGTCTTCGATTCATTTCTTTAAAAACTTGAAGTTTTTGTCATACAAGTCTTTCACTTGCTTGATTAGAGTTACCTCCAAGATATTTTATATTATTCGAGGGCTATTGTGATAGGTGTTGATTCCCTGATTTCTCCCTTGGACCACTTGTCATTATTTGTAGGAAGGCCCTAGTTTCTTTTAGTCAATTTTGTATCCAAACACTTTGCTGGAAGTGTTTATCAGCTGTAGGAACTGCCTGGTAGTATTTTTATGGTTATACTATCATATCATCAGCAAATAAAAATACTTTGACTTCTTCCTTTCCAATTTGTACTCCCTTGATCATTTTAAGTTCCTTTATTGCTCTAGCTAAGACTTTATTGAATAGTTAGGGAAAAAGTGGATAGCCTTGTCTTATTCCTGATTTTAGTGGAATTGCTTTTAGTTTTGCTCCATTTAATTTAATGTTCCTTCTAGACTTGTCTCTTGTATTCCTAATCTCTTCAAGACTTTTATCATGAAGGGGTGTTGGGTTTTATCAAAGGCCTTTTC
The DNA here is from genome assembly GCF_011064425.1 of Rattus rattus. NCBI lineage: Eukaryota > Metazoa > Chordata > Mammalia > Rodentia > Muridae > Rattus > Rattus rattus. The sequence goes on from NC_046172.1 coordinate 67,809,431, forward strand.
TGCATCTAATGAGATGATAATGTAGGGGTTTTTTTTCTTTCAGTTAGATTACATTTACTGATTTTTGTATATTGAACCATCCCTGCATATCTGAAATGAAGCCCACTTGATCAAGATGGATTTTCTTTTTGATATGGTCTTGAATTTGTTTAGCAAGTGTTTTATTCAGTATTTTGCATCTATGTTTATGAGTGAAACTGGTCTGTAATTCAATTTTCTTTTTGAGTTTTTTAAACTTACTTATGTATTTACAACCCAAATGCTGCTCCCTCCCTGACAGGGTTCCTCCCCCCTCTGCCTCCCCTTCATCTCTGAGAGGGTGCCCCTCCTCAGTATCCCTCCACCTTGGTGCATGAAGTTTCTGCAGGATCAGACACACACTTTCTCACTGAGATGAGAAAAGGCAGACCTCTGCTGCGTATGTGCTGGGGGTCTCAGACCAATCAATGTATGCTCAGTCTCTGGGAGCTCCCAGGGATCCAGGTTGGTCTTCATGTGGGGTTGCCATCACCTTCAGTTCCCTCAATCTCAGCGCTAACTCTTCCATAGGGGTCCCTGAGCTCTGGCCAATGTTTGACTATGAGTATCTGCATCTATCTGAGTCAGCTGATGGGTAGAGCCTCTGAGAGGACAGCTATGCTAGACTCCTGGATGCAAGCACATTGTAGTATCACTAATATTATCAGGGATTGGTGCCCCCCACCATGGAATGGGTCTCAAGTTGGATCAGTCACTGATCAGCCAATTTTTTTCAGTCTCCGCTCCATCTTTATCCCTGCATTTCTTTTAAACAGGACCGATTTTGGATCAAAAGTTCTGTAGGTACGTTGGTATCCATATCCCTCCACTGGGAATCCTGTCTGGCTACCAGAGATGGTCATTCAGGTTCCTTATCCCCACTGTTGGGCATTTCAGCTAAGGTAACTTGCATTGACTCCTGGGAGTCTCCCCCATCCCATGTCTCTTGGACTTCCTAGAGATTCATCCCAACCCCAACCCCCAGCAACTGCATATTTCCATACATTCTCCTGGCCTTCTGGGCCTCTTGTTTGTCTCTCTCCATACGTGATCCTGCATCCAATTCCACCTCCTCCCTCTCCAACAAAGATCCCTCATTATTTCTGCCTCCCATGATTGTTTTCCTCCTTCTAAGTGAGATTCAAGCATCCTCACTTGTGCCTTCTTTTTTATTTACCTTCTTTGAGCCTGTGGATTGTAACATGGGTATTCTGTACTTTTTGGCTAATATTCACTTATCACCAAATACATACCATGCATGTCCTTTTGAGTTTCGTCACTTAGGATAATCTTTTCTAGTTCCATCCATTTGCCTACAAAATTCATGATGCCCTTGTTTTTAATAACTGCATAGTATTCCATTGTGTAAATGAACCACATTTTCTGTATTCATTCTTTAGTTGGGGGTTGCTTCCAGTTTCTGGCTATTATGAATAAAGCTGATATGGACATAATGGAGCATGTGTCACTGTGGTATGATAGGACATCTTTTGGGTTTATGCCCAGGAGCAGTATAGCCAGGTCTTCAGGTAGAACTATTTCCAATATTCTGAGAAACCACCAAATTGAGTTCCAGAGTAGTTGTGCAATTTTACAATCCCACCAGCAATAGAGGAGTGTTCCCCTTTCTTAATACCCTCAGCAGCATGTGCTATTACTTGAATTTTTGATCTTTGCCATTCTGACTGATGTAAGGTGGAATCCAAGGGTCATTTTGATTTGAATTTCCCTGATTACTAAGATCGTTGAACATCTCTTTAAGTGCTTCTTAGCTATTCGGGAGTCCTCTGTTAAGAATTCTCTTGTACCCCATTTTTTAATTTGGGTTTTTTTAGTCTAATTTCTTGAATTCTTTACATGTATTGGATATTAGCCCTTTGTCAGACGTAGGGTTAGTGAAGATCTTTTCCCAATCAGAAGGCTTCAGTTTTATCCTATTGACAGTGTCAATAAGAAGCATTTTAGTTAGTGCCTTACAGAAGCTTTTTAGTTTCATGAGGTCCTATTTATCAATAGCTGAACTTAGTGCCTGAGCCATTAGTGTTTTATTCTGGAAATTTTTTTCTGTGCCCATGCATTCAAGGGTATTTCCCACATTCTCTTCTATGAGATTCAGCATATCCAGTTTTCTGTTGAGGTGTTTGATCCACTTGGTTCTTAAGCTTTATGCAGGGTGATAAATATGGATATATTTGCATTCTATTTTCCAGGCCCGATGAGCGACTTCAGGCCTGAGACCAGAGGTAAGACCAACTTTTCTGCTCCAAGCGACCTGCCTGGTGGACTGAGGACACAGTCTCACAGGAACAGCTGAAGACCAGTAGACAGGAAAGACTACACGCCTGAAAGCAGAACACTTTGTTCCCATAACTGGCTGAAAGAAAACAGGGAAACAGGTCGACAACACTCCTGACACACAGGCCTATAGGACAGTCTAGCCACTGTCAGAAATAGCCCAACAAGTTAACACCAGAGACAACCTGATGGCTAGAGTCAAGCGCAGGAAACCAAGCGACAGAAACCAAGACTACATGGCATCATTGGAGCCCAATTCTCCCACCAAAGCAAACACTGAATATCCAAACACACCAGAAAAGCAAGATCTAGATTTAAAATCACATTTGATCATGATGCTGGAGGACTTCAAGAAAGACATAAAGAACTCTCTTAGAGAAATCCAGGAAAACAGAAATAAACAAGTAGAACTCTATAGAGAGGAAACACAAAAATCCCTGAAAGAATTACCGGAAAACACAATCAAACAGGTGAAGGAATTAAAAATGGAAATAGAAGCAATAAATAAAGCACAAAGGGAGACAACCATGGATATAGAAAATCAAAGGAAAAGATAAGGAGCCATAGAGACAAGCATCACTAACAGAATACAAGAGATAGAAGAGAGAATCTCAGGAGCAGAAGATTCCATAGAAATCATCAACACAACTGTCAAAGATAATGTAAAACGGAAAAAGCTACTGGCCCAAAACATACAGGAAATCCAGGACACAATGAGAAGATCAAACCTAAGGATAATAGGTATAGAAGAGAGTGAAGACTCCCAGCTCAAAGGACCAGTAAATACCTTCAACAAAATTATAGAAGAAAACTTCCCTAACCCAAAGAAAGAGATGCCCATAAACATACAAGAAGCCTACAGAACTCCAAATAGATTGGACCAGAAAAGAAACTCCTCCCATCACATAATAGTCAAAATACCAAATGCACAAAACTAAGAAAGAATATTAAAAGCAGTAAGGGAAAAAGGTCAAGTAACATATAAAGGCAGACCTATCAGAATCACACTGGATTTCTCACCAGAGACTATGAAAGCCAGAAGATCCTGGACAGATGTCATACAGACCCTAAGAGAACACAAATGGTAGCCCAGGTTACTTGTATCCAGCAAAACTCTCAATTAACATAGATGGAGAAACCAAGATATTCCATGACAAAACCAAATTTACACAATATCTTTCTACAAATCCAGCCCTACAAAGGATAATAAATGGTAAAGTCCAACATAAGGAGGCAAGCTACACCCTAGAAAAAGCAAGAAACTAATCGTCTTGGCAACAAAACAAAGAGAGGAAAAGCACACAAACACAACCTCACATCCAAATATGAATATAACAGGAAGCAATAATCACTATTCCTTAATATCTCTCAACATCAATGGACTCAACTCCCCAATAAAAAGATATAGATTAACAAACTGGATACACAACGAGGACCCTGCATTCTGCTGCCTACAGGAAACACACCTCAGAGACAAAGACAGATACTACCTCAGAGTGAAAGGCTGGAAAACAACTTTCCAAGCAAATGGTCTGAAGAAGCAAGCTGGAGTCTTCTAATATCGAATAAGATTGACAATTCATAATGGGACCTTTTGAAACTGAAAAGCCTTCCAGAAGTCAAAGAAAACTGTCAATTGGACAAAGTGGCAACCTATAGAATGAGAAAAGATTTTTTATCAACTCCACATTCAATAAAAGATATATATATATATATATATATATATATATCACTCAAGAAAGTAGATGTCTAAATCTAAACAACCCAATTTAAAGGTGGGGTACAGAGCTAAACAGAGAATTCTCAATAGAGGAAACTCTAATGGATGAGAAACACTTCAAGGAATGCTCAACCATCATGCAGGGAAATGCAAATCAGAACTATTTTGAGATTCCATGTTACACCTGTCAGAATGGCTAACACCAATAACACATGTGGTAGCTCATGCTAGCAAGGATATGGAGTAAAGGGAACAACTCCTCCATTGCTGGTAGGAGCAAAAACTTGTACAGCTGCTATGGAAATCAATATGGCTGTTCCTTACAAGGCTGGGAATCATTCTACCTCAAGATCCAGCTATACTACTTCTGGGCATATATCCAAAGGATGCTTTATCCTACCATGAGGGTACTTGCTAAGCTATATTCATTGTGACTTTATTCAAAATATTCAGAAACTGAAAACAACCTAATTGTCCTTCAACCTAAGAATGGATAAGGAAACTTTCAGTTACACAATGGGTTTTGGTTTTTTTGTTTGTTTGTTTGTTTGTTTGTTTTGTTTTGTTTTAATGATTCATGAAGTTTGCCAGCAAATGGATGGTACTGGGGGGAAAAAATCAACCAGAGTAGGGTAACTCAGTGGAGAAAGACAGATGTGGTATGTATTCACTTAGAAGTGGATATTTGCTCCTTAGGTAAATGATAATAAAGATATAATATATAGACCCAGAGAGGTTAGGTAAAGAGGAGGGCTCTGGTGGGGGAATGCATGGATCTCCCTAGGAAGGGAAATATAGTAAATTTTGCAGGTAGACTGCAGACCTGGGGGGATGGAAGCAGGAGGGATTAGGTGGGGGATGACAGGAGAGAGTGCAGGAGAGATGCCTGAATTGGGGGGGTAGCTGGAGGGCAGTGTTTAAACCTAGTGGGGTTGAAACTTCCTGGAATCTATGAGGGTGATCCTAGTGAGGACTCCTAGTAATGGAGAATACAGAGTCTGAACTGGCAACCCTTTGTAGCTAGGCAAGGCTTCCAGTGGAAGGACTAGGTTGCATTCAATTGAGTTGAGGGATTCTCGTGGGGATCCCTAAACAACCCAGACTGATGTTACAGAGTGTTACTCTCCACAAACTGACAGGCTCCATCATCAAAGACAATGTCTGCACAGCATATTGAACTTAAAGATGTTGAGCTGGTGCCTGCATGGAGCATTCACCCCTATGTTCTAGTCTCTTTGATGTGAGAAGGCACTCTGAAGGCTATGGAAAGATAAACCTGAACACAAACTTTGGCACAAAAACCCTCAACCTACAGTCTGTCCTGCAGGATGTGCTGGGGCAATGGTAATGCTTAACTTGTAGGAATGGCCAGCCAATCTTTTACTTTACTTGAATCCCATGCTCTACACTGCCTGGATGTCCAGAAACCAGAGACTGGATAGCACAGAGACCTAGGGCAGAATCGAATAAAAGTAGCAAAAAAATTGGTGAAATGATTCCTAATGATATTCTGTTATACTCATAGATTTGTGCCTTGTTAAATTGTCATTAGAGAATCTTCCTCTAGCAACCAAAAGTCAAAAATGGGAGTGGGTGCAGAGATCCAAAACTAGTTATTATGCAGAGAGAGAGAGAGAGAGAGAGAGAGAGAGAGAGAGAGAGAGAGAGAGAGTCTAAACTAGAGGTTCCTGTTAGACCCCTCTCCTGGAAGCACAAGGCATCCAGAGGAAGAAGGAGAAGAAAGATTGTAGAAATCAGAGGGGATGGAGGACACCACAAAAGCACAGCCCACTGAATTAACCAAGTGGAACTCATATAGGCGCATCGAGACTGAGGCAGCAAACATGGGGTTTGTAAGCGCCTGCACCAAGTACTGTGTATATGTTATGGTTATTTTCTTGGTGTTTTTGTAGGACTTCTAACAGTGGAATAGGGTGTGTCTCCAGCTCTTTTCCTCCTATTGCATTGCCTTGTCCAGCTTCAATGTGAGATCTTTTGCCTTGTCTTATTGTATTTTGTTTTGTTGTGTTAGGTTGTTTCTTATAGGCCAAAAAATTACACAGTGGGTAAAAAAAATGTTTTAAGGGGTCTAATACACTTCAAAATAAAAGAATGAATTCAACTTTTAAATTGAAAGGGATCAGAAAAAGTCATGCCATTCAAATGGCAACCAAACCACAACAGATTTAACTACTATGCTTACATCAGAAAAAAAATACAGTAAAAACATGTTGCAAGAGGTAAAGGAGGTTATTATATAATAATAAAGAGGTTAATTGTTCAGAAATATCCAATAATTATGATTACATCTCCACCCAACATTAGCCTAAATATAATCAGCACATTTTAATAGATTTGATGGAAGAGATAAACTGCAGTGGACAGAGGCTTCAATATACTATCTTGGGAAATGGCAGACCACTTAGGCACAGAATTGAGGGAACAGTGAAGCTGGACAACACTTTAGATCAATGGACCTAATATATAGATGTGTGTTAACATTTGCTCCAATAGGAACACAATACACATTCATTTCAGCACACACACACACACACACACACACACACACACACACATCTATACACCATTTTCAGGGTAACACATATGTTAGAACATAAAACAAGTCACATTAAGTTCAAGAAGACTGAAATCATACCATGACCACAGAGGTATGAAGCAAGAAAATAAGTAAAAGAAGGAAAACTAAAAAATTCACAAATCTATGCATATTAAACAACAACATGCTATTAGACAAATGGTAAGTCAAAGGAAGAATTAAACAGAAAGAATTTTAAAACAGTTTCACCTTGGCACAAATTAAAGTCCAGTGTACCAAAATGTATAAGATACAGAAAAAGTGATTGCTTAGAGCAACAAATGCCTACATTAAGAAAAATTAAGAACTCAAATTACTAAACAACTAACTTTATACCCTGGGGATCTAGAAAGAAAGAAAAAAAAACCAAATTAATCGCCTGTGGTAATTTGAATATGCTCAGCCTATGGGAAGTGGCACTATTAGGAGATATGGCCTTATTGTAGGAGGTGTAACCTTGTTAGAGGAAGTATGTCACTGTGGAAGTGGGGATTTGAGGCCTCACATATATGCTCAAGTCTGGCCAGTGTGGTCCAGATTCTCTTCCTGGCTACCTGTGGAAAATTTCTACTTTTGAATGCCTGTGAATCAAGATGTAGAACTCTCAGCTACTTCCCTAACACCATGTCTACCTGCATGCTGCCAGGTTTCCTGCCATGATTATAATAAACTGAACCTCTGCAACCGTAAGCTAGCTCCAAATTAAATGTTTGCCTTTATAAGAGTTGCTTTAGTCATAGTGTCTCTTCATAGCAATGAAACCCTAAGATGGTCCCCAAGCCAGAGGAAATAAAGGGCATAAAAAAATCACCAATGCAGAGACAAATAAATATTAAGTGTTTTTATAAAGAGAAAAATAAATAAACATTAGCTAGAAAAAGAAAAAAGAGAGAGGGTATGTAAATAAGTAAAATCAGAAATGATGAGAAGATACTACAGCTTCTACATGTAGATACAAAGGATCTCAAGAGATACTGGGAACAATTCCATACCAAGAACTGGACAAGCTAGGAGAAATAGAGAAATTCCTGGAAATAGACAAACAACCAAGACTGAATCATAAAGAAATGGAAATTCTGAAGAGACGAAAGACAACTAAAGAAATTCCATCAGAAATCCAAAACCTTCCTACAAAGTAAAACCCAAGAAAAGTAGATTCACTAGTAAATTCTACCAAACATTTAAAGAAAAATTAGTACCAACTGTTCTCACACATACCCCCCCCAAATCAAAGACAGATAAATATGTCCAATCTCTTCTTGGAAGACTAGAATTGCCATGTTATCAAAACCAGACAAGGACATTACAAAAACAACATGGACCAACATGTCTCGTGAACATAGACACAAAAGCTATCAACAAAACACTAGCAAACAGAATTAGATGGCGTTATTACAAAGGGATTAAAAACACTACTGTGTGATGGACAAAATGTGGGACTCTTTTCAGGGATGCTGTTTTATTGTTAAACTACATTGACGCCATTGCATTGTGCATATTGAACAACTAACTGGCAGGCATAGTTAAAATATGCATATTATGATTTGGCAAATGAAACTTATTGACATCATAAACCATAGCTTTGGAGTAAAATTAATTGAAGGAATACTCTTATGTTGTGTCTTTGGGAATCAACTTCAAAAGAACATTTGCCATACCAATCCCATCAGTGCCAGGAATTAACTAAACTGAAGGGAGGAATGGAAAACAGAATCATGAACTGTAAGAAAGAATTTTCGGGGATAATTTTGTGATCTGCTCTCTCAGTGGGGTAGCCAACAATCTTAGATGATCTGGCTAACAAATCAATTGCGTTTATCAGAAGAATAAAATATAGCAGAGTGTTGGCCCCAAAGTCCCACCACTGTGAGAGGCCCAAATCACTAACTACATTACTTCTGCACTTCAGAAAATATAGTTTTGATATGGGTCAAAGAGACCTTGTTCATGGGAAGATAAGATTTCTATGCAAAGAGCAGCAAGATTCTGAGCTCTGACTTCTTTAGAACATGATTCAATTGGATTCTTAGTTTCTTCCTGCCCATAGGACTGGTGCAATAAAACTGGCCTAGGGTTACTTGGGGAGAACCCACACCTTTTTAAAACCTATAAAAAAGGAGACCGGATGTATACAGTGCTTACTTTCTTTTTCTATAGCTGTGATAAGACACAGCGATCAAGGCAACCTATTGAACAAAGAGTTTATTTTGTGTTTATACTTTCAGAAGATTAGAGTTGGTGGCTACCATTGTAGGGATCAAGGTAGCAGGCAGGCATGGCACTGGAGCAGTAACTGAGAGCTTACATCTTATCTACAAGCAGGAGGCAGAGAGAGGAAAGACAGAGAGACAGAGAAAGAAAAACACAGAGAGAGAAACAAGAGAGAAAAACAGAGCAGAGAGACAAACAAACAGAGTTAGAGACATACAGAGAAAGACAGAGGGAAAGAAAGAACTAACTGGGAATGCATGGACTTTTGAAACTTCAAAGCCCCACCTCACCTTGTGACACATGTTCTCCAACAAGGCCACACCTCCTAATCTTTCCAAAGTAGTTCCACCAACTGAAGACCAGGTATTCAAACAGATTAATTGATGGGACCTGTTTCCATTTAATCCACCATATGCAGTTTAAATAGAAAGGTTATCTATTGGTGCTTCAGCACAAACCTCACCACACAGACAATGCTTAAATATGCAGTGAAACGAAGACTAGAACATCGCCTAGAGCAGTGGTTCTCAACCTTCCTAATGCTGCATCCTTTTAATACTCTTCCTCACGTTGCCGTGACTCCCAACCATAAAATTATTTTGTTGCTTCTTCATAACTGCAATGTTGCTACTGTTAGGAACTGTAGTAATAAATATCTGCTATGCAAGATATCTGATATGTGACCATGGGTCACAATTCACAGGTTGAGAACCATTGGCCTGCATTGAAGCTGAGGCCAGTCAAACCTCTTGACCTTCTTATGGCCTACATCAGTGGTTTGCAATTTGGGCTTTCAATGTCCACATAATTACCTTCCCCTGGGAACTTGAGAAAAACAAATCTCCAGACATCTTTTGACTGAATTCCAGGCTCTGAAAGTGGTGCCCAGGAACCTGTGTTTTAACACAAACCTTCCAGGTGATTCTGATTGGCACTCAAGTTTTGAATGCCCTGACTCAGATAAATGGTGTTTTTAAGTTCAAATGTGTCCAATTCCTTTTCAACTGAGTAGAACAATACATCATGATTTATAGAGTCAAAACATTAGTACTAAAGTGTGCATTTGTCTGGGGTGATCTCTCTGTGCATGCTGCCCAGGATCCTAAAACATGTGATTTAGAATCAGAATAGTCCAAATCCTGGCCTCCTTGTTAAACAAGATTGTTGAACAATGCTACAAATCTCACTAAATTACAAATGTTCTAAAGCAGTAATTTTCAGGGCTCTATGATTCTTCTGGCAGCATGTGATCCTGATAGCAGATACCAGTCACCCACAGATAAGTGAGATATTGTCACTAAAAGAGATCTCCAGAAGCTCTCAATGTAAAATGTATGCCATACATTTTAGATGGAAATATACCCCGCTTCAAGAACACTGATATGCCCTGGATGTAGGTACACTCCCAAAATTCATATGTTAAAACCTAATACTCAATAGGATAGCATTAAGAGATAGGATGATTGGGAAGTGATTAAGATAAAAGGTCTTCAACCCACTGAATAGGATTAGTGGTCCTATAGAAAAGGCTCAGTCTAGATACACTGACCTCTTTTCTGCCATGAGACAACACAGAAACAAAGCAACATCTTTAAAACACAGAGTGGGCCCCCACCAAACACTGAAACTATAGGCACCTTGATAATCCCAGCCTCCAGAATTATTAACAATACATATCTTCTGTTTATAAGCTACCCAATCTAAGGGGATACTTTTATAGCAGCCCAAAGAAACTGAGAAACATACCCATACCAAACAAGTGAATACATCATTCAAGAGGAGCTAATCAAAAGGAAGCATCATATATATATATATATATATATATATATATATATATATATATATATATCTTGATTAGCATCTCACATAAAAGTAACTCATTTACTAATAGTTAAAACCCAAAAGCTCAAGAGAAAAAGGAACTTTTCTAGAGGAAAAGTCAGTAAAGTGGAAGATTTCCAAATTTATGTCTCTATTCAAAGATCACAACCTGTTTGGAAGAAAAGAGAGACAGTCCAATGATCATTAAGCCTCTTTGCTTCCTTGCAGATAAATAGAACAATTGTTAAGTTACAATTTACTGGCCAGTACCTATGTCAGAAAAACAGTTCTTGTCACATGGTACATCACACACAATATAGGCCAGCACGATGATCTCAACGAAAACTCCCTTTCTTCTGGTGACAGAGCTAGTATAAAATAGATAGCTGAGCCAGTCTTATAATAGAGCCAAGCCATAACAAGTGGGCTTCTTAGGCAAAACCTTTTCGAATCTTTCTATCATCACACCCTACAACACACTGCTTTCTTTCAGTAGCTATTTGACATGTTAGTAAACCTACAGAAAACAAATGGAATTCTGCCTACGGAAGAGAACCCTTGAAAAGGTTAGAGCTCCACTCAGAAGCAAAAACCTGATGAAACCCCCACCCCCCGATGAGTTTATCAACTTTAGTGGCCTTTTCTTGCTTAAATGATGCTGTTTTAAGCCCTACCAAAGAATTCCATGAAAGTATGTTTGTGTGCTTGGAGCATAGGGAGTAAAAGGATAAGGTCTGACAAGAAGAGCCATCTCTTTGATTGTCAGCAATCCATCTCATCAAGGAAAAAAGGGAGAACTTTCATCACATACTTCCCAGTTTTGGTCTTTTCTCATAATTTCATTAATTTCCCTCTGCACTAAGATTGGCAGTTATAAAACATGGCTTTCAGGAGACTGCAAATAGAATTTCCTGCAAAGAGTATTTGGTGGCATTTTCTCCATTTTTCTGAGAGTGGGCACCTTTAATTCACACACAAAACCTCTCCAAATTTCATCTAGCTTTTTTTTCACTGCTGAGAATTATACTCGGGTGCCTCACACAAACTAGGCAAGTGTTCAACACTGAGCCATATCCTACGATCAGTTTCCTTTGTTTTATGAACAGAATCTCACTAGCTGCTAAGGCTGGATTTGAATGCTTGATCCTTTTGCCTCCATCTCTAGTGTAGCAGGGATTATGACCATGCCCTCTAACTTCATTACATTCGATGCCCAAGGAGGAAAAGTTAAAACAACTCTAAACAATTTCAGTAATTTTCCGTGAAAGAATAGAAGAGACCTGGCATTTCATTTTCTTCCATCCTTTCCCTAATTTAACAGAGGGCGACCCCTTGGAAGAACAGCAGTCTCAACTAACCCAGGCCCCTGGGAGCTCCCAGACGCTGAGCCACCAACCAGGAAGCATACGCGAGCTGGACTGAGGCCCCTCACACATATACAGCAGAGGACTGCCTGGACTGGCCTCAGTGGGAGAAGACACACCTAATCCTCTAGAGACTTGAGGACCCAGGGAAGGGAGAGGTCTGGTGCGAAGAGAGCATCCACTGAGAGATAGGAGGAGGAGGAATGGGATGAGGAACTGTGGGAGAGGGGACTAGGAAGGGAGGCAATGGCTGAATTGTAAAAAAAAATAATAATGATAATGAGGGGGAAGGGGAGGAGGAGGAGGAGGAGGAGAAGGAAGAGGAGGAGGAGAAGGAAGAGAAGGAGGAAGAGAATAATAAAGATCTGAGATCCAATACTATAGAAATACATGAGCCTAACTTTATGGGAAAAAATGAAACCCCTCCATTGTACTTCCACAGTCTAAAGGAAGTTTTTCTTCAAGAATGATGTATAGGACTTAGAAGAGGCTGGGGAGAGTGAAGGAAAGAAGGAAAGTGATGGAATTATAATTAACTTTAAAATATAAAGCAAGAATGACATATAGAAAGTCTTTAACAACGCATTTGGATCCAATTCTCAGAAACAGGACAGTGTTTTCTACAAACATCTACTTTGGTTTTACTTTTAAGTCTTCTGCTTCAAAAATGGATAAATAAAATGAGACCTGCTTGACTAGAGAATGCAGATGCTACAGTTTCGCTGCCATGAAATGTTCATTAAACAGAATTTTATGTTCCCAGTCTCTAGTTTGAGAAGTAAACAGACTGCATGCTTTAGATTTTGATTTTGCTCTCTAAAAGCAAAACCAAGTTGCCTTTCACTAATACTGATTTTTTTTATTGATTTTTATTCTCTGTCTGGTTTTTCCATGTCAACAGCCTTTGATAAACGTTTGCTTACCTCTCCTTCAGTGGACCATAGCCCACACAGTGAGTTTACTTCCAATCTGTTGTAAGAGCAGACAAAGTAATAAAAATGCAGAGGAAAAAATAAAAAAGCATTTTTTTAATTCAGTTGAGAGAACATTGGAGACAGCATTATATGGTAGAAAGAACATGGCTGGAGGGTGTAGAGAGAATAGCTTGTGTGTTGTATGAACGTATCACCTATTGATTAAAAAATTCTACGGCCTATAGGAAAGGGTAAAATAGAAGGTGGGACATCCAGGAGGCAGAAAGAATTCTGGGATAGAGCCAGGTATTTTGCTCTCCCATGCACAACTACAGTCAGTCTCACAGCACTTGAAACCATTGCTCAGGCATGCCTTAGGTGTGGAGGCAGCCACGATTGTCTTCTCTATTCACTCACCTGAAATGCTCTCTCATTTCACTTAGCACTCCAACCTCTAACCCGTGCGCTAAACCTCTGTTCACCTGGCAATACTGAGTTCCACGTTGCCTCTCTTATTGAGCTCTACTTGACGCTCTTCATGTCCATCATCACCATCTGAGTTGTTCTGAACATTTTTCTACTGTCAAAGCTTCAACCTCACTCTTACATAGTGATCTCTAGTGGACTCTTTTTTTTAAAACAACCCTTTCCAACTGACCTCTTTTAAGTCCTGCCAGAAGTCAATTAGAGGGAGATCTGCAAATAATGTCTTCTTTTCATTCTTTTTTTGTAATTTATTTTTATTTTAGGTACATTGGTGTTCTACCTGCACATATGTCCGTGAGGGAGTTAGATCCTATGGAACTAGAATCGTAGACAGTTGTGAGCTACCATATAGGTGCTAGGAATTGAACCAGGGTCCTTCTGAAAAGCAACCAGTGCTCTTAACCACCAAACCATCTCTCCAACCCCTCTTTCCATTAGTTTCATTATTTCCCACTGGTATCCAGTAGCTAGCTTCCTTCCACACTCACACCATCAGCCTCACTGAGCCTCCTGAAAGCAGCAGCTAGGGCATGCTCCCTTGACAACCAGAATTTGGGTTCCCTCACCACTTAGGCTGTGCTCCATGGGCCATCCCACTATCACAGAATCACCCCCTTTAATCTCTTAACTAGAATACCCTTTCTCAGATCTCAAAGTACCCACTATGCCATATCCCGAATCTTCAAACTCAAAACACCAGTTATGCAGAACTCTACCCACACATCTTCAGCCCAGCTCCTGCTGTTAGAACTTCCAAGTTATTCTGCTCGCCTGGCATTTTCTTTCCTCCTTTACCAATACCCTTTTATTTGAGATATATGGGGTTTTTTTTCTATTTTCCTAATAGGATCCTAATTGTCAAAGCACTATGTCTGACCTTGTATTACCACAAGTATAACATCCTTGTATGACCAAATGTATCTTTCCTGTCTACACGCACTATGTATTTGGGACATACTTGCTGAATGAAGGCATACATAAGAAAATAAATGGTATTCTGTAACTAGACTTTCTGAACCAATCCTATAATAGGAAATTATATTCCAGTAAAAAGTATATAAAGCAAGATTAACCAAAGATGAAGAGAGTGAAAAGATAGGTATGCATTTTAATTCTCATATTCTTTTCTATAAAATGTAGTACTACCTAGGTTTAACACCATCTGTTACAATTTTACTTTGTAAACAAACCAGACAAATAAGCAGAAAATAGAAAATATGATTCATCTCTTAAAGTGCAAAGCAATATTTCATGTAGCCAACTATATAACATCATGGCAGCCAACAAAAACATAAAAGTCTACTGTGTGTCTGACACTGTGTCTTGCATGAAGGAAATAAACAATATACAAGTCACAATGTTTATAAAGTTTATAATATGGCTGTAGAGAGAATAGAAGGGGAACCAGGTTCGAGAGTCAGTAGACAAGGTTCTGGCATAAATATCCTCTTCTCTATACCTCTGTATCTTCGCTGCTGGGGCATGGTTTTGTACACTGTGTATTCAGATGCTGATTACTGTGCCCAGAGATCTGGTTGCAGTCTGGACCTTGGCATTGTCAAGCATCTCCTGTCTCAATATTGTGTAAAAGATTTTTTCCATCACCTCTGATTGGTTAACAAAGAGCTGATCAGCCTACAGCTGGGCAAGAGAAGTTAAGGGAAGACTTCTGTGCATGGAGAAAAAAGAGAGTGGCTCAGGTGGGAGGGGAGAGTCACCACAAGGACACTAATTGAACAGGAGCACCCAGGGCAAGACTAAGACGGCAAGAAATGGGGCACGTGGCTAGTAAGTAGGCAGCCACATATGATTAGACGAGGTGAATATCTGCCCATCTGTAGTGCTTAAAGCTTATTAATAAAAACAAGGTCTCCATGTCATTTATTTGGGAGATGAAAGGGGCAATATAAAAGCCAAAATTACTTTTATATTTTATCAATAAGATAAATAACATTAGAGGAATGGACTAACAGCACAAAAAAAACATTAGTAGTTTAAATCCACTGTAGCCTGAGGTCTTAAGAAGAAGACAGTATAATCACTAACACATGATTTTAGGACAGCACCAGATAGAAGTTGGGAGTTCAAACACAATGGGAGTTGGATAGATGAATGGAGAGATGCCCTGATTCTCCAAGATGGGTGTGTAAAGTGGATGTCTCATTTTCCCATCTAGATAGTGCCCTATTTGGTCCCCAAAACATTCTCAGTTCTCTCTGCTCCCCATGGAGCACATTACAAAGCACAACTGAAGAACTGGGTGAAACATAACTCATTATGAGCTACTTGCCAGATCAGTTCATGGTAACCTGTATGTACTCTGTTTGCCAGAGAGTCACTCCTTTACTACTTCATAGGTTGCCTGGGTCAGCGTTTGCTGGCTGTATTCTAATGCAAATGATAGAACTAGGACTTCCATAGAACAATCACTGGTTAATAAGCTTTACTATTTCAGTCAACAACTATCCATTGATCACCTACCATAGAAACAAGAGTACATGACAGCCACCATCCTGACAGTCATTAGCATTCATTTTAGGTGACTAATCCTTCCCTGAACAATAACAAATCATATGAGTAGCATTTGTAAGTCACAACAAGACCTATGAAGAAATTTGACTACTAAGATAATATCATGAAATATGCATTAAAAATTGTGATCAGGAAAGGATTCTTTGTAGAGACAATAGCTGCCATGAGACCCAAACATTGTGTAGTGTAAGGGCCAGGTAAAAGTAGGAGCTTGGTTAGTCCAGACAGAGAAAAGCTATGCAAACTCTTTGTAGTAAGAAGTAGGTTGATGGTTTGAGAGAGCCACTGTGTCTAGTGCACAGGGGAGAGAATAGTAGAAGATGAAACTAGAGAGGTCCACGGGGGTCTGATTACATCAAAGTTTTTGAATATTATTTCAAGAAAGGTGGGAAGCCACTGAGAAGATTAAAAGAAGAAAGTGAGACTACTTCCCTTATAGTTTTAACATATAACTGTGGATACCACGTGGAAAATGGACAATGGATAGGTTGCAACTGGATCTCTATACGCTTAGAGATACATATATATGCTGTGTAAGCAAGAATAAGTTGGAAGTTGTTGCAATAGCCAAGGAAAGAAAAAAAAGATATTTTGGATGAGAATATTGGCAAGAGAGGTGGAAAAAAAAGTTAATGAATTCAGGCTGTTATATACATAAAATCCAGAAAATGTAATGAGCGATTGGACATGAGGTTTAAGGGGAGGTGAAGGAGTCAAGGATAACTCCCAGGTTTCTGCTTCAAGAAACTTCAGAATCGATTTCTCCCCAAGTCAGATCAAGAGAAATGACAAGAATTAAGTATAGCTCTCAATAAGTGACCACAATTTGTGGGGGAGGGGAGTATACCCGCATAGAGGCCAGAGGTCAACCTTAAGTGTTATTCTTCAGGCACCTTCAACCTTGCTGTTCTTTTTTAGAACAGGGTCTCTCACTTGGCCTGAAATTCATGAATTAGTCTAGGCTAATTTAGTTTGAGTGGCTGGCCAATGAGCCCTGGGGATCTGTGTGTCTCTGCCTCCCCAGCTCTGAAAAGACAGTGTGTGGAACCATATTTGGCTTTGCTTCTCTCATGGAACTCATGTCCTCATGCTTCAATAACAAACACTTTTATCAACTGGGCTATTCCTCTAGTCTCAGTATTCTTCTTTTTAAAGTAAGATCTCATTATGTAACCTAGGCTGGCCTCAAACTTATGATCCTCCTGCCTCAATCTCTTGAGTGCTGGGATTGCAGGTGTGTGCCACCATGCTAAAGTTTGCAATCTACTTTGTTGGTTTCGTTTTGGGCTCACACACTCTCTCTTAGCTTCCTTTGAATTTGTAACTGCTCCATCATTGGCTTTTCCATTGCCAATCTTCCATGGTATTGGTCTCAGTATCATTTGCTTATAGGAGTCACCTGATTATAATAATCTAAGTTACCTCAGCTCTTGTATACTTACACCTGCATAACGCAAGACCACAGAACCCTGAAAACATGCAAGTATTTCTGGGAGTCCTTGGGATGTCTCACATGTGTTCACCACAAGTGCTCCAGAGTTTAGATATTCAGTTCCATAATTAGGGTCATTTTAACCTTGTTGGCTCTGAAATGTGTATTGTAAAACTGCAATGTAGAAATAAACGTTTAATGTATGTAAACTCAAATCATTGTTACTTTTAATATTCATAAAAAGTTGTATTACATTTGAAAACAATTTGTGGGTTATATTTTCTCACTTCACAAGAATTCCCAAGTATGCATGATGATTTCTTAGAAATCATAGCCAATTGCAAATTAAAGGAGTTAGTTATAGCCAACTAATTTCAAAAGAAACATTTTTTAAGATCCTTTCTAATTTTTTACAAGAAGAAAATTTTAGTTCATGTCCACTGTGAGCACATTTTATTACATTTGATATGATAATGGGTGAGGCCTACAAAACCTTAGATTCTACACGTTCCCCACAAGCAGCTCCCACTACTCTCACAGCACTTTTCTGGCAGCAATGCCCACTGCCACTGTTACGAGTGCCACCTCTAGGCCAGCTGTTTGCAGATACCCCAAAACTGTAAAACGGTTTATGTCCCAAAGTGTAGTTGGATTCCAAAGAATTCACAAATCACCAAAATCACAGTCAGCTGCACACTACTATGGAGGGATTGTCTCTTCCTGTTTCTCTGAAACACTTAGATTCTAATATCTCTCAGACTACTTTAATTAACTTGTCTCCTCTGAGTATACACTGTAGTTCAAGGGATTAGCTGCTTTCCCTAATCCAGGAAGCAAGCCAGCAAAAAGCTATTTTCTCATTCTCTTTCACTTAACAAAAAGAAAGAAACAAACAGAAATATCACACAATGGCCTAGCCCACCAGTTTCAGAAAAGTTGAGCCCTGCCTGATAAACAGTGTAAGTTCAAGATTGCCACCCCTGTTAAGTCTTTCAAAATATAAAAGTCAAAATTCCTTTCAATCGACACCAGCCTCACTTGTATTTCCAATGCTTCTTGGCCACTGGGTTCCTAAAGAAATGCCAAAGACGTACAGTGTAATGTGAGTCCTTGCTATTCTACAAGAGTGGTCTAGTTTCCTTTCTGTTGCTATTTTACAGCACAGACCAAAAGCAACATAGGAAAGTGTCTTAGTTAGGGTTTTAGTACTGTGAACAGGCACCATGACCAAGGTAACTCTTATAAGGACAACATTTAATTGGGGCTGGCTTACAGGTTCAGAGGTTCAGTCCATTATCATTAAGGCAGGAGCATGGCTGTGTCCAGGCAGGCACGATGTAGGAAGAGTTGAAAGTTCTACATCTTGTTCAGAAGGCAAACAGAAGACCGGCTTCCAGGCAGCAAGGTTGAGGGTCTTAAAGCCGACACCCATAGTAACACATTTCCTCCAACAAGGCCAAATCTACTCCAACTAAGCCACACCTCCAAATAGTGCCACTCCCTGAGCCAAGCATATTCAAACCACCACAGAAAGGAATGGCTTATATTTCCAGGTAACATTTCACCATTGTTACATAAAACTCGAGACAGTAACCTGAGGAGGTCAGGGCGAAATTTGTTTGCTAGTTTGCTCAAGCTTAGCTAGCTTTCTTGTAAAGCCCAGGACTACCTGCCTAGAGATCGTTTCTTCCACAGTGTGCTAGGCCTGCCTGCATCAATTAATAATAAATATAATCTCCCACACGTGCTCACAGGAAAATATGATCGATGAGATTCCTCAATCAAGGTTGTACCAATGTGGCAATTAATGCCTACTTGGGCAAAGAGTAAAGTGACTATGGTTTGGAATAAACTTTGCAGATGCATTGATCCTAATGTTAAGAAAGTAAGTATGTTTAGACTGGGGAGATGCTTCAGTCTGTAAAACACTTGCTGAATGTATTATAAACAATATATAATATAATGTATATTCTGATATTTGATGTAATTATATATTATATATAATACATGCAACAAATGTTTTACTGAGACTCTTGTTACTTTAGAGAACTCTGACATATTTGTGTGTGTGTGTGCGTGTATGTATGTATCTATAAGTATATATATATATATATATATATATATATATATAGAGAGAGAGAGAGAGAGAGAGAGAGAGAGAGAGTGACTTACAGAATGTGGTCAGACTAGTTTAATAATAGGCTATTTCATAACAAAAAGACAAGAGTCCTTTTTTTATTCCAGGGGGATGAAAATCTCAGCAGTCCAAATCTGGGGTTGGCATTCTGGAAGGTTCTGAAAGCTGGTTCTTTACTCTAGTTAGGATCTTGAAGAAATTGCATTTAACACCAGCCACAATGAGATAAACAAACTTGCTAGCAAGAGTAAGGGCATGAAGGCAAAAAGCTAAGTTTCCTTCTTCTATATCCTATAGGTGGGCAGCCACCAAAAGGTGTGGTCAAGATTTATGTTCTCTCTTCCTGATTCATATGATCATATTGATAATATCTCTCACAGCAGTGCCCTGAAACTTGGGTTTTAGTTGACTTCAGAGTTAGTCAAACTGAGAACCAAGATTAGTCACTATACTCTG
Organism: Rattus rattus; assembly: GCF_011064425.1. Classification (NCBI taxonomy): domain Eukaryota; kingdom Metazoa; phylum Chordata; class Mammalia; order Rodentia; family Muridae; genus Rattus; species Rattus rattus. The sequence continues at coordinate 67,829,413 of NC_046172.1, forward strand.
CAAACATGAGGACCTGAATCTGGATTTCCAGCACATAAAAAGACAGGTGAGACAGCACATGCCTGTAATTCCAGCACTGGGAAAGTGTAGATAAAAGGATCCCTAGGCTGAGTTATCCAGCTACTGTAGCTAAACCAGTGAGTACCAGTTTCATACAAGACTCAAAAAAATGGGTGACTGAAAAACACCTGCATTTGACCTCTAGTTTTCCACATACATATACATGCATGAATATTCATGTGCATATACACATATACACAGAGGTATGTGTACACACAAAATATGTTTGTTACCCATTATGGCTTACAAAGAAAATTTATATATATTGTCAGAGTAACCCTGTGAGGTAGAAAAGGGTCTTGAGTGACAGATCTAGAGTTCTGCCCAGACCTATGAACACCAGGGAGGTACAGGTAACGTTTGAGAAGATAAACACTATATGTGAGAAATTTTCAAATTGCAACATAAAGAAGAAAGAATTACAGTGTTTAAGAATGGAGGTAGGAAGGAAAGATAGGAAGTCTGTCTATGATTAGGAACAAAGATGCTAAACTTTCAAATTGAAGAACACTTACTTTTCAATCTTGGAAAAGATTGGAAACTGAAGAGAATAATCTGCTTTCCTTTATGGATCCAGATCACCTTTGTCCATGAAAATATTACTTCCATATTGCAGTGGTAATCTCATAGGCTCCTCTTGCCAGTGAGTAAATAAGCCATGTTCCCTTCCTTCTCCCACGTCTGCTGCTCGAATGAGTTGTGTAAGAAACATTTGGAGCCATTCAAGACAAAAGGAATTCTTGATCTCATCAAGACCCAGGAGATCAAAGCCCAACCCCCACTCCAAACATGTCAATAGATTGCTTAGAACAACCAAGTGTACCAAATTTATGTAAATGTTACTGATTAAGACCAAAGCAAAAACATTTGCTAGATCCAAACAAGCTTTGAAAATCATATCCATCACAAACTGTCTATCACAGCAATGCAGTTTTAAACCTCCCCACCAAGAAATCAGTATTCTGGAACATTCCTTCAGAAGCTAAAACTGGAAATGTTTATAAAAATCTTTATATAATCTTAGGTCTTAAAAAACCTGTTTTACCAACAAATTAATGGTGGCCATTTGTGTGTATGGTGAATGTCTACACCACAACTAGGACGACTGAGGCCTTTTTTACTCTTATGAGAGAATACTCTATTAATTTCTGAATATAAGCTTTATAAGAAAACCTCTTACATATTTGATATAATACATTATCTGTTAAATGGGAAGAGTCAAGTAGAACACTTTTAGGCCACTATGACTGTGAATCTCTGAAATGCCAACTCAACAGAGTAAACTTCATTTTTCTTTTTACAAAATAGCAGAACAGCTAAGATTTCCCAAAATACAACATGCACGCACACAACACACACACACACTGTCTTCTTTATGATTCTATTGCTGTGACCAAAAGCAGCCTGGGAAGGAAAGGGCTTAATTGACTTGCATATCCTGCCTCACAATCCAGTGTTGCTATGGTGAGATGGGAGGCAGAAGCAAAAGAATGTCCAGAAATTCATAGTCCAGGTAGCCCCGTGTATAAGCAGGCTATGAGAAAACAACAAAAGAGAGGCCCTGTCTCAAAGAAAATGGAGGACAAGGACCAACTCCCTAAGTTGTCTTCTGGCCTCCACAATATGTCATATACACCTGCACTCAGACACATATATACATTCACACAATCATACAAACTTATACCATACACACATATAAGCATATGTACAAATAAACCAAGCTTCCAGAAAACAGCAATTTTATTACTGTTATAGTATCTGCAACCATTTCCTTATTAGCTTCTCATCCTTTAGCTGAGTTTCATTAGAAACATCTCTGGTAATAAGCAGCCACAACTACGTATTATCAAGTAAGTACAAGCTATTGTATATTCATAGAGGTATAATAGAGCACTGGCCTACATCTCTGTCTATGATTTAGTAGAGGACACAGTTTTAAGGGTGTTGGTTAAGACTCAACTCTACTTTTCCAGCATAATGCCCAACAGATAGTAGGATGCAGCTTTGTTTTTTTGTTGTTGTTGTTTTTGTTTTTGTTTTTTTGTTTTTTACTTTTTTTTTATTAACTTGAATATTTCTTATATACATTTTAAGTGTTATTCCCTTTCGGTTTCGGGCAAACATCCCCTCCCCCTCCCTTCCTTATAGGTGTTCCCCTCCCCACCCTCCCCCCCTTTCTCCCCTCCCCCCCACACCCCTCTTCACTGGGGGTTCAGTCTTATGGGACCAAGGCTTCCCCCTTCCACTGGTGCTCTTACTAGGATATTCATTGCTACCTATGGGGTTTGAGTCCAGGGTCCAGTCCATGTATAGTCTTTGGTAGTGGCTTGGTCCTGGGCTCTGGTTGCTTGGCATTGTTGTACATATGGGGTCTCGAGGCCTTCAGCTCTTCAGTTCTTTCTCTGATTCCTTCAATGGGGTCCTATTCTCCAGTTCAGTGGTTTGCTGCTGGCATTAGCCTCTGTATTTGCTGTATTCTGGCTATGTCTCTCAGGAGAGATCTACATCCAGTTCCTGTCAGCCTGCACTTCTTTGCTTCATCCATCTTATCTAGTTTGGTGGCTGTATATGTATGGGACACATGTGGGGCAGGCTCTGAATGGGTGTTCCTTCTGTGTCTGTTTAATCTTTGCCTCTCTTTCCTGCCAAGAGGGGTATTCTTGTTCCTTTTAAAGAAGGAGTGAAGCATTCACATTTTGATCATCCGTCTTAGGTTTCATTTGTTCTAGGCATCTAGGGTAATTCAAGCATTTGGGCTAATAGCCACGTATCAATGAGTGAGGATGCAGCTTTGTAAAGGAAATGTACTTTCTGGGCCAGTGAGATAGCCCAGCAGTTTAAAGTACAAGACTAATGAATGACCTGAGGTCAATCCTTGGATTGCACAGTGCAAGGAGAGGACTGACTCTGTCCTCTCAGCTCCACATGCATGCCATGGCATACATGCCCCTGTGTGAACACACACAGTAGTGGTGGTGGTGGTGGTGGTGGTGGTAGTAGTAGTAGTAGTATTAGTAGTAGTAGTAGTAGTAGTAGTAGTAGTAGTAGTAAACTTTTGTTTTAATGAAAATAGATTTTTTTCTCACATGTATATCCTGATTAGTTTTTTCTCCCTCTTCTCCCAGTACCTCCCCAACTTCACCTCCCATTTGGATCCACTCACATTCTGTCTCTCATTAAAAAACAAAGAGGCTTCTAAAGAATAATAATAGAATAAAAAGAAAAGAAAATGTAATAAGATAAAATGAAAACTAACACAAGAGAATTGAATGAAATAAACAGAAGGGAAGAGCCCAAGAGAATTTGAGACCTACCCATTTGCAAACTAGGGAATCCCATAAACATAGTAAAATAGAAGTCATGATATATACACAACAGACCTGTAGGATAAAAAGGCAGAAGATGTCTATATATCTATATATAGAGGTATATAGATATAGATATAGATATATAGATATATAATAATAAAGCAATAAGATAAAGTTTCTAAAAATGGGGGAAATTCTGACACAACATTATGAGACAAGGAACCTCCAAAGATACCATTGAGTTCCTTTTGTGTTGACCATCTAAGTTTGTTTCCCCAGTGAAGAAACTCCCTTGGAGGAAACTAAACTGTCATCTGCAGGTTTTTATCAATTGGAAATTGTTTCTGGGTTAGGGATGGAGCAGAGGTCCCACTTGTGTGTGTGTGTGTGTGTGTGTGTGTGTGTGTGTGTGTGTGTGTGTGTGTGTAAATTTGTCTTATTTTGCTTATCGTGATAGTTTCTCGTTACACTTATTTTCTTTTTTTCCTACTCATTTATTTCCCTATCACTTTATATCCCTATCACCACTCCTCTCCTCCTGGGCCCCACACTCACAGTCCCTCACCCTTCTCCACTCCCTTCTCCTCTGAAAGGGTCGAGGCCCCTCTAGGTATGCCCCTACTACAGAGCATCAAGTCTCCATAGGGCTAGGTGCTTCTTCTCCCACTGAAGCCCAACAAGTCAGCCCTGTCAGGGGAAGGGAATCCACAGACAAGCAACAGCTGTAGGGACATCCCCTGTTCCAGTTGTTGGGGGACACACACGGAGACTGAGCCGCACATCTGCTACTTATGTGCCAGATGCTACTCAGTCCAGCCTGTGTATGCTCTTTGGTTGGTGGTTCAGTCTCTGAGGCTGAAGGCCCAGGTTAGTTCACTCTTTGGGGTCTTCCTGTGGGGTTCCTATCCCTTCAGGTCCCTGTTCTGCCCCCTCAACTCTTTCATACAAGAGTTCCCCAAGCTCCATCAAATGTTTGGATGTGGATCTCTGCACAGGTTTCAGTCAGCTGCGGGGCGGAGCCTCTCAGAAGTGTACCCACTTCGTTCATTCAGTTCTAGGGCCACATCTGGTACAGTTCTGGGTAGATCCTGTGTATGCTACCTCAGATTGCTACTTTTTGCCTATTTTTTAATAAAACAGTAGTATTTGGTTTTACCCTAGGACCATGAGCTACCTAGTCTCTAGATAGTCACTCCAACTCATGGAGTGGGCCTTAAATCAAATTAGATATTGGTTGGTTATTCCCAACTGTATGTCAGTCACCATTTTCCTAGCATATCTTTCAGGTAGGACACCATTGTAGATCAAAGGGTTTGTGGCTAGGTGTTTGTTTTTCCTTTTGTAACACACAGAGTACCTTCCTGTACCAAAGGTACTAGAACTTAGAGTGAGGTATGTAGGCACCGGCTTGACATCTTCATGTTTGATGAGTTGTGTAGGTATTGTCTTCAGCAGTGGGGCCTCGGTGTCAGTTTGTAGGGAGAAATTGATTGCCTTGGCAGTAGTCAGGATTCCCATGGGACCCTTTTGGTTAACAATTCAATTAAATGTATCCCAATCCTGGTACTGAAAGCTTCATTTGGTGATAAGAGAAGTCCAATTGGAACTCTGTCTCCCCCACTCTTTGGCAATTTTTCAGATCACCTACATATACATTACATATTTAAGTAGCTTCTGCTCTTGATTTCCATATCAGCCTTTTCCAGCGGCCCCCAATTTTTAGTTGTTACTCCTATATATTCCCCTCCTAGTCCCCCTCTTTTTCCCTCTCTTGAAAGCGATTCTCCATTTCAGTCCTCTCCACTGATCTATTCACATCTATTCTATTTCCTTTTTCCAGGAGATCTATATGTCCTACCTGGTCCCAGTCCCTTACTTTATATATAACATTTGTAGTTCTATCATTGAGTTAACAGCTAATATCCATACATTCTTCTCAGCTCCTCATGGTACTTTCTC
>NC_046172.1:67834839-67846547 GCF_011064425.1 Rattus rattus
GGGAAGCCCTGGGTCCTGCTAAGACTGAACCCCTAGTGAACTAGACTGTTGGGGAGAGGGCAGCAAGGGGGAGGGTTGGGAGGAAACACCAGGAAGGGGAGGGGAAGGGGGGATGTTTGCCGAACCGAAAGGAACATTCAAATGTATATAAGAAATATCAAGTTAATAATAAAAAAAAAAAACAATGACTTTATGAAATTCAGGCAAATGTTTTGGAAAATATCATCTTGAGGAGGTAACCCAATCACAGAAAAAAAAACACATGGTATGCATTCATTGATAAGTGACTATTAAGCCCAAATGTTTTGAATTACCCTAGATGCCTAGAACAAATGAAACTCAAGATGGATGATCAAAAATGTGAATGCGCCATTCCTTCTTTAAAAGGGGAATTCAGTCACTTGGCAGGGAAGAGAGAGGCAAAGATTAAAACAGACACAGAAGGAACACCCATTCAGAGCCTGGCCCCACATGTGGCCCATAAATACACAGCCATCCAATTAGACAAGATGGATGAAGCAAAAGAGGCAGGGCTGACAGGGAGCAGGATGGATCGCTCCTGAGAGACACAGCCAGAATACAGCAAATACAGAGGCGAATGCCAGCAGCAACCACTGAACTGAGAACGGGACCCCCGTTGAAGGAAACAGAGAAAGAACTGAGAGTTTGAAGGAGCCTCGAGACCCCTAGGAACAATAATGCTAACAACCAGGAGCTGCCTAGGGGACTAAGCCACTACCTAAAAGACTATACATGGACTGGACCTGGACTCTGACCTCATAGGATAGCAATGAATATTCTAGTAAGATCCTGGAAGGGGGGTCTTGTCCCATTTAAGACTGAACCCCCAGTGAACGTGATTGTTGGGGAGGGCAGCAATGGGGGGAGGTGGGGGGAACACCCATAAAGAAGGGGTGGGAGGGATTAGGGGATGTTTGCTTGGAAATCGGGAAAGGGAATAACACTCAAAATGTAAATAAGAAATACTCAAGTTAATAAAAAAAAGATATTTAAAAAAAAAAAACAGTGACTTCTTGAAATTCTTAGGCAAGTGGATGGCAATAGAAAATATCATCCTGACTGAGGTAACCCTATAACAAAAGGACACACATGGTGTGCACTCACTGATAAGTGGACATTAGCCCAAAAGCTTGGAATATTCAAAGATGCAATTTACAGACCCATGAAACTCAGAAAAGGAAGACCAAAGTATATGCTTCAGTCTTTAGAGAAGGAACCAAAAACAAAACTCAGGAAGAAATATAGAATCAAAGTGTGGAACAGAGCCTGAACAAAAGTTCATCCAGAGACTGCCACACATGGGAATCCATCTCATACACAATCATCAAACCCAGACAATATTGCAGATGCCAAGAAGTGCATGCTGACAGGAGCCTGATATAGCTGTCACCTGAAAGGCTCAGCCAGAGCCTGACAAATACAAAGGCAGGCAGATAATCACATCCAAACTTTGAACTGAGAATAGCGTCTTCAACTGAGGAGTTAGAGATAGAACTGAAGGAGCTGAAGGGATTTGCAACCCTATAGGAAGAATAACAGTACTAACCAACCAGAGTATCTAAAGACTAAACCACCTCCAAAGAGTACACATGGACAGATCCATGGCTCCATCTGCATATGTAGAAGCATATATAGGCCCTATTGGGCACCAATGGGAAGAGAAGTGTTTGGTCCTTTCAAGGCTAGACCCCACCACCAGTGCAGGGGAATGCCAGGGCAGATAGCCAGGAGGGAGTTGGGGAGGGAGTGGGGTAGCACCCTCATAGAAGCAGGGAGCAGGAAGATGGGATAGGGTGTTTCCAGAGGAGAAACGTGGAAAGGGGATAACATTTGACATGTAAATAAAGAAAATATCCAAGAAAAGTAAAGACAAAAAGTTAGTCTTTAAAAGACAAATAAGTCTCTGCCTTGTAATGTATTGACTCATAGAACTTTGAGATGTCAGTTGCTGTCATTTTACATTAAAGATAAAGTTTGTAAATGAAGTCTTAGTGTCTTTATTATTGACAGCTTGTGAAAGGAAAGGTATGCAATTTAAACCTCTTAAATAATTCCTGTGGCAATTTCCTTTTGCCAAGGAAAACTAATTTAATCCCCATGACATTGGAATCACTATAATTCTCTTGTATAAAAGATTGAAATATTTCATATGTGCATTTAAACAGCTGTTTGTATTTTTCAAGCATAAATGAAAGAAAACAATGCCTAGATATGAAGTCTTTGCTATCACAATTATTTTTGGTAAACTAAATACAATAGAAAAATAGCATCCTCTATAGAATTAGATGGAAGATGAACTACAATAATTTAAAGGTATCATGTTGAACTACGAATGCTGACATGCACTTGTAACCCCAGTACTACGGATGCAAAAGCTGAATTGTAAAATCAAAGCAAGCCTGAGATTCATAATGAAATTCTTGTTTAAAAAATAAAGAGAAAGAGGTCAGTGCGATTTCTTAGTGACTATGAGCATTGAAACCTTATAACCTGAGTTTGCTTGTCCAGGCCCTACATATTGGAAGAAGAGAAACTACTTCTGGAACTTGTACTCTGACCTCCACACATAACCCATCGGGATCATATGCCCTACATGTGCATATACACAAATAAATCACAAGTGTAACAAAAATTAAAACAAATAATTTATATAGAAGGAGTAGATTAATTATTATGGCAACAACTATTATGGTAATAAAACAGCTCTAAAGATATACTGTATTTTCCTGATCCTTTCTATACAAAGTAAAATTGAGTAAGTTGCAGTCAGGGAATGATTATTTGGTTTAAGCGTTGAATAATTCATTTATTAATTTTATTCCTTAACTTATTTATCCAAATTATAAAAATATTGGTAGTTTCATCTAATAGGCACCTTGTATAGATAAAAATAGTAGACAATTCATGTAAAAACATGGATTGCCAATTGTGAAGAAATGCATACAAGGCTAAGATGAAGACAGCTCAGGAAATAGACTTTTTAGTGTTTATTCATACCCTGATTTAATTGGATTATTAAAAATTTGAGTCAACATTTCAAATGTAGAAGCTACTAAAATAAATCTACTTATAAACTACGTGAAACATTTGGTTCAAATATGTAGAAAAATCAGTTTTTAAAATATTTAGTCATTAATATTTTCATATTTTACATGTTTTGTTTATATGCTTAGAAAATACATGTAGAATAATAAAGAAAATATTTAAATACAATTTCACTACATTTTCACATTTTTTTCTTCAAGAACAATCTAATTGATATAGTCATTTAAGAAATAATGTAACTTTTTTTTACAAAAGACAACTTGAATTCTACATGTCTTTTTATAAGGAAATGAAAGATACGGAAAATGAATATTAAATAGTGCTATATAATTGATAGACTTATATTTAAATCTATATCAAGATATTTTAAAAAGTTGTGGCAATAGGTAATTTATTTAGTCAATAGTAAATACAGAAGTAAACAGTTCCTATCATATACTGTTAATGTTTTTCCCCTGCATCATAAAATTGTGAAGTTATGACTTAATTTTTTACTTTCATCTAATATATTCTTTTGCTGAAATGAGAAATAATTATTATATTTTCAAGAAGAATGAATTCAAAACATGACTGGAACAGAAAATCATTTATTTTTTACAGGCGTGCAAATATCAAAAATCTTATACTTTAAATAATGAAGAAAATGTTAGATGGTGAAAAGATTCTGTTACTGTAAGAATAATGCAGTACTTACCTATATTAAGAAATGAATTATCAAGTATTTTTAAACACAGACAATTTTTCCAGGACTCTCTATTAAATATGGACTTATTCTAATGAGATTTCCTCAAAGTATGAAAGTGAAATTCCTGGGTAGTAAATATATTTCAGACAACATATACGTTTTATGAGGAAAACAAATCTATTAATCTTCATAGATGGAAAGAAATGTTCATTTCATATGAATGCTTTCACAATGTACCCTAACAAATTATAAATATAATTTTCTAGCAGGTAAATTCGAGTGCATCATAAAAATATAAAAACAGTAATCATTGTTGCAGTAATATTTGACTCATTTATCTATACATGTCCTTGCAAATTCACTTTTTAAAAGATTAAAAGTGAACATGACATGTTTTCTGACAATTTTTGCATTGCTTTTTATCATTTGGGCATATTAAATCAACATTTCCATATTTTACCCTTATTTCCAAGTGTCAATCAAGTATGGCATCAGAATGCTTACCAAAAAAATAAAGTAATAATGTCTTTGAATATATGTTTGGATATATAAGAAAACTCAAATGTCTTTGGTAAGAAATTGTCATATACTTTCAGTATTTTAAAACATTTATTAGTTACTAATTATTATTTATGTAAAGGTGAAAGTACACCTTAGAAGAGTTGGTTCTTTCCTTCTAATCTATGGATCCTAGGGATTGAACTTGATTCTCCAGGATTCAGGGCAAATGTTTTTATTCCCCTCCCTAGCCATCTCAGTGATGCTGTGTTTTTTGTTTTGTTTTGTTTTGTTTTGCTTTGGTTTGGTTTGGTTTGGTTTTTTACCATATTCATACTACATGTATCCACATACCTGTGAAAATAGATTATACTTCTGAACATCTTTAGGTAAAGAAAACTAGTTCATTCTTTTTTGCTTACAGTGATGTCATAAGCTTAAACTTTAATTTACATTAGACATTTTAACAAAAGATGAAGGGACACTTCAAACATTCACAGAGGGGCTGGAGTTGAAAAGCATTTGCAGGTTTTAGAGAGATTGGAGTAGACTTTCAAAAATCCATATGCTGGCTCACAAAATAGGGCCCAAAAAGACAGTGGCAGTCCCAGCTCAACACAGGTCATAGTCTTACTGGGTAAACAGAACCTAGGTTCAACATTTCTCAAACATCAGAGTAAGGTGGTTTCTATATGTCATGAAGGTGTCTACTTCCCTACTCCAACAGTGATATTCAGCTGAAAGGAGCAAAGTGCATCTAGTTCTTAACACAAACAACCTGCATCAGCTCAAAGACTTTCACCATGCTAATTATCATATGCGATCTGCTTGCTTTCTCACCAATCTGCTGCTATTTCTATTTATGTGAGATGGCCTGTGGCCTGACTGTTTTTTCTCTTTTTTTTTTTTTTTGTTTTTCTGTTCGGGTTTTTTTTTTTTTTTATGTTTTGTTTTGTTTTTGTTTTTTGGGTTTTTTTATTGTTTCCTGTTATTTTTTGTTTGTTTGTTTTTTGTTTATTCAATCTACAGAGTGGTCTAGTTTGGTGTTACTCCACACTTGCTTATTTTTGATTATTTATGATTCCACTTAAGATGTTACGTCGCTGTCTTGTGGCCTATGTGGGCACTGCATGCATATAGAGAACATATATTCAAATCACTTGGGCAAAAAAGCTATCTTTTCTTTATTGGATTTTTTAAATTTACATTTCAAATGTTATTCTCTTTACCCGTTTTGTGGACATAAGCCCCTATCCCATTCCCTCCCCTACTTCTATAATGGTATTCACCTCCCCATCCATGCCCCCTACCTGCCACCCCACACCCCTGATATTCCCCTACACTGGGGGGTCCAGCCTTGGCAGGACCAAGGGCTTCTCCTTCCATTGGTGCCCAACACGGCCATCCCCTGCTACATATGCCATAGGTCAGTCCATGTATAGTCTTTGGGTAGAGGTTTAGTCCCTGAGATCTCTGGTTGGTTCGCATTGTTGTTCTTATGGTGTTGCAAACCCCTTCAGCTCTTTCAGCCCTTTCTTCAATTCCCACAAAAGGGACCCTGTTCTCAGTTCAATGATTTGCTGCTAGCATTCACCTCTGTATTTGACATTCTCTGGCTGTGCCTCTCAGGAGACAGTTATATCAGGCTCCTGTCAGCATGCACTTTTTGCTTCATCGGTCTTATGTAGTTTTGGTGGCTGTATGTATATGGGCCACATGTGGGGCAGGCTCTGAATGGCCATTCCTTCTGGCTCTGCTCCAAATTTTGCCACCATATCCCTTCTATGAATAGTTTTATTCTCCCTTTTAAGGAGGAGTGAAGCATCCACTTTCGTCATCCTTCTTCTTGTGGTTCTCCTTTAGCTTCATATGGTCAATAGACTCAATTCCTCAATAAAAAGACATAGAGTAACAGACTGCAGATAGAAAGAGGAATCAGCATTTTGCTACATACAGGAAACACATCTCAGAGACAAAGACAAACACTGCCTGCAAGTAAACGCCTGGAAAACAATTTTCCAAGCAAACGGTCTGCAGAAACAAACTGGAGTAGCCATTCTAAAGTCAAATAAAATCGACTTAGTGATTTCTAAATATGGTTGTCTAATTTTCTACTACAGTATGTTTATGTTCCTCATGAATTTTGGATATTAACCTTTAATAAGATCCACATTTTAAAATATTTTCCCTAATTATTAATGATTTTCACAGTGTTATTAACTCTGTGAAGGAATTTCAGCTTGATATAGTACCATTGGTCAAAGGTTTACTTTTTCTGACTGTGCATTTAATGTCATGACTAAGCAATGGTGACCAATACAATTGTTGATCAAAATCAACATTATGAACCATTCCTAATATTTTCTTCTAGTAAAATTATTTCAGGTATTATTTCATTTGTATCTGTGTGAATACCATTCTCCCCAAATACTTGATTAGATTATTCATTCCTTATTCAAATTCTGTGGAGCCTTTAATGAAAATCAATTTTTGATCCTTTCCAAACACTTTGACTTCCATGTCAATTTTAAATGGATTATTTTGCTTTTATTGTCCTTTTCCTTGCTTAATACTGTGTTTTATTATTTTTCATTAATTATTTTATTTGTTTTTATCCCAAATATAGTCCCCAACCCAGAACCTCCAAGAGTTCTATTTTTTTTCTCCATCTTTATTAAATTGGGTATTTCTTATTTACATTTCAATTGTTATTCCCTTTCCTGGTTTCCAGGGCAACATCTGAAAATATCTGACACATGACACATGTAAACCAACCCTTGGCATATATTCAAAGGATACAATATCCAAGTACACCATCTGCATATGTAGCAAAGGATGGCCTTGTTGGGCACCAATGGGAGGAGAAGACCTTGGTCCTGTCAAGGCTGGACCCCCCAATGTAGGGGAATATCAGGGTGGTGATATGGGAAGGGGTGAGGATGGATGGGGAACAAAACCTCATAGAAGATGGGGAGGGAGATAGGATAGGAGTTATGGATGGGAAACTTGGAAAGGGAATAACATTTGAAATGTAAATTTAAAAATCCAGTAAAATATAAACCTTTAATGGGCCACTGTTGTGACACATACCTATAATCCCTGTTCTTCAAAGGCCAAAGCAGGAGGATTGCTGACAATTCTTGGCCAACTTATAAACCAGTGCCAACCTAGGTTACAACATGAGACTTTACCTCAATATTCCTCCACCTCAAAAAAGAAATAAATATCTAACTGTAACAAAGTCAACTCATTTGATTGGTGGTTGGCTTTGGTTTGAAAGCCCTATGAGCATGATGAATAATTTCAAACTGTTGGTGGTTCCTGTATCACAGAAATTATAATTTTCAATTTGCCACTATGCAGCATGATTTATTTACCTGTTAAAGATTATATGGCAATACTTAAAATTATATATCAACTATCATTTGATTATTGAGAAATCATCACTCTAGTCATATCTCCCTCATCACAACAAATATCTGAGATAGTCATCTGATAAAAAGAAATGTTCTACTTTCAGTTTATGATTATTTGGCTCTCTTGCTTTATATGAAAGCATAATACTCTATGCCAGAAATATAGAACAGAAGAAGCTTATTTACCTCATTACAGGGAAATGACAGAAAAAGAAGGGAGGCTTGGAAGTGGCACTGGCTGCCACATGGTGGAAAGAGAAAACTGACTCCCACAAATTTTCTTCTGACTGCCACACATATGCTCACACATGCAACAAATAAATAAATAAATAAATAAATAAATAAATAAATGTAATTTTTTAAAAGTGATGGATGAAAGAAGATGGATGAGAGGAGGGGTAGTGCAAGTCTGAAATAAGTTATATACATATATATGCAATTAACAAATTATATGTTTTCAAAAAGGAAAAAATAAATATGATTTTTTAATTTTTTTATTCTTTTATCTTTATTAACTTGAGTATTTCTTATTTACATTTTGATTGTTATTCCACTCCCCGGTTTCCGGGCCATCACCACCCTAACCCCTCCTCCTCCCCTTCTTTATGGGTGTTCCCCTCCTCATCCTCCCCCCATTACCACCCTCCCCCCAACAATCACGTTCACTGGAGGTTCAGTCTTGGCAGGACCAAGGGCTTCCCCTTCCACTGGTGCTCTTACTAGGCTATTCATTGCTACCTATGAGGTTGGAGCCAAGGGTCAGTCCATGTATAGTCTTTGGGTAGTGGCTTAGTCCCTGGAAGCTCAGGTTGGTTGGCATTGTTGTTCATATGGGGTCTCAAGCCCCTTCAAGCTCTTTCAGTCCTTTCACTGAATCCTTAAACAGGGGTCCCGTTCTCCAGTTCAGTGGTTTGCTGCTGGCATTCGCCTATGTATTTGCTGTATTCTGGCTGTGTCTCTCAGGAGAGATCTACATCTGTTCCTGTCAGCCTGCACTTCTTTGCTTCATCCAACTTATCTAGTTTGGTGGCTGTCTATGTATGGGCCACATATGGGGCAGGCTCTAAATGGGTGTTCCTTATGCCTCTGTTCTAAACTTTGCCTCCCTATTCCCTCCCAAGGGTATTCTTGTTCCCCTTTTAAGGAAGGAATGAAGCATTCACATTTAGGTCATCTTTCTTGAGTTTCATGTGTTCTGTGCATCTAGGGTAATTCAAGCATTTGGGCTAATAGCCACTTATCAATGAGTGCCTACCATGTGTGTTTTTCTGTGATTGGGTTACCTCACTCAGGGTGATATTTTCCAGTTCTATCCATTTGCCTATGAATTTCATAAAGTCATTGTTTTTGATAGCTGAGTAATATTCCATTGTGTAGATGTACCACATTACCTATATCCATTCCTCTGTTGAAGGGCATCTGGGTTCTTTCCAGCTTCTGGCTATTATAAATAAGGATAAATAAACATAGTGGAGCACGTGTCTAGCCAAAGCAATCAGACAACAAAAGGAGATCAAGCAGATACATATTGGAAAAGAAGAACTTGGGGTTGGGGATTTAGCTCAGCGGTAGAGCACTTGCCTAGCGAGCACAAGGCCCTGGGTTTGGTCCCCAGCTCCGGGAAAAAAAAAAAAAAAGAAGAACTCAAAATATTACCATTTACAGATGATATGATAGTATATTTAAGTGATACCAAAATTTCCACTAGAGAACTACTGAACCTGATAACCACCTTCAGCCAAGTGGCTGGGTATAAAATTAACTCAAATAAATCAGTAGCCTTCCTCTATACAAAAGAGAAACAAGCCGAGAAGGAAATTAGGGAAACAACACCTTTCATAATAGTCCCAAATAATAAAAATACCTCGGTGTGACTTTATCCAAGCAAGTAAAAGATCTGTACAATAAGAACTTCAAGCCTCTGAAGAAAGAAATTGAAGAAGACCTCAGAAGATGGAAAGATCTCCCATGCTCATGGATTGGCAGGATTAATATAGTAAAAATGGCCATTTTACCAAAAGCGATCTACAGATTCAATGCAATCCCCATCAAAATACCAATCCAATTCTTCAAAGAGTTAGACAGAACAATTAGCAAATTCATCTGGAATAAAAAAAAACCCAGGATAGCTAAAACTATCCTCAACAATAAAAGGACTTCAGGGGGAATCACTATCCCTGAACTCAAGCAGTATCACAGAGCAATAGTGAAAAAAACTGCATGGTTTTGGTACAGAGACAGACAGATAGACCAGTGGAATAGAATTGAATACCCAGAAATGAACCCACACACCTATGGTCACTTGATTTTGGAAAAAGGAGCCAAAACCATCAAATGGAAAAAGGATAGCATTTTCAGCAAATGGTGCTGGTTCAACTGGATGTCAGCATGTAGAAGAATGTATATCTATCCATGCTTATCACCCTGTACAAAGCTTAAGTCCAAGTGGATCAAGGACCTCCACATCAAACCAGATACACTCAAACTAATAAAAGAAAAAGTGGGGAAACATCTGGAACACATGGGCACTGGAAAAAATTTCCTGAACAAACACCAATGGCTTATGCTCTAAGATCAAGAATCGACAAATGGGATCTCATAAAACTGCAAAGCTTCTGTAAGGCAAAGGACACTGTGGTTAGGACAAAATGGCAACCAACAGATTGGGAAAAGATCTTTACCAATCCTGCAACTGATAGAGGGCTTATATCCAAAATATACAAAGAACTCAAGAAGTTATACCGGAGGGAGAGAAATAACCCTATTAAAAAATTGGGTTCACAGCTAAACAAAGAATTCACAGCTGAGGAATGTTGAACGGCTGAGAAACACCTAAAGAAATGTTCAACATCTTTAGTCATAAGGGAAATGCAAATCAAAATAACCCTGAGATTTCACCTCACACCAGTTAGAATGGCTGAGATCAAAAACTCAGGTGACAGCAAATGCTGGCGAGGATGTGGAGAAAGAGGAACACTCCTCCATTGCTGGTGGGGTTGCAGACTGGTACAACCATTCTGGAAATCAGTCTGGAGGTTTCTCACAAAATTGGACATTGAACTACCTGAGGACCTAGCTATACCTCTCTTGGGCATATACCCGAAAGATGCCCCAACATATAACAAAGACACGTGCTCCACTATGTTCATAACAATAAATACTTGTTCAGCCATGTTCATTGCTGCTCTATTTACAAATACTAGGATATAGACAATATCTCAATGTCCAGCAACTGATAAATGGATAATGAATTATGATGCATATATATAATAAAATTTTGTTCAACCATGATGAGAAAGGAAATCATGAAATTTGGAGGTAAGTGGATGGAACTGGAAAATGTAATACCGAATGAGGTAAACCAGATCCAGAAAAAATGCTACATATATTTATTTATTATTATCACAATAAGAATTACACATGTAGATGTTATGAGATGCTCACAGAGAGAGCCTGGAGCTCTAGCATACAAAATTTGCTCTTTGTTCCCTCAGGTCTTGCATTTTTTAAATAGCAATATTTATTTTTCATGTCTATACCAGGGCATAAATATTGAATGTGAAACAGTAAACATTTATGGTTATAAGTATTCAAATCAAGAGAAATCAGTAATTGCTTTAGACTCAGCACATCATATCCTAGAATAAACATTGTTGATCATCAACAATAGATATTTAAGTTTTCCTGGTACTATTTGGTTGTTCCTCAAGAAAAAAATTAACATGTTTTGCATGTATGGTAGAATTAAACTGTTCTGTGGTCAGATCAGGAATTCTAATCACAAAGGAAAAAAAACTACTGGCTAAAATATCCTCCAATCTAGATCAGTTCCCATGTTATCTATCATGTGATAGTAAATTACTAACCTGACCAAAAATTTAGAAAATTAGAAGTGTAATTTTTTTTTTTTTTTTTTTTATTATTAACTTGAGTATTTCTTATATACATTTTGAGTGTTATTCCCTTTCCGGTTCCGGCAAACATCCTTCCCCCTCCCCTTCCTTTATGGGGTGTTCCCCTCCAACCCTCCCCCCTTGCTGCCC
>NC_046172.1:67846647-67955958 GCF_011064425.1 Rattus rattus
CATACATATACAGCCACCCAATTAGACAAGATGGATGAAGCAAAGAAGTGCAGACTGACAGGAGCCGGATATATAGACGCCCTGAAAGAGCATTGGCCACAGAATACAGCAAATACAGAGGCGAATGCCAGCAGCAAACCACTGAACTGAGAATAGGACCCCCGTTGAAGGAATCAGAGGGGGAACTGGAAGAGCTTGAAGGGGCTCGAGACCCCATATGTACAACAATGCCAAGCAACCAGAGCTTCCAGGGACTAAGCCACTACCTAAAGACTATACATGGACTGACCCTGGACTCTGACCTCATAGGTAGCAATGAATATCCTAGTAAGAGCAACCAGGAATGGAAATAGCCCTGGGTCCCAAGAAGACCAGAACCCCCAGTGAACTAGACTTGGGGGGAGGCTAGCAATGGGGAGGGTGGGGAGGGGAACACCCTATAAAGAAGGGGAGGGGGGAGGGAAGATGTTTGCACTGAAACCCGAAAGGAATAACACTCAAAAATGTATATAAGAAAATACTCTGTTAGTAAAAAAAAAGAAATCCAAATTTACATAAATTTTATAAACTCTACAATCAATCGTCCCAACATCTGCTTTCTAAAAACAGAAACTAAACGCAAAGAAAAAATTTCCTGAAAAGAAAACCAATGGCATATGCTGTAAAGTCAATAACAGGCAAACGTGACCTCATAAAATTGCAAAACTTCTGTAAAGCAAAGGACACTGTCAATAGGACAAAATGGCAACCAAAAGATTGGGAAAAGATCTTTATCAATCCTGTATCCCATAGAGGGTTAATAGCCAATATATACAATCAATATATACAATCAAACAATTCTATTAAAAATTGGAATACAGAGCTAAACAAAGAATTCACAACTAAAGAATATCGAATGACTGAGAAGTACCTAAAGAAACGTTCAACTTCTTTAGTCTTCAAGGAAATGCAAATCAAAACAACCCTGAGATTTCACCTCACACCAGTGAGAATGACTAAGATCAAAAACTCAGGTGACAGCAGATGCTGGCTATAATGTGGAGAAAGGTGAACATTCCTCCATTTTTGGTGGTACTGCAAGCTGGTACAACCACTCTGGAAATCAGTCTGGTGGTTCTTCAGAAAATTGTACATAGTAATACCTGAAATCACCTCCAGAAGCTCCCCTGCACTCCAAGCTGGCTAGTAATTCTCTTGCTGCCTCAGCCCTGCCCAACTTCCTGCAGCAGTTGTGGAACAGGAGGCAGAGCAGCACCAGCAGCAGAATCTGTGGAAGCAGTTCCCCATTCCTGTCGGAGATCTTTCCCCTTTGTATGAACCCATGCACTTAACCAGGCTAGAGATCTCCATGGAGCCTACAGTATGAAGGCCAACAGTAACCAGTCACGAAAGAACACACATGTTAAGGTAATTCCTGAAAAGTGAATATTAGCCCAAAAAGCTCAGAATACCTGGGTTACAGAATCACAGACCACATGAACCTGAAAGAAGGGAAGACAAACGCTAAGTACCAAATGCCCAGGAATTTCTAGAAAAGGAAATAAATACCTAAGGAGGAAATATAGAGATAAAGTATGGCACAGAGATCCCACCCGAGATCCATTCCTATACAGGACACCAAACTCAGACAATATTGCAGATGCCAAAGGAGTGCTTGCTGATAGGAGCCTTATACAACTTGTCTCCCTGAGAGGCTCTTCCAGTCCTGACTGATGCAGAGGCAGATGCTCACAGCTAACCACTGGACTGAGCATGGAGACCCCAATGGAGTCTGAAGGGGCTGAAGGGGTTTGCAACCCCATAAGAAGAACAACAGTATCAACCAACCAGACCCCCCAGAGCTCCCAGGGACTACATCACCAACCAAAGAGTACAAATGGGTCTTGTGTGCATCCATTGATCTGCCTTCCTGTCTCTGTACCAATAGCATGATGTTTTTATCACTATTGCTCTGTAGTATGGCTTGAGGTCAGGGATGCCAATTCCCCCAAAAGTTCTTTTATTGTTGAGAATGTTTTTTGATATATTGGGGTTTTTTGTTATTCCAGATAAATTGGAGAATTGCTCTTTCTATCTCTGTGAAGAATTGAGTTGGGATTTGGAAAAGGATTGCACTGAATCTCTAAGTTGCAAGAGGGCTAATTTTGCTATGTTAATCATGCTTATTCATGAGCATAGGACCTCTTTCCATCTTCTGAGGTCTTTTTGGATTTCTTTCTTCAGAGACTTGACTTCCAATCATATACATATTTCACTTGCTTGGTTTATTTTATATTATTTGTGACTATTGTGAAGGGTGTCATATATAAAGCCAATTGTCTAATTTCTAATGCGTTTACAAATTATCATTTTTTGTGTCACATTTCTCACAATTTTATTTCAACTATAATTATATTAATTAATTAGTACACAATAATATTTCATGACAAAATTTCCAAACTTTCAGTTTCTTAGAGGTTTTTATAGATTGTGGTTGAATTCAGCAAGTAATCCAATAGTTATGCAAAATTGAACTTACTCAATGAAATAGAGAAATTTTAAGTATTTTTTCATTTTGTATCATTCCCTGAAATCAAGAAGAAAGGCAGGATATTCTGATTTTTTTCTTTCTCTGAACAGGCTCAGAAAGTCAAGAAATTATGATGAACAATTCAAGCATTTTTAATTATTTCGATCAGCTTTAACATTTTCATTTGTCAATTAAAAATGTGTGAACAAATAAAACCTAAAAAGTTTAAACTACTTCCGGTTAATGATGTAATATGTAGGAAAAACATTTTATAGAAAGAAGAAAATAGTTCTATCATTCAACATAAGTGACTAAACTTTGATGTATATCTATCTAGAATATCAGATCACAGACTTATAAGCATTCTCCCATTTATCTACCACTGTATAAGTTAAGATTGTTTATTTATGTATTTGTAATTGCTACTACAAAGCAACAAAGTTAGTTTTATCTATTACATGCAATGGACAGCCCCATGTTCAATTATTAAGTACTGAAAATTTGAAACTCTTCAAAATTTTTGAAACACAGTAAATTGTAAAGTAACCAGCAAAATTTCTATGAATATAATTTTACAAATTTTAATTCATTATCAACAATCTGGATGATACAATATCATCCATCACCAACAGTCCAGCTAAGAAGTTACATGACTTCTTTCCCCAAAATGGCAGTGTAATAAGTCACTTAATATACTCTTATGTGGTGGCAACCTTATTTTTCTTATGTTCTTCAATGACATTTTGGTTAAGTTGTGTTACTAATATACAATGTTCTATATAAACTTTAAAAGATCTAGCAGTTACTTTGAGCTATGTTGGCACAATGACATTTGACAAAGTAAAGAAAACTGTAGAGGAATTTTAATCCAACAACATGGCTGCTCTGGAAATGAATCATATCCAAAGACTTTCTAGATTTATGTGAACTAGCTGGAGGACAGACATACCACATCTTTAATTCCTTGGTCTGGAATAAAGATACAGCATTAGTACACACCTAGGTAAAGTTTGATATAACACATATTTTGTTTGGGATATAAGTTTTTTCTTCCTGTTATAGGCTTTAGCAGTACCTGCCTTTTGGATTTAGAAATACTAATATTAAAACCATTTATAGAACACTAGCACAATTTTAAAAGAGACATGCTCATTTTGATATATAGAAAATGGTAAATGAAATGATTTAAAGGGACAAACCAAAATCATATACAGGATCACAAATCAAACAGGGTAACCTAAAACCATCCAAACTAGCTACAAACTCACAGCCACCATTGTGCCCCAGCTTCCTCAATTGTTAGGATCACAAGTATGTATTACCCACTCTTGGCCAATATGAATATTTCTCCACATTTTACACATGAGGAAAGTTCTAAAGAAGTTCAATGATTTAGATAATAACAGAAAGGACTTGGCCTACCCAACTGAAAACTAGAGTTTTCTTTGTTGCCTAATGCATTGTTACACCACAGTGCTTCAAACTTGATCAAATCAAATTACTTTCTTTGCTTCAATAGTTTGTTCCTGTTCATTTTTCCCCTAAGACTTTTAACCAGTATGGGAAAAATCGAATCATAAACTGCTTTAGAGGTTTACTATGCAATACAATGTTTTCTGCAATCTATTCAAAACTATTACTGAAATTCAATAATCACAGGCTTATGCTATCAGTGGCATTAATTGATTGTGCCATGCAATCTAGCTTAGAACCCTAAAACATAAAAAGACTTTTTATGATAATCTACTAATGTAGAATAATCAACTTTATGTTTGTTGGTTTGTTTTTATATAGGAACTATAGACTAGGCTAACTTAAATGTTGTTATACCATTCCTTTTGCCTCAGCATCCCACAAAAGAATCATTTCTTTTAAATCATTGAAAGTATATCATCACTGACAAATATTGTTTTGTGGATGTGAAAGTTTCATTGAATTCCCTAGATAACCAAATAAAGTTACATGAGAAAAGGTAGAAGAAATTTAATCTATCAATATGGCTGCTTTGGAAAGGGATAATATCAAAACTTCCCCTAGGTCTTCCTAATCTTGCTGAAATACAGATATGCCATACCCCTTTAATCCCAAACAGTGTAAGTAAAGTTGGTAGTTAGCAAAAAAAAAAAAAAAAGCGACCATGTTTGAAAGTGACATATAATTGAGGTCAAACAAGCATAATTGAGGGTCAAACAGTATGAATTAGGTAAAGATTGGACAAAATAAATCAGAGATAGATTATGACCAACTTTCATGAAAAACATACAAAGGGGGGCAGCTTAAGAGAGCAGGTGAAATGAGAGAGAGAGAGAGAGAGAGAGAGAGAGAAATGCAGTTTTACTGGGACAGTTTTAGAGAGACAGGTTGCAGGAGAAAGCAGAGCAAGCAAGAGAATGAGAAGGAGCCATAAGATTAGAACAAATTGCCAGTTAGTTTGAGGTCAAGCAGAGCAAATCAATGAGAAAACAAGAGAAGGCATTTTGAATAAATCAGCTTGGAGAAGAGTTTTGAACCAGAACTGCTGAGTTGAACCAAACGGCCAGACTTCAGAAAGATCTAGAAAGAGTGAGTTTACTTAGCAGTATAGTTCTGAGATGACAGAATAAAAGTTATGTTTACAGAAATCTATATAAAAATATATGTCATCTTCAAAAAATTCTGGCAAAGTTTTTTAACAGAATGAATAGGTAATTGGGGTTAATAAACAATGATGTGTTCCTATAAGTACAGCACGTGGTATAGTGAAGCAGGATTTCTAGGCTTGCCTATTATACATAGGATGAATAGTAAGTTTATGTCTTAATAAGAAGAGCAGATGAAAGGAGAGAAGAGGAGAGAGAATTAAATGAAAATTCTACACAAAAGATAAGCTTCTGTGTAGTTTTACTGAGTTACTATGTATTAAGTCTATTCATTCTTACTCTAGCCTGGTCAATATTCTTATATTTTTTCTTATTTGAGCTATTCGATGATCATGTTATTTATTTTCAGAAGTATCACTCAAACACTAACATAATCATAAAGCTCATTGTTCTGTCAGACTAAGTCTCACAATATTAATTATTGTTTCTTATGAATTCCAAAAATGTGTCATAAAAACACCCACTCAATGACATCCTCACCTATGAAATAATTCAAACTAAACAGACATCTCCTCTCTACAAACATATATCACTATTCAACATTTAGCACTGGAGAAATTATATTATTTAAGAAAGCTCTGTGTTGTTTAACTTCATATCAACTTCACATTAGCTATAATCTAATGAGAGTAAGGTATTCATATGAGAAAAAAATTTCATATGATATGGTTGTAGGTAGGCCCATAGGGCATTTTTTTAATTAGTGATTTTTTTTTTTGCTTGACTAGTGATTGCCTGCTATTGAAATTTTGACAATCCTGAGCTGGTGACTCTGGTTTCTATGAAAATGGTCGAGCAAGTCATAATGAGAGCTAGCTCCATATATGGCATTCTATGACCGCCTCTACACTAAGCTCTGTCTCCAGATTCCTGTCTTTATTTGGAAATTCAGTCTAAGTTCTTCAATAATGAATGGAGATGTGGAAGTGTAAATCAAATAAAAAACTTTTCTCCCATGTCACTTTTTAGTCATGGTCTTTCATCACACGAACAATAAACATATGACAGGCTACTTACCACCAACCAGGTCCCACAGCATTTCTTTAATTCATTTCATGCTCACAAAAAGAGAAGGCAAAGGGAAAAATCTTAGCTCAAGTTTTATAGGTAAGTTATGGAGAAACAAGGTATGGAGAATGATAGGACAGAGTCATATGGCACAATGTAAATCACAAAATGTCATTGGCTACCCTCAAGGTACAGCTGCCTAGTTCAATGAGTATTTCATAAATTAGTCCACAGATACATATATGAATCATTTTTATACATAGATCATGAATCATATTGAATCACAATGAAATAATAGCTCAAATGATGTGAATAAACAGTAATTATAAATGGTGATTCTAAATAAACATTACATATAAATTATCATTTACTAGAACAATGATTGGCTGTGAATGATATTATTTCATTATCCCAGCTCTTACTGGGGTACTCTGCACCAGGCATATATTGGAATCATTCATAGCTCTTTCTTATATTTTTTCCAAACTCATATGCTTTGTAAGTGAATTTCAAATCAATTTCTCATACAGAAACATGTTCTGAATTCTAAGACTTGACAATAATACATTAAAAAGTAAGTAAAAGTATACAAACTAAGTAATCTATGGCTACATATAACATTAGCCCAAATTCTAATATTTAAAGGCTTCATTTTATTTAGGGTAAGAAGAAAATCAAGGATGGGATTTGTAAAAGGACTTGTAAAAATGGAGTCAGAACTGCTCTGATTTCTTCTATTCTATAGTGGGGATTAGGGCTAAAAGAAGTAAATGGATGCTGTATTTTTCAAACAAATGTGTGTGCCTTAATGACAATTTATGCTGTCTAAAATATAAGAGATTAGAAATTTAGAGATTAGAAATTTGTAGTAGATATGATGATATTATTTTGTAACCCAAGGATTTAGGATATGCAAACAAGAGTATCAGTTTGAGGACACATTGTTGTAATTCAAGAACTATATCTAATGTGACAGTATTCATTGAAACACTGAAAAACTGCAAATCTTATTTTTTTTCTTTTTTTCTTTTTTTTTTTTTTCGGAGCTGGGAACCGAACCCAGGGCCTTGCACTTGCTAGCCAAGCGCTCTACCGCTGAGCTAAATCCACAACCCCTACTGCAAATCTTATGATTGCAAGAGCAATACATTATTGGTTGAGGCATGCACAGATAAAATGAACTTAAGAGAATTTTAAAATAAATAAAATATGGCATTCTCTTAGATCACATGATCTAAACTATTTCATAATATTAAAATCAATATCTGAAAAATAAATTCTAAAATCAAGAGATTTTAACAGAGAAATTTAATTTAAATTGTAACAGACTTGATAAGTGATATGAATTCATGAAAATTTTCAAGAACTCATTAAAAGTATTTACTTTTTATAATTTTCAGTTGTTTCAATAGTTTAGTTAATATTCATAAAGAATGTAATAGCTATTGTTTTGCCAAACAAAGATCAGGTAAGATATATATGTATAAAGCACAATCAGTATTTTTCTTCTCTTCTGTATATAATGAAAATATTATATAAATAAATGGATATTTAGACATCAGAAAATTATAATTTCACATAAAGTGTAATATATAACCAGATTTATCACTACATTTCTTTTACTAGTAGTGCATGTTATTAAATAAACTCTATTCATGAGATGTCTAAAACTACATAATTTATTCCAAATATCTTCATTTAAAATTATTCTACAGAGAGTTCATCTGTAACAAATACTCTGTGGAATATATTAATTGAATTTGAAATGAAAGTTTAAAAGACAGCAATGATTAGGTTCTTTTTCTTTTATAGCTGTTGCTTAAGCATTTTAGACCACATTGCCTTATAAAGTTTTCAAGAAACACCTTTCATATTCTTCACTTTTTCTTTTCTTCTCAATTTACTTGATCAGGAAAAATTTCTCTTTTAAAAAGCAAAGAAGTATCATCAGTCAATGAGGGAAAAATTAAAGGAAGGAGCAAAATAATAATTAATGAAGATCATCCTGAGTGAGGTAACCCAGTCAGTCACGAAAGAATATACATGGTATGTACTCACTGATAAGTGAATATTAGCCAAAAAACTTGGAATATCCAAGATACAATTCACAGACCGTATGAACCTCAAGAAGAAGGAAAACCAAAATGTGATGCACCAGTCCCTAGAAGTGGAAACAAAATACCCACAGGAAGAAATACAGAGACAAATAGTGGAGCAGAGACTGAAAGAAAGGCCATCCAGAGATTGCCCCATCTGGGGATTCATCCCATATGAAACCACCAAACCCAGTCACTATTGCTGATACCATGAAGTGCTTGCTTAATATGGATGTCTACCGAGATGCTTTCGCAGAACCTTACTGATACAGATGAGGATGCTTGCAGGGAACCATCGGACTGAGCGTGGGGACCCCAATGGAGGAGTGAAAGGACTGAAGGTGCAAAGCAGGGGTTCAAACCCCAGGAAGAACAACAATATCAACCAAACTAGATTTTCCAGAGCTACTTTGGGACAAAACCTGAACAAAGAGTACATGGGGGACCCATGGCCCAGCTAAATATGCAGAGGACAGCATTGTCCAGCATCAGGTGGAGGAGAAGTCGTGGGTCCTGTGAAGGTTAGTTTCCCCATTGTAGGGAAATGCCAAGGTGTTCAGTTGGGAGTGGGTAAAGGGGAGGGGAGCAACCTCACAGAAACAGGGGGAGGGGGGATGAGAAAGAGGGCAACCTAGCAAAGGGGATAACTTTTGAAATGTAAATACATAAACTATCTAATAAAAATGTTAGCATGGGACTAGTGGAGAGTGCACATGCCTAGAAATCTTTGTTGACAGACTCAGTGTTTGAAAATGCTGCTAGTATAATATACATGTTTGATTTTGAAAAATATTTAATAATAAAATTATTATGATGTTTAAAAACAGAAAGGAAATGTATGGGGGAGTTTGAATAAATTATTTCTCTTCCCTCCCTTTGGAGAGTCTTGAGAGTATTTAAAGTAAAATATCAAGGGAAAACTCTATGTTGAAAAAATACAACTTAAAATTCTTTGGCTTTATATAAAAATTAATCTTTTCCAAAAGTTATTCTTATTTACCTTATATTTAATTTAATTTAACTTATTTAATTTGTATTGCTCTAAAACATTCTGACAAAAAGGAACATAGGGGAAGAAAGGGTTCATTTAACTGATAGTTCCAGGCCACTGTCAATTACTGAGTGAAAGTTAGGACAGATACTCACAATGGAGTTTAAAGCAGAAGCATTAAATGGACACTTCTCAATCTTAGGTCCACACTTAGCTAGCTAGCATAGGTATACTAGGTCAGTCCACTTTCTCATACATTGTTGCCATTCTCTTAAGTCAATTAAGAAAATAAAGGTAATCCCTCATAGACATGCCATCAGACCAACCTGATAAGGGCCACAATCAATTGAAACAACATTCTGGTTATTCTATGGCACTTCAATTTGTCAATTGTGGTAAAAAGACATCATGACAAAGGCAATTTACTTTTAAAGAATCATTTGATTGTAGGCCATTTGTATAATGTTAGAGGGTTAGTGTTAATCATCCTGACCAGGCAAACATGGCACCTGAACAGTAGTGAGAGTTTATATTTGGATCTGAAGGCAGGAATTAGAGAGGGAGATTTGGCCTGTGTTAGGCTTTTGAAACCCCAAAGTTCATACCCACTGACATAAGTACTAAGTGGTTTCATTATCAAAGAACCAAACATTCAAATGCATGAGCCTATGGGGCCACTCTGATTCAAATTGTCACAGTTAAGTTGAGAGTTAATGCTAACTAGGACAACATTGTAAGGCCTATTGCATGAATAACTGTTATACTGATACTGTTTATGATGGAGGAAGAAAATCATTTATATTCACTAATCTATTTCTTTCAGAAGAAAGTCAGTAAAGTTGACTAAAAGTCATTTGAATTTATTAAGAAAACTTCAAACCTTTCCTAATTCTTAGTTAAGGGGGATCTTATATGGAGAATGTAGTCATAGTATGACCATGTTTAGTCCATATTATTTAAATTACTGATAAAAGAACCTGTGCTTCATTTCCAATAGTAAGTTTACACACACACACACACACACACACACACACACACACACACACACACACACACACTTTCCACCCTTTACAAACTTCATAAATACTATCTAGACTTCAGGAATCATCATGTCTTTTTCTAAAACTTTGAATTTATAACCCTTACAAATCCAGTTCTACAAAGGATAATAGATGGAAAATTCCAAAACAAGGAAACTATGAAGTAGAAAAAAGCAAGAAAGTAATCTCCCTTGCAATGAAACCAAAAAGAAAGAGAGACTCACAAACATAATTCAAACTCTAACAACAAAAAAAAACCAGGAAGCAACAATCACTATTCCTTAACATCTCTCAACACCAACAGACTCAATACCCCATTAAAAATACATACACTAACAGACTGGATACATAAAAAGGACCCGGCATTTTGCTGCATACAGGAAACACACCTCAGGAACAAAGACAGAACTACCTCACACTAAAAGTCTGGAAAACAATTTTCTAAGCAAATGGTCTGAAGAAACAAGCTGGAGTTGCCATTCTAATATTGAATAAAATAGACTTTCAACTAAAAGTCATCAAAAAATTAAGGAAGGACACTTTATATACATCAAAGGAAAAATCTACAAAGATGAACTCTCAACCCTAAATATCTATGGTCCAAATGCAAGGGCAACTACATTCATAAAAGAAACTTTACTAAAGCTAAAATAACACATTGCCCCTCACACAATGATAGTAGATCTCAACACCCTACTTTCATTAATGGACAGATCACAGAAACAGAAATTAAACAGAGACACAGAGAAAATAACAGAGTTTCTGAATCAAATGGATTTCTGAATATTTATAAGTACATTCCATCCAAAAAAAAAAAAGATTATACCATCTTCTCAGTATCTCATGGTACCTTCTCCAAGATTAACCATATAATCAGTACGAAAACAGACCTCAACAGAAGCAGGATAATAGATATATTCACATACATTCTATCAGATCACCACAGACTAAGGCTGGTCTTCAATAAAAACAATATTGTCAGGAAGTCCACATATAAATAGAAGTTGAACAACACTATACTCAATGACAACTTGGTCAAGGAAGAAATAAAGAAAACATTAAAGACTTCTTAGAATTTAATGAAAATGAAGAAACAACATAACCAAACTTATGGGACACAATGTAAGCAGTTCTAATAGTAAAACCCAAAGATGTGAGTGCCTGCAAAAAGAGAGAGCGCATATTTCAGCAGCTTGACAGCTCTAGAACAAAAAGAAACAAATACAGCCAAGAGGAGTAAAAGGTAGTAAATAATCAAACTAAGGGCTAAAATCAACCAGGCAGAAACAAAATGGACTATACAAAGAATCAACAAAACCAAGAGCTGGTTCTTTGAGAAAATCAACAAGATAGATAAACCCTTAGACAGACAAACCAGAGGACACAGAGAGTTGATCCAAAATAACAAAATAAGAAATGAAAAGGTAGATATAACAACAGAATCTGAAGCAATTCAGAAAATCATCAGATTCTATTACAAAAGCCTATATTTAACAAAACTGGAAAATCTGGATGATATTGACAATTCTCTATACAGATACCAGGTATCAAAGTTAAATCAGGAACAAATAAACCATCCAGAGATAGAAGAGAGAATCTCAGGAGAAGAAGATTCCATAGAAATCATCGACGCAACTGCCAAAGATGGTAAAATGGATAAACCTACTGTCCCAAAACCTAAAGGAAATCCAGAACACAATGAGAAGATCAAACCTAAGGATAATAGGAATAGAAGAGAGTGAAGACTCCGAACTCAAAGGACCAGTAAACATCTTCAACAGAATCATAGAAGAAAACTTTCCTAAACTAAAGAAAGAGATGCCCATAAGCATACAAGAAACCTACAGAACGCCAGAGATTGGACCAGAAAAGAAATTCCTCCTGTCACATAATAGTCAAAACACCAAATGCCCAAAACAAAGAAAGAATATTAAAAGCAATAAGGGAAAAATGTTAAGTAACCTATAAAGGCATACCTATCAGAATTACAACAGACTTCTCACCAGAGACTATGAAAGCCAGAAGATCCTGGACAGATGTCATACAGACCTTAAGAGAAAACAAATGCAAGCCAGGTTATTATATGCAGTAAAACTCTCAATGAACATAGTTGGAGAAACCAAGACATTCCATGACAAAACCAAATTTACACAATATCTTTCTACAAATCCAGTCCTACAAAGGATAATAAATGTTAAAGCCCAACACAAGGAGGCAAGCTATACCCTACAAAAAGCAAGAAACTAATCGTTTTCCAACAAAACAAAGAGAAGACAAGCACATAAATATAATCTCATCTCCAACTACAAAGAAAACAGGAAACAACAATCACTATTCCTTAATATCTCTTAACATCAACGAAATCAATTCCTGAATAAAAAGACACAGATTAGCAAAAGGTATATGTAATGAAGATTCAGCATTTGGCTGCCTACAGGAAACACACTTCAGAGAAAAAGGCAGACACTACCTCAGAGTAAAAGCCTGAAAAACAAATTTCCAAGCAAATGGCCTGAAGAAGCAAGCTGGAATAGCCATTCTAATATTGTATAAAATCGATTTTAAACCAAAATTAATCCAAACAGATAAGGAAGGATGCTTCATATTCATCAACGAAAAAATCCACCATGATGAACTCTCAATCCTAAATATCTATGCTCCAAATACAAGGGCACCTACATACAAAAAAAAACCTTACTAAAGCTCAAAGCACACATTCCACCTCACACAATAATAGTAGGAGATTTCAACACCCCACTTAATGGACAGATTATAAACAGAAATTAAAACAGAGATATAGACAGACTAAGAGAAGTCATGAACCAAATGGACTTAACAGATATTTATAGAACATCTATCCTAAAACAAAAGGATATACCTTCTTCTCACAACCTCATGGTACTTTGTCCAAAACTGACCATATAATCGGTCACAAAACAGGCCTCAACAGATACAGAAAGATAGAAATAATCTCATGCATCCTATCAGACCATAACGGGCTAAAGCTAGTCTTCAATAACAATAAGGGAACAACGCCCACATATACAAGGAAGTTGAACAATGTTCTACTCAATGAGAACTTGGTCAAGGAAGAAATAAAGAAATAAATTAAAGACTTCTTAGAATTTAATGAAAAGGAAGGAACAACATATCCAAACTTATGGGACACAGTGAAAGCTGTGCTAAGAGGAAAATTCATAGCTCTGAATGCCTGCAGAAAGAAAGAGGAGAGAGCATATATCAGCAGCTTGACAGAACACTGAAAAGCTCTAGAACAAAAAAAAGCAAGTAAACTCAAGAGGAGTAGAAGGCAGGAAATAATCAAACTCAGAGCTGAAATCAACCAAGTAGAAACAAAAAGGACCATACAAGGAATCAACAGAACCAAAAGCTGGTTCTTTGAAAAAATCAACAAGATAGATAAACCCTTAGCCAACCTAACAAGAGGACACAGAGAGTGTGTCCAAATTAACAAAATCAGAAATGAAAAGGGAGACATAACTACAGATTCAGAGGAAATTAAAAAAATCATCAGATCTTACTATAAAAGCCTATATTCAACAAAACTTGAAAATCTGCAGGAAATGGACAATTTCCTAGACAGATACCAGGTACTGAAGTTAAATCAGGAACAGATAAAACCATTTAAACAACCCCATAACTCCTAAAGAAATAGAAGCAGTCATTAAAGGTCTCCCAACCAAAAAGAGCCCAGGTCCAGATGGGTTCAGTGCAGAATTCTATCAGACCTTCATAGAAGACCCTCACCAATATTATCCAAACTATTCCACAAAATTGAAACAGATGGAGCACTATTGAATTCCTTCTATGAAGCCAAATTACTTATACCTAAACCACAAAAGACCCAATAAAGAAAAGAACTTCAGACCAATTTCCTTATGAATATCGGGACGCAAAAATACCAATAAAATTCTGCAAACCGAATGAGCACATCAAAACAATCATCCACCATGATCAAGTAGGTTTCATTCCAGGGAAGCAGGGATGGTTTAATATAAGGAAAACCATCAACGTAATCCACTATGTAAACAAACTGAAAGAACTAAACCACATGATCATTTCATTAGATGCTGAGAAAGCATTTGACTATATTCAACACCTTTTCATGATAAACATAGTAAAAGCCATACAGCAAACCAGTTGCTAACATTAAAACCAAATGGAGAAAACTTGAAGCAATCCCACTAAAATCAGGGATCAGACAAGGCTGCCCACTTTCCCCTACTTATTCAATATAGTTCTTGGAAGTTCTAGCCAGAGCAATCAGACAACAAAGGAGGTCAAGGGGATACAGATCGGAAAAGAAGAAGTCAAAATATCACTATTTGCAGATGATATGATAGTATATTTAAGTGATCCCAAAAGTTCCACCAGAGAACTACTAAAGCTGATAAACAACTTCAGCAAAGTGGCTGGGTATAAAATTAACTCAAATAAATCAGTAGCCTTCCTCTACACAAAAGAGAAACAGGCCGAGAAAGAAATTAGGGAAACGACACCCTTCATAATAGACCCAAATAATATAAAATACCTCGGTGTGACTTTAACCAAGCAAGGAAAATCTTACAACAAGAACTTCAAGACACTGAAGAAAGAAATTGAAGAAGACTCAGAAGATGGAAAGATCTCCCATGCTCATGGATTGGCAGGATTAATATAGTAAAAATGGCCATTTTACCAAAAGCGATCTACAGATTCAATGCAATCCCCATCAAAAATACTAACCAATTCTTCAAAGAGTTAGACAGACCAATTTGCAAATTCATCTGGAATAACAAAAAACCCAGGATAGCTAAAACTATCCTCAACAATAAAAGACTTCCAGGGGAATCACTATCCCTGCACTCAAGCAGTATTACACACTAATAGTGATAAAAACTGCATGGTATTGTTACAGAGACAGGCAGATAGACCAGTGTAATACAATTGAAGACCCAGAAATGAACCCACACACCTATGGTCACTTGATTTTTGACAAAGGAGCCAAACCATCCAATGGAAAAAGATAGCATTTTTCAAATGTTGTTGGTTCAACTGAGGTCAGCATGTAGAAGAATGCAGATCAATCCATTCTTATCACCCTGTACAAAGCTTAAAGTCAAGTGGTTCAAGGACCTTACATCTAAACCAGACACACCAAACTAATAGAAAAAAAGGAAGAATTTCATTACGGTATCTGAAAAATTAAACAAAAACAATGGCTTATGTTCTAAGATCAATAATAGACAAATTGATCTCATAAAACTACAAAGCATCTGTAAGGCAAAGAACACTGTTGTTAGGACAGAACAGCAATTAACAGATTGGGAAAAGATCTTTACCAATACTGAAATTGACAGAGGGCTTATATCAAAAATATACAAAGGACTCATGAAGTTAGACTGCAGGGAGACTAAAAACCCTATTATAAAATCGGGTTCAGAGATAAACAAAGAATTCACAGTTGAGGAATGCTGAATGGCTGAGAAGCAACTAAAGAAATGTTCAACATCTGTAGTCATAAGGGAAAGGGAGATAAAAACAACCTTGAGATTCCACCTCATACCAGTCAGAATGGCTAAGATCAAAAACTCAGGAGACACTAGATGCTGGCGATGATGTGGAGAAAGAGAACCACTCCTCCATTGTTGGTGGGATGGCAGACTGGTACAACCATTATGGGAATCAGTCTGGAAGTTCCTCAGAAAATTGGACATTGCACTACCTTAGAACCCAGCATATACCCAAAAGATACTCCAACATATTACAAAGACAAGTGCTCCTCTATGTTCATAGCAGGCTTATTTATAATAGCAAGAAGCTGGAAATAACCCAGATGCCCTTCAACAGAGGAATGGATACAGAAAATACAATACATCTACACAATGGAATACTACTCAGCTATCAAAAACAATGACTTTATGAAATTCATAGGCAAGTGGTTGGAACTGGAAAATATCATCTTGAGTGAGGAAGGTGGAACCCAATCACAGAAAAACACACATGGTATGCACTCATTGATAAGTGGGTTATTAGCCCAAATGCTTGAATTACCCTAGATGCAGAACACATGAAACCAAGAAGGATGACCAAAATGTGAATGCTTCACCTTCTTTAAAAAAGGAACAAGAATATCCTTGGCAGGAATAGGAGGCAAAGATTAAAACAGAGGCAGAAGGAATACCCATTCAGGGCATGCCCCACATGTGTCCCATACATATATAGCCACCAAACTAGATAAGATGGATGACTCAAAGAAATGCAGGCTGACAGGAACTGGATGTAAATCTCTCCTGAGAGACACACCCAGAATACAGCAAATACATAGGCGAATGCCAGCAGCAAACCACTGAACTGATAACACAATCCCTGATGAAGGAATCAGAGAAAGGACTGAAAGAGCTTGAAGGGGCTTGAGACCCCATATGAACAACAATGCCAAGAAACCAGAGCTTTCAGGGATTAAGCCACTACCCAAAGACTATACATGGACTGACCCTGGGCTCCAACTGCATAGGTAGCAATAAATAGCCTATTAAGGGCACCAGTAGAACGGGAAGCCCTTGGTCCTGCCAAGGCTGGACCCCCAGTGAATGGCATTGTTGGGGGGAGGGCAATAATGGGGGAAGGATGGGGAGGGAAACACCCATACAGAATGGAAGTGGGAGAGGTTAGGAGATGTTGGCATGGAAACCAGAAAGGGAGTAACATTTGAAATGTAAATAAGAAATACCCAATTTAATAAAGGTGGAAAAATTAATAATGAAAAGTAAATAAAAAGTTCAAAATCATTAATATAAAATAGGGATTGTAAGCTAATCTTCCTGTTGAGCATCCATGTAAAAATTATCAATAAAGACTTTCACACTGAATTGAAGTCACATCAAAAGATCATCCATCTGATAAAATTAAATTTATCCAGATAAGTCAGGATTTTCAACCTACATTAATCAAAAAAATATAATCAAACACACAGATTAACACAGACAGAAATGACATAAACATCTCATTAGATGAAGAAAGGCTTTTGACGAAATCCAGAATTTCTATATGTTAAAAGTTCTACAAAGTTTAGAAATAGAAGGTAAATATTTCTCAATGATAAATTAAAGAAACAAGAAATTGCTTATGGCCAGCATCATGGTAAATGGAGAATAACTTAAAAGAATTTCCACTGAAATCAGGAAAAAGACAAAGGTGTCCAATAACCCCTGTTCAATATTGTCCTTGCTAATGTAGGGAGACAAGATAAAGAATGAAATAGTATCTATGTAGGAAAATTATGAGTCAAAATATCCTGATTTGCAGAAAATGTGTCTCTAATACATAAAGGACCTGGGATATGCTGTGAACAAATTCTCTACCTGGTGCTTATATTGAAGAAAAATAAGAGGATACAAAATTAAGTCAACAAAGTAGTAAGATACATAAGTCAGTACTCTTCCTATATACTGATGACATATATTGATTAAATTTCAAGTTTATGTTTTCTGTAATTTCTTTCTGATGTTGTGTAGGCTTTTAATGACAATTATTTATTTGCTTGTTCATTGTGTATGTGCATATAATTATGGTTTGGTGTAGGTCTCCATGTGCCATGATGGAAGTTAGAGGACAATGTGCAGGAGTCAATTTTCTCTTTCCACTCTGGTTCTTCATAACCAACTCATGTCTTTAGGCTTGGAAGCAAGCACATTTACCTACTTAGTTATCTCACCAGTCATAGTGTAGGTGACTTCTTTGTCAAATCATTCATAAATCTTTCTCCCCTTTATAATCCATTCTTATTTTACTTTAGAAAATTATTTTTCCCACTATGATGACTTGAATAAGAATGACGTTAGAGTCATATTTGAATGCTTAGGAAATGGCATTATCAGATGTGGGCCTTACTGGATGGAAATAGTCACTGGGGTTGGGCTTTGGGGTTTCAGATGCTCAAGCTCGGCCCAGTATTTTTCTCTCATGCCTACATATCCATATTTACAACTCTCAGTTTCTTCTCCAGCACCATGCCTACCTGTCTGCCACAATGCTTCTTAACATGATGATAATGGATTAAATTTCTGAACTGTAAGCTAGCCACAATGAAATGATTTGCTTTATAAGAGTTGCTGTGGTCATGGTGTCTCTTCACAGGTATAGAATTTTGACTGTGATACTATCTGTGATGGTTTCTATAGGCTTAGTCCAGAGATTGGCACTGTTGGGTGGAATGACCTTGTAACAGTCGGTATGGCCTTGTGAGTGTGGGCTTTAATACTCTTATCCTAGCTACCTAGGAGCCAATATTCTGCTAGGAGCCTGCAGATGAAGATGTAGAACTCCCAGCTCTGCCTGCACCGTGCCTGCCTGGATTCTGCCATGTTTCTGCCTTGATGATAATGGACTGAATCTCTGAATCTGTAATACTGCCCCAACTAAATATTGTCCTTAGAAGAGTTGCCTTGGTCATGGTGTCTGTTCACAACAGTAAAACACTAACTAAAAAACTATCCATTGATGAAAAATAAAGCTATTTGTTATATGATCTTATTCAATTAAGCTGTATATTTAAAAAAACACTTTCAAATGATTATCAATTTTTTACTACTTGCTAGTATATTAATCTAATTCTGCTGTGTCAGACTAACAATTCCACAGACAAATTTTTATTCCTTTTAGTTTTAAGATTTATTTGTATTATGTATATGAGTACACTGTCACTGTCTTTAGACACACCAGAAGAGGGCATCAGATCCCATTCCAGATGGTTGTGAACAACCATGTGTTTGCTGGGAATTGAACTCAAGACCTCTGGAAGAGCAGTCAGTGCTCCTAACCACTGAGCCAACTCTCCAGCCCCAAAGTTTTATTCCTTAATGCATTGTATCCATTGGCATGAAACAATTTTCAAGATTCCAACTGAAATATATAAAAATGAGATTTATAAATGGAAAGTAAGAAATTTCCATTTATATAAACATTTCCATATTTAGGGAGATTACCTGAACACTTGGCAAATATCTAACTCAATAGTTTGGTAAACTAGCAAAGAAAAAAGCAGCTAATGTAAAGGAAAATCCACATGATACTTCTGTTGTCAGTTACTTTGCACTCATTTTTATTATTTAACTAAATCAAAATTACATCATGCTTTATTCTTTTGGCCCTAGAACACTTCTGACTCCTCCCTACCTTAGTTCTCTGTTAAATTCATAGGCTCTTTGTAAGTTTTATGAAGCCACATTAAAGTACATTTGTTATGACAAAGCAATTGAAAATCTTACTTTAAAAACTGACTTTTAGGGTACCTTATAGATGTGGTTCTTAACCTGTGGATGTCCCTAAAGGCCATCAGGAAACACAGATATTTATAATATAACTCATGAGAGTAGCAGAATTTTAGTTATGAAATAACAGTGACAATGATTTTATGGTTACAGGTAACCACAAAATGAGGAACTGTAGTAAAGGATTACAGCATGAGAAAGGTCGAGAAGCACATTCTTAGAGAAACCACAATGCCACTCTAAATATAAATTAACACATATCTTGAGAGAGTAGACACTAAGAAAAACCAAACAAAAATACAATTTGCTAAATAAACAAAGTGAAGTTAATATTTTAATGCATTAACCAGTATTAAAATGATATCTCTGATTTATTCCTATTTTTAAAATTTCAAGCAATACCAGTCATTAATAAATATATTATATAAAGATAATGTTCAATAAGCACAATAGAATACTAAATTTCTATCTGTAAAGAAATTTTATAAATATTTTCAGTGAACAAATTAAAACCACCATATGAGTTCTAATAATTAAAATCCTAGTTGTTAATTATTTTTAAATCTACTATTTTATGGGACAGAAAAAATAATGTTGTTCATAATGATTTCTATTATTCTATGTAAGTCTGGAAGAAGACTTACAAAAGGATCTTTACAAAACCATTTGATGCTTTATCTTTAAGCAGAATGTTCCTTATGTTTAAATTTCTTTATTAATGTCATCCTATCTCCTTTACATCTTCCTGAAATTTATCAGAGTATGTAGCATGCATTTTTCATTATTTTTAGAACTATAACAAGTGGATAATTAACAGAGAAAACCAATCAAGAGAAGTGTTGAACAAACTGTTGACTACTATAGTTAATACATTGAAGCCAGAAATATTCTATTAATCCTGTACTCTGGAAACATATGATGCAAAGAATAATTTCATATGAACCAAGCCTAGACTATGTTACGTCTTCTTTGTAATTATCCTCATTATAGCCTTCATTTATTAATATCATTCTCACTGAAATATTTCCTTAGGAAGGAACTGACCTTTAATAAAATTACAAACGATGGATATTCCTATCCACATTCTTTCCAATCAATTACATTTTTTAAATATTTTTAAAAATTTGTCATATCACTTTTTCTTGGTTATTTTATTTATTTACATTTCAAATGTTATATCCCCATTCCCTGTTAAACCCCTATCCCCTCCCTCATACCCCCGCTTCTATGAGGGTGCTCTCCCAACCACACACCCCTCCTTGCTCAGCACCCTAGCATTCATATACTCCGGGCCATCAATCCTCCACAGGAACAAGAGGATCCCCCCCATTGATGCCCAACAAGGTAAACCTTTTCTACATATGCAGCTGGAACAATTGATCACTCCTTGTATACTCTTTGGTTGGTGGTTTGGTCCCTGTAAGCTTTGGGGGAGTTGACTGGTTCTTATTGTTGTTCTTCCTGTGGAGTTGCTAAGACTTACAGCTGCTTCATTCCTTCCCCTAACTCCTCCATTAGGGTGCCAGTATTTAGTCTGATGGTTGGCAGCTTGCATCTGCATTTGCATTGGTCAGGCTCTGGCAGAGCCTCTCAGAAGACAACTATATGAGACTCCTGTCTGCAAGTGATAATTGGCATCCCCAATTGTGTCTGGGTTTGGTGTCTGCATATGGGATGGAAGCCCAGATGGGGCAGTTTCTGGATGGCCTTTCTTTCTGTTTTCTGCTTCACTAGTGTTCCTGTATTTCCTTCACATCGGGAGCAATCTTGAGTTAATATTTTGTCGATGGGTGGGGTGACTATCCTTCAAAGAGGTCATTCCGATCAATGGGGAATAGTCTCCCAAGAGTTCTCTCTCTCTCCTTTGTTGGGTATTTTAGGTAAGGTCATCCCTCTTGGGTCCTGGGAACCTCTTGGTTCCATGGCATCTGGAATTTTCTCATGGCCACCTGCTTTCACCTGAGTTTTTGATCTGAGAGATTATGATTGGTGTGAGGTGGAATCTCAGGGTCATTTTGATTTGCATTTCCCTGAGGACTAAGAATGTTGAACAGTTCTCTAGGTGCTTCTCTGCCATTTGAGATTCCTCAGTTGAAAATTCTTTGATTAGCTGTGTACCTCATTTTTATATAGGGTTATTTGGTTCTCTGGAACTTCTAGAGTTCTTTGTATTTTTTGGATCTTATTCCTCTGTCTGATATAGGGTTAGTGAAGTTTTTTCCCAATATGTAGGTTGGCTTTTTGTCTTATTGACAGTGACCTTTGCCTGACAGAAGTTTTTCAGTTTCATGTCAATTGTTGATCTTAGATCCTGAGTCATGGTGCTCTGTTCAGGAAAATTTCCCCTGTATGTTGTTTCCCACTTTCTCTTCTATTAGACTCAGCATATCTGGTTTTATATGGAGGTCCTTGATGCACTTGGACTTGAGCTTTGTACAAAGTAATAAGAAGGGATGAACTTACATTCTTCTACATGCTGACTACCAATTGAGCAAGCAAAATTTGTTGAAAATGCTGTCTTTTTTCACTGGATGGTTTTGGCTCTCTTGGCAAAGATCAAGTGACCATAGGTGTGTAGCTTCTTTTCTGGGTCTTCAGTTCCATTCCTTTGACCTATCTGCCTGTCTCTGTACCAATGTCATGCTATTTTCATCACTACTGCTCTATAGCACAGGTCGAGGTTAGGGAAAGGAATTCCCCCAGAAGTTCTTTATTGTTGAGAATGGTTTTCACTATCCTGGGTTTTTTGTTATTCCACATGAATTTGAGAATTGTTCTTTCTACCTCTGTGAAGATTTGATTTGGGATTTTGATAGGGATTACATTGAATCTGCAAGTTGGTTTTGGTAAGATGGACATTTTTACTATGTTAATTCTGTTGATCCATGAGCATAGAAGATCTTTCTGTCTTCTGAGGTCTTCTTCGATTTCTTTCTTCAGAGACTAGAAGTTCGTGTCAAACAGATCATTCACTTGCTTGATTAGAGACACATCAGGGTATTTTACATTATTTGTGACTTTTTCAAATGGTATCATTTCCCTAATTTCTTTCTTAACCTGTTTATCCTTTGAAAAGAGGAAAGCTACTGATTTTTTTAGTTAATTTTATATGAAGGCACTTTGCTAAAGTTGTTTATCAGCTACAGGAGTTCTCTCATGGAATTTTTGGGTTCACTTATGTATACTACCACTTCATCAGCAAATAGTGATATCTTGATTTTCACCTTTCCATTTGATTCTCTTTGACCTCCTTTTGTTGTCTAATTGCTCTGGCTAGAAATTGGAGTACTATATTGAAAGATAGCGGGGTTGGGGATTTAGCTCGGTCCCCAGCTCCGAAAAAAAAAGAAAAAAAAAAAGAAAAAAAGAAATATAGCGAACAGCCTTGTTTTCTTCCTGATTTTAGTGAGATGCTTAAAGTTCTCTCTATTTAGTTTGGTGTTAGCTATTAGTTGGCTGTATTTTGCTTTTATTATGTTTAGGTATGAACCTTGAATTCCTGATCTTTCCATTACTTTTAAACTGATAGACTGTTGTATTTTCTCAAAGGAATTTTTAACATCTAAGGAGATGATTCTACTGAACTGTAACCCAAGTTGGGCCAGTCACTGGACTGTCTTTCCCTCAGCCTCTTGATTTTTGGCCCTGGAGTTCTTTTAAATGGGAAAGATTGTGGGTCAGATTTTGATTGTGGGATGGAAAGCCGTATCTCTCACTTGATTCCCTCTCTTTCTTCTGGAGGTAGACTCTAAAAGTTCCCTCTTCCCACTGTTGGGCATTTCGTGTAAGGTTCTTCCCCTTGAGACCTGACAGTCTCTCACTGCCTAGGTCTTTGGTAGTTTCTAGAGGATCCCCTCATCTCCCACTCTCCAAGGTTGCATATTTCCATTAATTCTGCTGGCCTTTGGGGCTTCTCTCCTGTCATCGCCCCTCATACCTGGTCATATTCCCCTTTTCCTCTCCCTATCCCTTCTCCAACCCAGGTCCCTCCCTCACTTGCTTTACCTCCCATGATATTTTCTTCTCCCTAAGTGGGATTGAAGCATCCTCACTTGTGCTGTTCTGCTCTTTAACCATCTTGAGTTTTATGGATTGTATCCTAGGCATTTTTTACTTTTTTGGCAAATATCAACTTATTAGTGGGTAAAAATATGTATGTCCTTTTGGTTCTGAGTTACCTCACTAGTGGTGTTATTTTCGAGTTCCATCCACTTGCCTGAAAAATTTATGATGCCCTTATTCATTTTTTTAAATTTTTTAACTGGATATTTTCTTTATTTGCATTTCAAATGTTATCCCCTTTCCTGGTTTTCCCTCTGGAAAAACCTTATCCCATCCCTCTTCCTGCTTCTTCTATGAGGATCCCCTCCACCATCTACTTCTGTCTCCCTGCCCTGGCATTCCCCTACACTGGGTCATTGAGCCTTCCAAGGACCAAGGGCCTCTCCTGCCATTGCTGGAAAAAGGACAAGGCTATCTTCTGCTACATAAGCAGCTGGAGCCATGGTTCTCTCCCTGTGTACTCTTTGGTCAGTGATTTAGTCCCTGAGAGCTCTGAGGGGTAATGGTTGGATAGCTGAATAGTATTCCATTTGAAGTAATCAGATGGCAAAATGCAACAAGAAGAAAAATCACCAGAAGCCAATATAATTTAACACAATCAGAACCCAAGTTCTCCCACCACAGCAAGCACTGTATACACCAACACACCTGAAAACCATGATGCTGACCTAAAATCCCATCTCATAAAGATAATAGACGTCTTTAAAGAGGATATAAATAACTCAATGAAAGAAATACAGGTAAACAAGTAGAAGACTCTTAAGGGGAAGCAAGTAAATTGCTTAAAGTAATACAGGAAAGTCCAATCAAACTGGTACAGAAATGGAATAAAGATGTCTAAGACCTTAAAATCAAAGTGGAATCAATAAAGAAATCACAAATGGAAGCAAAAATAGAAAACCTGGGAAAGAAGTCAGGAGCTACAGATGCAAGCATCAACAACAGAATACGAGAGACAGAAGAGAGAATCTTGACATAACTGTCAAAGAAAATGTAAACTGCAAAAAGCTCCTAACCCAAAACATCCAGGAAATCCAGGATACAATGAGATGATTAAACCTAAGGATAATAGATATGAAGAGAAAAAAGATTTCCATCTCAAAGGACCATAAAATTTCTTCAACAAAATAATAGAAGAAAACTTCCCTAACCTAAAGAAAGAGATGGCCTCTGGGATTCAAATTCTCAAACAAGTGAGCCATGTCTCTAGCCCATGTCCTTAACTGTTGTCCTTCTTTGTGTGGTGAATTTGTTGAACTGGATCAATACGGAATTTCCTGAGTGGAAACTGGGAAGGGGCATAATATTTGAAATGTACATAAAGAAAATATCCACTAAAAAGTGAAAAAAAGAAATAATGCAAAAACCTAACACCTCCCCCCGAAAGAAGCTATCAAATATATCAAAAAGGACTCAGCAAAAATTATTATTATCAAGAAGAACAACAAACACACCACCACCAATAATAATAGAAATATTTGTCCCTTCAAACAAGGAAAAGAAAAGAAAGAGATGTCCATAAATGTACAAGAAGCATTTAGAATTGATTGGACCACAAAAAATCATCCACATAATAAATAACATACTAAATAAACACAGCAAAGAAAAATATTAAAGGTGGTAGAGGAAAAAGTCCATGTAACATATAAAAGTAGACCTATCAGTATTACACCAGACGATTCATCAGAATCCCAAAAAGCCACAATGTTTTCCTTTTTTCTCCCAGGATCTTCAGGATCAAACTCTCCTTCCTTATACACTCAAATCTGTGTCTTACTTTTTATTTTTTCAATATCTATTAAATCCAATTTGTGAAGTAACAAGAAAGAGAGAGAGAGAGAGAGAGAGAGAGAGAGAGAGAGAGAGAGAGAGAAAAGAGAGAGATCCCTTTGGTCCAGTGCCTCTAATATAAAATGAAACCCTTTGAACTAAAATATTGAGGTGTTTTTTTTTTTTTTTTTAAGAAATGTGTAGGAGGAAAAACAACCCTAGAAAATAGTCTCAATCTTGTTTTCACTTTTCCTTCTTCCCTTCCTTTCCTCTTTACTTTCTAAGGGAATATTTAGAGTGTAGACATCTTTAGTCTGCCCACTCTGGAATTTGAAATTCTTTGCAATAGCTTACTCTCTCACAGGGTGATTTTATGGACTACTTTGAAATTCATTCCTTTATCCCTCTCAGACTCCAACCTTTCTCTCATTTAGGCAACTATGTTGAGTCAATTCCTTATTAATATATTTCCTTGTTATTATCTTATATCAACATAATTGTGGAAAACATACTCAAACCCCTATTGTTCAGTACATTGAAGTGCAGTTTGAAGGTATTATCAGTGTTCATACCATTTTTATCTAAGACAGTAATTAATCTGTAGGACACCCTGTCTCCAAAACATCACATAATATATTTTAAAATCTCCAGTTGCTTTGCATAAATAAAATCCTACTCAGTAAACCAGCAATGAGAAGTACCATGCAGCCATACTCCCACTCTAAGAGGAAAGTGTAATTGTGATATCAGAATAAGTACCAGAATATTCTTGCTCACATTTCAAAAAGAAAATCTCTTTTTAATTTCGTTTTTCTGTGAGTCTCTGGTGTGGTCTCTAATATGTAACTATTTTTTTCATATAACTTCTTCATGATGGGCATAAATAGACAATCATTTCCAAATATGGGATCCTAGCGAAACCAAAATAAAAGAATTGTTTTAAATGGACCCTATGGATATGAATTTATACTGTATTATATAAAAGAACTACAGTCATTTTGATTTTTGGATACTAGCTGTCTTTCAAATTTCAGATCCAAATATTAACGTAATGATATTAATGCATATTTAAACATTTTGATTTTGAATATTTCAGTAGGAAAAATATCAGGATAATATACAAGTTAAAAAGTTATATTTTAATTTTGAATACTGTCATATTTTCTTTTCCTGTTGTTAAGGTAATATAAATGGATGAGTTGGGAATGGTGGTGCTTTTTAATCCCAGTCCTGAGGAGACAGAGACAGATGGATCTCTGTGAGTCTGAGACCAGCCTTCCTATATACAAAGTTCCAGTCCAGACAGGTTTATAAAGTTGAAAAGTGTAGATTTAGCTCATAAGAGCAGTTGCTCAGCTTAAAGGGCCCTGTGTTCCTCTCAGCTCTGAAAAAAATAAAGTTTAAAAGAATGAAAACCTCTCTCTCTGTGTGTGTGTGTGTGTGTGTGTGTGTGTGTGTGTGTGTGTGTGTGTTTGTGTCTGTATTTTAAACACTCCGATCACAAACAACTTAAATGAGAAAGATTTAATTTTGGGTCACATTTCAAGGTAAAGTCCACCTTTATGTAGAAGTCAAGTAACTTCTCAAGTCAGGCTCATGCCTAAAATTGCTCGTTACATCACATCCAGGGTCAGAAAATGGTGCCATGCATGGATTGTCCTACATTAATTACTCCAGTGATGATAACCTGTCACTGGCATGCTTTAAAGCCTGTCTCCCAGGTGATCCTATACTCTGACAATTAACACTCACATGCATACAAAATAAATTTACAGCACTTTCCCTTAACCACGATGTGTTTTAATATTTTATGTCTTCATGTATAAATACAGAGTAATGATTATTGTTTTAATTTATATTTAATTAATCCCAAGTGTTTTAGTAATCTGAGTACTATAAATTTACCTCAAGTGGAAAGGTAAATACAACAATTTTTTCTTTCATATTTCTAGAGCTAAAATTTAATATTATGAGAGGAAATCAAGATGTGTTTTCATTTCTAGAAGGTTGTCTCAATTAATGTGCAAAAAAATAGTTTTATCTAAGCACTTTTCACATAATGAATCAATTTAAACATTTGGGTAAAGGAGAGGATGGCATACCTTAAATTTGGTTTGTTTTTACTTCCAACAGTTTAGAGATGAAAAATCTTGCTATAAAACAAGTAGAAATGTCAGATGT
Source organism: Rattus rattus (assembly GCF_011064425.1). Taxonomy (NCBI): domain Eukaryota; kingdom Metazoa; phylum Chordata; class Mammalia; order Rodentia; family Muridae; genus Rattus; species Rattus rattus. Next base: position 67,874,216 of record NC_046172.1, read on the forward strand.
ATTTAAAGGGTTATCACATGTAATATTTTAGACAAGTAATGAATATAACATTATTTAGTTTATTATCTAAGGGAAGGATGTACTGAATACATATATTCTGTGTAAGATGAAATGTCATAATCTGGCCACAAGGCAAAGGTAGACTAGACTAGATAGACCAACTTACAGTGAAAGAAAAGAAAACAAACATGAAATAATCCAATAGAAGTCTAGAAAATGGAGATGATCTAATGCACAGCTAGTGACCCACATCAGAAGTATAAGATATATATCAAGATTTGTAAACCTGAATATATTTCTCTTTCATACTTCCATTATATAGTGAAATTTACATAATATACACCTATATCATTTCCTTCCATAGTTTTGTTTCAATTGTGCTCTATTTTTTTAACAATACATACATGTTGATTTTTAGATGTTTCCAAGAGAACTGAACTCAATAAATTCTAATTTATTTATTTATGTCAATTTGATATAAAATGTGAGTGTGATGGTTTGTATATGTTTGGCTCATAGAGTGGCACTATTTGGAATGGTGGCCTTGTTGGAGTAGGTGTGTCACTGTGGATGTGGTCTTAAGACTCTCATATACCTGCCTGGAAGTCAGTACTTTTCTAGCAGTCTTCAGATGAAGATGCAGAATTCTCAGTTCATCCTGCACCATGCCTGCCTGGAGGCTGCCATGTTCAAGACTAGTACTTTGAGAGCATTTTCACTGGCATGAGTGGTTATAACTAGCTTTACTGCCCATCTCTTAGACATGACTATACTGTGGCTATTTCTGCTCTTAGATAGTTTTAAAAAGTGTTTTCCTTGAGTGCTAAGTATATTCTTCGCAATTTTAAATGTAGTTTCTAAATTTTAAGTCAAGCTAGTAAAAAAAAAAAAACTAAGTGAAGCTGTATGAAAAATCCCATGAAAATGTGCATAGAAGCAGCATGTGTCAGAACTCATATTATTCAGAGCTTTCTCCATGAATCTGAAGTTTTAGTCTCCTCTGTTATACTTTTCTTCATTTTTGGTATATTTATAAAGCCCCTGTTATATTAAAGTCACTGGGAGTCTCTCTGTGTAGAGCCTAATATTTGTGATGAGGCCAGAATATTTTTTTTCTGAAAAGTATTTGCTTACAGGTTTGGTGAACATTGAATCATTTCTAACCATTCTTTTTATGTCATAAATAACCCATTTAAATGCCCTTTCAAAATTTTTTTGTAGGATGGAAATAATTACAATATTTTCTTCTAGTTTTCAAAGGATTTTTAAATTATTTATTTTATTATTTAAGATTTAATATAATTACCTTTCAACCTTTTCAGTTTTCTCGTCTCAAATTCTCATACATGCTTCTCCTTGCGCTCTTTCAAATTAATACTCTTTTATCATTAATTTTTACACAACACACACACACACACATATATACATAAACACACACACACACATATATATATACATATATATATATATATAGGCACGCACACACACACACACACACAGACACACACACATACAAACACACACTCACAAACACCAAATCTCATAAAGACTCTACAACTGTACAAAGCAAGAGACTGTCCATCTATTTTTTAACATATACCTTATTTAGACTGTATTTATTTCCAGTTCCAATCATGCATATACTTTTTAAATCTTTCTTTACAAACTCACTGGGTAAAACCACATGAAGAAATATAAATAATAATTTTCATCCCTCAGAGTATCTATTTTTATTAAATATTAAACCTAGCTGATAAAAGGATAAACAGCAATAATGTACAGAAATTTACTCCATGATATAATTTTAAATAGATCCTCAATCAAGGAATTGTAGACAATCTCTGAAGTCTACCCCATTTTTTTCTAAGTTCCATATTCTGGTCCACACCTCTACCTGCAATCCTAGAACTGCATTACACTCCCAATGCCATAGCTCTGCTTATCTCTTAGAGGATTGCTGTCATGTAGGAAAACCCAATCCAATGCCATCTGGGTCCCCAGCAAGTCCAGCAACTGTAAGGTCTACCTTCATCCTTTCTATGCTCCATCATCCAGTACATACCTCTACATGCTAGCCCTGATCTGCATGCCAATACCTCAGCCATAGCTCTGCTCACACCCTAGGAGACTTGGGCACATCTGGGATAACCAGCTCTATCTGCATCTTTGGAGTCATGCTGCCACACATGACAATGAGCTCTGCCTGCCTCTGATACCCAGGACTTCCAGCACTGCCAGATTCCCTGGAGGTCTGTTGCCATTCATGACAAAATGAGGCCTTTGGAGACTGAGAACTCTACCTGAAGTTCCAGAGGTTTACAACTACCAGGGACTACCAGGCCAGCGAACACGTGATACAACCAGATGGTTAAATACCAAAACAAGAACACAATGAAAAAGATTTATGGCAATATGTCACCATCAGAACCCAGATCTCATACTACAGCAAGGCCTGGATAAGCTAACATATCTGAAAACCAAGACAGCCTCATCTTATGAAGATGATAGATGTCTTTGAAGAAGAAATAAATGACTATCTTAAAGAAATACAGGAAATATATTCAAACAGGTAAAGAGGGGACTTTATTAAGGAAACAAATAGAGTACATGAAAATATGATCAACTAGGTGAAAGAAATTAATAAAACTCTTTAAAACCACAAAATAGAAATAGATGAAATAAAGAAAACACAAACAGAGGCAACCTGGAGATGGAAAACCAAGGAAAGAGAAGAGCAATGAGAGACAAAGCATCATTAACAGAATATAAGAGATGGAATAAAGGATCTGAGGTTTACAAGATATTATAAAAGAAATCAATATACTAGTCAAAGGAAATGCCAAATCAAAAAAGTTTCTAACACAAAACTTTCAGGAAATTTGGAACACCATAAAAAGGTGAAACATAATAAAAATGTGAATAGAAGGAGATGATTCCTAGATCAAAGGTACAGAAAGTTTTTTCAACAAAATTATGGAAGCAAACTTCTGTAATCTAAAGAAAGAGATGGCTATAAATGTACAAGAAGCTTTAAAAACCACCAAATAGATTGGACCATAAAAGAAAATCCTCACACCACACCATAATCAACACACCAAATGTACAGAACAAAGAAATAATTTAAAGGTAGCAAGGGAGAAAGACCGACTTATCAGAATTACACCTGACTTCTCAACAGAGACTCTAAAAGGCAGTAGGGCCTGTACAGATATCATCCAAATCCTAAGAGACTAAAGATGTTATCCCAGACTATTTAACCCAGCAAATTTTCAATCAATATATATGGGGAAAAAACAAGGTATTACATGACAAAACCAAATTTAAACAATAAATTTTCATTAATCCAGCCCTGCAAAAGACATTGGGAGAAAAACTTCAATAAAAGAACGATAAGTACACACAAAAAAACACAATAAATAAATAATTTTGCACCATTAAAAGCAAGAAAATAGAAATAAACACACACACTACCAGCATCAAAATAACAGGAACTAGCAGCCATTGGTCATGTCTGTCCACATCAATTGACTCAATTCAGCAATAAAAATACAAAGGCTAAGAAAGTGGATATATAATCAGGATCTATCATTCTGCTGCATACAAGAATCTCAACCCAGCAACAAAGATAGATACTACCTCAGAGTAAAGGGTTGGAAAAATTTTTCCAAACAAACAGTCACAAGAAACAATGTATCTAATAAAATAGACTATTAACCAAAAATAATCAAAAGAAATGTCAAAGACACTTTCATACTCACCAAAGGAAAGTAAACCAAGGTCATAGCTCAACTCTAAATACTTAAGTCCCATATGCAATGGTGGCACCCATATTCATCAAAGAAATATTACTAAAGCTTAAATCACAGAAGGAACACAGCGCTTTAATAGTGGAAGACTACAACACTCCACTGTCACCAATAGACTTGTAATTAAAACAAATATTAAGCAGAGAAATAACGAATCTAACATGTTATGAACAAAATGCACATAACAAATATCTACAGAATATTTCACCCAAACATAAAAATATATATTTTCTTCTCAGCACTTTATGTAACTGTCTCAAAAATTTACCATATACTTGTTCACAAAGCAAGACTGAAGAGATACAAGAAATTTGAAATAACACCTTATATCTTATCAAATCACCATGGATTAAAGATGAATGTCAACAACAGCAGTAAGCCTATATTCTCATGAAAACTGAATGGAAACTGAATAACTCTCTACTCAATGACCATTAGGTAAAAAAAAGAAATAAAGACAGAAATCAAACAATTTCTAGAATTCAGTGAAAATGAAGGCACAACCTACCAAAATTATGGGACAGTATGAAAGCAGTGATAAGAGGAAAGTTCATAGTACTAACTATCATCAAAAGAAATTGGAGACATATCATACCAGAAACTTAACAGCATACCTGAAACCTCTAGACCAAAAAGAAGCAAAGACACCCAAGAGGAGAAAAGAGCAGAAAATAATCAAATTCAGGAGTGAAGTCAATTAAACAGGAAAAGGAATAACAATGGAAAGAATCAACAAAACCAAGAGCTTGTTCTTTGAGAAAATAAAAATAAATAAATAAACAAGCAAACAAAACCTTAGCCAAGCTAACTAAAAGCAAAAGAGATAATATCCAAACAAACAAGTCATAAATGAAAAAGGGACATGTTAGTTTTAATTTTTCTCAACCTTTATTTCAGAAATGGTTCGCCGATATTTTAAACTCCTTTCTAGTCCAGCACAGGTAGTATACAAGGAAGGTTATTAGGATACTTGGGCAGTGGACTGTGGATCTTTTTAGAAATTGTCCTTTGTAGAAAATCCCATCTGCTTTGTCAGGAAACCAGCAATTCAGTCGACAGGATTCAGTAGAGGCTTTTTGGTAGTGTCAGGATAGCAAACATGAATCAGCAGTGGAACCATGATTCAGCAGAGACAGCCAGGCCTCAGGCCAGTTGCCATGAGTCAGCAGGAAGCACCAGAACTCTCTGGGAGACCAGAAGAAGTTCTTTGCTGTGCTGCCCTCAATGAAGTTAAGATCAACAAAGATGGACCAAAACTCATTGCAAACTTACCTGTACAAGCAATCATAGTCCATTTAGCCTTATTTACATTCCCTCCAAAGAGCATGCATCCTGCATGAGTTGTACTTCATCATGTGTCTTGCTTCAGCAATGAGTCTGTCTTAGCCAAACTCCGAAAGTCTGTATCAGCTGACATCATTCTACCAATTGCCACAAGTCATCAGAAGTGGCAAGAAGTCACCTACACTTCACCAGAAGATTTTTGTTGTGTCTCTCTCTGTGGAGCCCTGAGAAATGATGGTCAATATAAAATTGAAAGGCATACCAATCTCTTCAGTCCTTCTTAATATTATGTGTCCTTTCACATGTTTGCTTTAGCAAAACATCCTTTCCCCCGTGTTTGCTTCAGTGAAACATTCCCTCATATGTCTGCCTTAGTGAAACATTCTTTACCTGCGTCCTCTACAGTAAAGTATTCTTTCTCATATCTGCCTTAGCACCATTCAACATAACTGTCTTTTCAAAGAACGCTTAAGTTTCCATTTCAAAAAAACCCCACAATATCACAAGTACATGTGCTCCACAATGTCCCTAGCAACCTTATTTGTAATAGTCAGAAATTGGAAGTAATCCAGATGTCTGTCAGCTGAAGAATCAATATAGAAAATTTTTGGTTCGTTTACACAGTGGAATGTTATTCAACTATTAAAAACAAGGACATCATAAATTTTCCAGACAAATGTATGGAAATCGAAAATATCATCTTCATTCAGGTAACCCAGACCAGACTCATAAGGATATGAGTGATATGTACTTATTGAAGCAGGTACAGGTGAAAGAATGTTTTGGGAAAGCAAACATGTGAAGGGACACATGTTACAAAGAACACAATAGATGGTATTGGTACATGTACCTTACCAATTTTTTATTAGTCAATGGTTGTCATGACTCTGTAGAAAGAAATGCACCAAAAAACTTCTGGTGGTGTTCTGGCAGCTTTTTGCTGCTTTTGCAGACTTAGCCAGTTGGGCAGAGTGATATCAGCTAATACAGACTCGCATGGAGTTTTGCTAAGACAGACTTATGGGGTGTGACAAGACCAGTGGGAGTATACATGGTGTTTGGAGGGAATATAAATAAGACTCATAGATGTACCTTGCAGTACATCTTTGGTCTTGACTCAGCTTATCTTCACTTCATTAAGAGAGGAAAGGCAGTATCCTACTGGTCCTGGTCACTTAGGTTGACTTGTTCTTATTTGGCTGAGGCCAGTCTGTTTCTTCTAGGTAGTGGCATCATGGCTGATTTGTGTTTGCTATCTTAACACTACTGAACTGGACTGCTGGTATCCTGACAAAAGGATATTGGAATTGTCCCGAAAGTACTATTTCTAAACGGGTCCACATTCCCTTCTTATTCACCATCATTTCTACCATAATTTTGGATAATGGACTAGGAGGAAGGGGGATTGGAGCATTTGAAAACCTTTACTAATTTTAAAAGATTTAAAAGATCTAAGCCTACAGAGTTAGGTATGGGGAGATACAGAATGGAGGGCCTGAGGGACTGAAGAATGAATAGAAATAAGTAGCTGGTGGGAATGTGGGGGAAACTATAGGTCATGCAAGAAATGTGGGATATGAGTTGATCCTAGGAGTATATGGGGGTGAATTTAGCTGAGATTCCTTGCAGTGGCAATATGAAATATGAAGTGGCCACTTCCTGTAGCTAGGCAGAAACCCCAGTGAAGTGATAAGGACATAAATCTACTCCCAAAGCTTTAGACCCAAAATTTGTCATGCCTACAAGAAATATGGGGAGAAAGTTGGAATAGAGACTGAGGGAATGGTCAACCATTAACTGGCCAAACTCTAGACCAGTACCATGACCAAGCACCAATCCCTGGCACTATCAACGATACTCTCTTATACTTACAGGCAGGAACCTAGCAAAACTATCTTCTGAGAGGCTCTACAAAGAAGCTGACTGACACATATACAGAGACCCACAAACATTGGATGCTGCGTCGCAATTCTTATGAAAGTGTTGGGAGAAAAATTGAGACCCCTGAAAGGGTCAGGAACTCAAATGGAATACCAATAAAGTCAACTAACCTGAAGTTGGAGGTTCTCAGAGATTGAGCCACCAATGAAAGAGCACTCACAGGATAGTCCTAAGTTCCCTGCATGTATGCATTAGATGGGTAGTTTGGTCTTCATGAAGGTTCCACAATAACTGGAGGTAGGACTGTTTCTATGCCTGTTGCCTGCTTGTAAATCCCACTCCCCTGACTGGGTACCTTGTCCCAGCCTCAGTGGAGATGATGTGCCTGGCCATGGAGAGACTTCATGATCCAGGATGTAGGTATACCTGGGAAAGGGGCTCTACCTTCACAAAGGAAAAGGGGCAGAGAGAATAGGGGAAGGAACTGTGTGAGGAAACTAGCAATTGGGATGTAAATGAATTAATAAACAAATTAATGGGAAAACAAAATTGTATACATTTCTGCCACAATAAAAATAATAATATATACTATCTCAAAGCAAACGTCTATGTATATGTCTCATTTAATTTTCTACTGAAGTGAATGAATACTATGATAAAAGTAAATTATTAAAGTAAGGGTTTATTGGAGGCTTGCTAATAATTCGAGTGTTATTTTATGATAATCATGATGGGATCATGGCAGTACACATTCAGGCATTTCTTGGAACAGTAGTTGTAAGCTTGCATCCTGAACTGCAGGCAGGAACCAAACAGAGTGACACTGAACATGGCAGGGGCTTTTCAAACATCAAAGCGCACCCCTAGTGACACTTTTCTCTAATAGTCCATACCCTTTAATCCTTTCCAGACAGTTCTACCAACTGGGGAACAAACATTTAAATATTTGAACCTATGGAGGTCATACTCCTTACAAACACAATGTAATTTTTTTATAATGGATAACTCTGAACAGGATTGCCTAGACAGGAAGCAAACATGACATCCTCTTCTAACAAACTACTTTTTAAATATTCAGTCACAATGTGAATAATCTCACTATAATATTAATTTAACTATGTAGCATAAAAGGTATAAGCATGCAGATTTATTACCTCTGTGTTGAAACCTGTGTAAATATGCTAATAAGTTTGACAAGTCATGCCACAGGTTAATTGATTAGATAATTGATGAAATTGTTGTATTAGAGTGTATATAATCTGTGTATTAGTCAGTGATCTTCAGAGTAACAGAATTTATAGAATGCATACTTTTTTCTCGCATATGTGTGTGTGTGTGTGTGTGTGTGTGTGTGTAATTCATTAGAATTATTTATATGCTGCTATCCAGTTAATCCAACAATGGCTGGCTATGAATAGTAAGTCCATAGTAATCCAGTAGCTCTCCTGTCCATGAAGCTAGATATCTAAGCTGTTCCTTGGTACATTTAAGGGATAGACTTACTAGTAAGGTGAGTGTTTTAGGGTTTTATTGCTGTGAAGAGACACCACGACCACAGCAATGCTTATTAAGGAAATATTTAGCTGGAGTTGGCTTACAGTTTGAGAGGTTTAGTCCATTATCATTATGGTGGGAAATATGGCAGCAGAAGGCAGATGTGCTGGAGAGGGAGCAGAGAGTCCTAAATTTTGATCTTCAGTCAGCAGAAGGAGACTGTCACATAGGCCAGAGGAGCATAGAAGACCTCAGAGCCCACTTACACAGTCACACACTTCATTAACAAGGCCACACCTATTCCAACAAGGTCATACCTCTTAATAATGCCATTCCTTATGGCTAAGCATTGAAACACATGAATCCATGGGGACTATCAAACTACCACATACGGGTAAGTAGGCTAAGAACAAGTTTCTTTCTTCCACATCCTTACATAGGCTTCTAGGAGAAGGTATGGCCCAGATTAAAGCTATGTCTTTCTGCATCAATGTTTGAACTGCATCAATGTTGAAGGCATATGTGGAGCTACCAACTTCAAATTAAGAAAAAAAATCTCTCATAGATATACCCTCCAATGTTACATTTATAGATATTCCAGATGTAGATGACAACCTAGAAGAACCATCAAAATGTCCTTCAGATAGCAGAGGGGAGTTAGGGTAGAGTAACCCTTTGGCACCCAGACAATTTTATCACACGACTCAGCTATGCAAAATAGAGCTTCATGATTTATTCTTCTGCTTACAGTTTTATTGTTTTCATCATTGTCTTATTTCAGATTGACATTGCCTTTTCACATCCTCTTCTGGAATGGAAATGTATAACCTATTTAACCCTATGATGAAAGAATAATGTGATTTAGTATCTTTAAGTAGGAAAATTACCCTAAAACTTGTGTGTTTGAACACATGGTTCCTATTTAATTTAAATTTCAGGAGATTATTGTACTTTTAAGAAGCAGATCCTTTAATTGTCTAGGTCTGGGCTTGCATTTCAGTCTGGAAGAGTCTGATGAAACCCAAAGAACCTCCTTGCTCCCCATGGAAATCTTTGTTTGCCCTAAAACTAATGAGCTTGGAATATTGAAGGGGGAGAACCCATCCTACGTGGTCTGGGTGGGACAACCTGCAGGGTTGCATGGACACCTGAGCCTCATTGTCTTGCTCATTGTGAGCTCTAATCTTGCTCCTGGGTCTGGAGGAGCATGGCAGGACCCCCAAGAGCATCCTTCACTCCCCTCATAAAAACCGTCCAGGCCCCAAAACTAACCAGCTTGGAACCCTGCCAGCCCAGCTGGAGTCTGACTAGGATAAGACAGCAGAGTCAGGTCTGCCCGTGAAACAGTTTGCAGAGTGGGATCTGGCTGAGGCACAGCCAAGAGATTCTGGTACCTCCATTTTCTGGCCCCTGGCTTTCCCCACCTTCCTAAGAAAACCTGCTGCGTAAGGATCATCCAGCCAGGGAAAACAAGACAGCATATGTATAGAATCAAAAAGACCCAGGAAAATATGGCAGCACCAGAGCCCAGCTGTCCTGCTACAAAAAAGTCTGGATATCCTAATGAAACTGAAGCACAAGAGGAGAAACCTAAATCCCATATTTATTTATTCATTCATTCATTCATTCATTCATTCACTTACCTCCCACTCACTGTACTCCCTCCCAGTCACCACCTCTCACAATCCTTTCTCTTTTTTGCTTTTCTTTTATTTTTTATATTTTTCATTGGATATTTTTATTTACATTTCAAATGTTATTCCCTTTACTGGTTTCCTGTCATCCTCCTCCCCCTTCTTCTCTGAGTGTGTTCCCCATCCCCAACCACTCCCCTTTCCCACCTTGACATCCCCTGCATTTGGGGGGAGATCCAGACTTGGCAGGACCAAAGGCTTCTCCTCCCATTGGTGCCAACAATCATTTCTGTATGCTCCTTCCCCTTCTCCTATGAGAGGGTCAGGTCCCTTCGGTATACCCTCAACATGACACACTAAATCTCTGAAGGAATAGTCAGATCCTCTGCCACTGAGGCCAGGCAGGCAAGGTAGCCAAGCTAGAAGAACAAATTCGACTTACGGGCACCAGCTTTTGGGATATCTCCTGTTGCAGTTGTTCAGGACCCACATGAAGACCAAGTTCCACATCTACTACATATGTGAAGGGAGATTTAAGGACCAGCCCACATATGCTTTGGTTGGTATGTTCTTTGGTTGGTGGTTTTACCTTTGAAAGCCCAAAGGCTACAGGTTAGTTGATACCCTTGGTCTTCCTGTGGAATTTCTATCCCTTTTGGGACCAAAAATGTTTCCCCTTACTCTTCTATAAACGTTCCCAAGGTCAAGCCAATGTTTGGCTGTGGCTGTCTGCAACACTGTGAGTCAGCTGCCAGGTGGAGCCTCTCAGAGGATAGCCATGGTAGACTCCTGCCTGCAAGCATAAGAGTGTATCATCAATAGTGTTAGGAATTAGTGCTTGCCCATGGGATTTGTCTTAAAGTTGGGCTACTTATTGGTTGGTCAGTGCCTCAGTCTCTGCTCCATTCCCTATTCCTGTGTTTCTTGTAGATGATATAAATTTTATGTCAACGGTTTTGTTGGTGGGTTGTTTATGCCTATCTTTCAACTGGGGTTCCTGCCTCGTTACAAGAAGTTGCCTTTTCAGGTTCCATTTCTCCAATGCTGTGTGTTACAGCTAAGGACACCTCCATTTATTCTCAAGTGCCTTCTTTATCCCAGATCACATCATAGACATGCCTCCCTGCCACTGTCAGTTGCAGATTTCCATTTATTTTCATGGCCATCTGACCATCTCTCCTGTGCTTTGCCACGAACGATGCTAAATACCACATTCTCCATTCCAATCCCTTCCCCCCCAGTTCTTTCCATCTATCTGCCTTTTTATGACTATTATGTCCCCTCTTTTAAGTGAGATTCAAGAATCCTCACTTTATTCTTTCTTCTAGTTTAGCTTCTTTGGGTCTGTGAATTACAGCATGGGTATCCTGTATTTTATGGCTAATATTCAGTTATAAATGCATACATACCAGGCATGTACTTTTGGGTCTGGGTTACATCACTCAGGATGATATTCTCAAATTCTATCCATTTGTTTGTAAAATTCATGATGTCTATTTTTACTAGCTCAGTAATATTCATTCCACTAGGTAAATGTACAACATTTTCTTTATCTGTTCTTTTTTTTTTTTTTTTTTTTTTTTTTTTTCGGAGCTGGGGACCTAACCCAGGGCCTTTCGCTTCCTAGGTTAGTGCTCTACCGCTGAGCTAAATCCCCAGCCCCCTCTTTATCTGTTCTTAAGTTGAAGGGCATCTAATATGTTTCCTGTTGGGGTAGGAATAATAATGCATCTATGAACATGACTGAGTGAGTGTCTTTGTAGATTGGTGGGGCATTTTTGTGTATATGCCCAACACTGGCATAGCTGGGTCTTGAGGTAAAACTACTCCCAGATTTCTGAGAAAAGTTTGCATTCTCACAAGTGATGGAGGAGTATTCACCTTGCTCACTTGATTTTTGATATTAACCATTCTGATAGATGTAGGATGGAATCTCAACATTATTTTGATTTGCATTCTCCCCAATGAGTAAGGACTTTGAACCTTTCTTTAAGTGTTTCTTCTTATAAAGATGATAGAGGCTTTTAAAAATGACATGAATAAATCCCTTAAGGTTATGCTGGAGAATGCATTCAAACAGGAACAGGCATTAAAAGAGAAAACACATAAATGTAAAGAAATACAGAAAATTACAATCAAACAGATGAAGCATATGAATAAAACTGAATAATATCTGAAAATGGAAGCAATAAAAAAACAACAAAAAAAATGAACAAACAAACAAACAAACAAACAAACAAAAAAACCTGAGGCAATCCTGAAGGTGGAAAACTGGAAAACCCAGGAAAGCTAACAATAAAAGAAAAAAAGAAAGAAAGAAATTCCCAGCTCAAAGGCCCAGAAACAGTGTCAACAAAAACACAGAAGTAAATTTCCCTAACTTAAGGAAAGATATGCTTATAAAGATACAAGAAGTTTCCACAATACCAAATAGAGTGGAACAGAAAAGAAAACTCTCCAGTCATATAATAATAAAAACACTAAATATACAGAACAAATAAAGAATTTTAAAAACTTCAAGGGGAAAAGTCCAAGTAATACATTAAGGCAGAGCTATCAGAGTCATACCAATGTCTCATCTGAGACATTGAAATCTATAAAGTCCTGAACAGTGGTCTCACAGACCCTAAAAATCAACAGATATCAGCCCAGACTACTATACCCAGAAAAAAACTTTCAATCATCACAGATGGACTAACCAATATATTCCAAGACAAAACAAAATTCAAGCAAAATCTTTCCAGTAACCCAGTTCTATAAAGGATACTGGAAGGAAAACTCTATCCAAATGAGGCTAACTACAATTAAGAAAGTATAATGAATAAATAAATTTACACCATTAAAACCAACAGAATAGAAACACACACACACGTGCGCACACGCACACACACACACACACACACACACACACACACGGAGTTAACCAAGGTCAACCTCAAAATAACATGAGGAAACAATGATTGCTCATTAATATCTCTCAATATCAATGGACTCAATTTCCCAGTAAAAATAAACAGGCTAACAATCAGTCACAAAGAAAACTTCAACAGAAACAAGAAAAGAATGAAATAATTCCATATATCTTATCAGATCACCATAGATTGAGGCTCGACTTAAACAAAAAAGAAGAATCCCAAACAGAAACCCTACAGATTCATTGAAAATGAAAATTTCTCTACTCAGTGATAACTGGGCCAGGGATGAAAGAAAGAAAGAAAGAAAGAAAGAAAGAAAGAAAGAAAGAAAGAAAGAAAGAAAGAAAGAAAGAAAGAAAGAAAGAAAGAAAAAAAGAAAGAAAGAAAGAAAGAAAGAAAGAAAGAAAGGAAGGAAGAAAGAAAGGAAGAAAGGAAGAAAGGAAGAAAGGAAGAAAGAAAGGATGAAGAAAGAAAGAAAGAAAAAAAGGAAGGAAGAAAGAAAGGATGAAGAAAGAAAGAAAGAAAGAAAGGAGGAAGGAGGGAGGGAAGAAAGAAAGGAAGGAAGGAAGGAAGGAAGGAAGGAAGGTAAGTTTTCATTAAAACCCTTCTAAAAATTAACGAAAATTAAGTCAGAACATACCCTGTCATTGGATACCATGAAAGAAGTGTTTAAAAAAAGTTCATAACACAACATGCCCTCATAAAGAAATTACAAAGTTCTCATATTAAGAAATTAAATGTAAATCCAAAGGCTCTAGAAAAAAGAGGGGGCAAGCAAGTCTAAGAAGAGAATATGGCAGGGAATAATCAAACATTGTGCATCTATAAATAAATTAGAAGCAATGAAGATAATATAAAGATTGGAAGAAACCAAGAGCTGGTTCTTTGAGAAAATCAACATTATACACAAGCACTCAGCCAACTTAACCAAAAGACAGAGAGACAGTACAAAAATTAGCAAAATCAGAAATGAAAAGGGACATGTAACAAAAGAAACTGAGGAAATTCAAAGAATTATTATGTCTTATTTCAAAAACCTCTACTCCAAAAAATTGTAAAATTTAAATGAAATGGATGATTTTCTAGACACTTCCGAATTAACAAAGCTGAATCTAGATCAGATAAAAAGTTCGAGTAGTCCTATAACCCTAAGGAAAGAGAATCAGTCATTAATAGTCTCCCAAACAAATAACAACAAAGCCCTGGGCCAGGTTGTTTTAATGCAGAATTCTACCAGACTTTCAAAAGAGAGATAATGCCTATACTTCTTAAATTATCACACAAAATAGAAACAGAAGAAACACTGCCAAATTCATTCTATGAGGCAGCAGTCACCTTGATACCTAAGCCACACAAAGACTCAATGAGAAAAAGAGAATTTCAGACCAATTTCCCTTATGAACACTGATACAGAAATACTCAATAGAATATTTGCAAACTGAATCCAAGAACACATCATCCACAATGATCAAGTACACTTCATCCCAGGGATGTAGGGATGGTATATTATACAAAATACACAAATATAATACACCATATAAACAAACAGAAAGGAAATATATTATCATCTCACTAGATGCCAGAAAAGCTTTTGTCAAAATCCAACTCCCGTTCATGATAAAAGTTTAAGAATATGGATACACAGAACACAACTAAACATAAGAAAGTCAATATACAGAAACCCAATAGCTGACATCAGATTAAACAGCAAGAAACTTAAAGCATTTTCAATAATAACTGGGGACAAGGCTGTATCTGGGTAAAAGAGGGAATGGGAAGGAGAGTAGGTAGGAGTGGTGGTCATATGTAGAGAAAGAAGAAGAAGAGAGAAAGGATATCAGCTGGAATATGTGTGGAACAATGTACTGTGCCAGGAAACTTGGTAAGGTTGAGTGGGTTTAGAAACCCTGCCACTTCATACCAGAAGATGTTAGGTGCTTCACCTCCTTCTGACCATGCCCCTTTCTGGTGACCACAGGACTTCATGAAGAGGATTGTGACAGAAAGTCACATAGGTGCAACATCCCAAGTTCCTCCACATGCAGATGGTCCATCCCAACATCTAAGGTCAAGCCAATAGAAAGCATCTGTTGTCAGACCCCCACCCCACAATGTATGTAAGACCCTAGCCAGAGGAAATAAAGGTGAGCAAATTATTCCATCAAGGTTTGTCTGAAACCTTCTGTCATATAAGAGCTGTAATACTTCCTGGGAAACTGATTTGTCCCCAGAAGCTTTCACTGCTGGAAGCTGCCCAGGCACAGAGTGGGTTACTCAGCCCTAGCTGTTGCACCTTACAATCCAGGTCCTGCTTAACCAGCAATGGCCCATTCCACTTCCCCTCCCTGCTCACTCCAGCCCACCCACCTCAGTGTCTCTGTGCTTTATAGTAGCTGCTGTTGCAGAATCAAACCTCAATCCAACTCCCCTCTCCCCCTCAGAGAGTGGGACTCCTTGACCACTCCAGCGAGACCAAAGCCCCTGAAGATCTCCATGCATAGCATCTGGTATTCAGTACAGCAAAGAGGTAATCTCTAGGACTTGCCAGAGACTTGAGGGGCTCCAGGAGGTATATGTGGGGGACTGTAGCTGAGATTGCTAGCAGTAGGGGCACTGACAAGGATCCTGACAAGGACACTTTCTGTAGCTAGGCAGGACTCCCAGTGGAAGGATAAGAACAGTAGCCCACCCATAAAACCTTCAACCCAGTCTGTTACCTACCTACAAGATATACATGGACAAAGATAGAGCAAAGACTTAGGGAATGGCCAAAGAATGACTGCCCCAGATTGAGACCCATCCCATGGGCGAAAACCATCCCTGATACTAGTAGTGAGTATCACTGCTCACTCCAGCCCATACTCTGTTATGCTTATAGACAGGAACCTATGTATAACTGTCTTCTGAGAGGCTCAACCCAGCAGCCAATGGAAATAAATATATAGAGAGACTCACTTCCAAACATTAGATGGAGTTCAGGAGTCAAAATGCAGAATTATAATAAAAATTCAAGGACAGAAAGAGGCGAAGGATTGCATAGAAAAGCCAACAGAGTTAAACTAACCTGTGCCTGTGGGTACTCCCAGAGACTGACTCACCAATGAAAGAGTGAGCACTGGCTGGATCTAGGCCCCTGTACATTTAGTAGCAGATTAGCAGCTTAGTCTTCATGAGAGTCCCCAATGACTGTAGCTGTGACTATCCGTGAGCTTTTTTGCCTGTCTTCCTGTACATCCCACGCTAAAAGGACACCCTTGTCTTACATTTTCAGTGTGAGAGGATGAGTCTAGTCCTAGATTGGCTTGATATGCAGCAGGGCAGGTAACACCCAAAGAGGGCCTTCCCCTGCTCAAAAGAGAAAGGGAAGGTGCAACTTGGGGAGAACTTGCATGTAAGTGTACTGGGAGGAGAAGCTGATATTCAGTTATAGAGTGAATAAATAAAAAAAGAAAAAAAGGTAGATCATTTTTGAAGTATGTTCCTGAGAAAAGTATTTTAGAGTTTACAGCCTCCCTATACTTCCACTTTGTTCTTTCTATTTCTTGTACCTGGATAAAATTATGATTAGCCAGCTATCTACTCCAGATACCTGCTATTATCACCACTGTTTATTATAATATTTCCCTCTAAAATTATAACCCAAAATGAAGATTTCTAATAGATAGATTATACTTAATTATGCTATTTTGTCACAGCGACAAAAAATAACTTAATCAGATGTTACTAGGAGATGTGAGGTTGTTGCTGTGAATAATCTAACCTTGTTTTCTGTGGAGGAAGATAGGAGACATTAGACTCAAAAGAAGAGGAATGCTATAAGGGAGCTTAATGAGTCAAGTCTTTGTAGTAAGAAATCTGAAGGATTTAGTAAAAATTAATTCTACTCTTATATACTAAAGAGTAGTATGAATATGGTGCTTTCAACGAGAATGCCTCCCTTAGCCTTATGTATTTTAATAAATAGTTCCCAGACTCCCAGTTGATAGAACTAATAAGGAAAGATTAGAGAGACGGGATCTTGTTGGAGGAGGTGTGTTACTAGGGTTGCGCATAGAGGTTTCAAAAGCCCATGCTATTCCCAGTTAGCTGTCTCTCTGCTTATGTTTTTGAATCAGACCTTAGTGCTCAGATATGACTTTTGTGTCATGCCTGTCTACAAATTGCCATATACCCCATCATGATGTTAATGAACTGTACTAAATTCTTAAACCCTGAACCCCAATTACATGCTTATTTTTATAAATTACCTTGATAGTGGTAATTTGTCAATTCACTACAGAAAGAACTAATGTAGGATGCTATCAAGGTCTAGATTGTATGATTCTAGAGGGGAAACCCTCTGGTAGAAGCTAAGCTACAGGCCACTTGTGTGAAATTTTAACACCTAATCTGTGTAGAGGAATTTTAATACAGATCATGACTCCTCTGGTAATGGATCACATCCAACGATATGATCTGATTGGAATAAAGAAACACCACATACCTTTAATCCATATGGCTGCAATACCCACATGCCATTAGCATACAAATTTATCCATTGACATCTAATTTGGAGGAAAAAATGGGATGAATCAGAGAAATATTTCATAAAATTCATCAAATATAGGTTATGCCCAACTCTCACTAAACCAGACAGGATTAAGAGGCTACTTAAAGAATGGAAATGGAGAGAGAAGTCAGGTCAGTTCCAAGTATCATTGAGTTCAGAACTGTTCTGTTCAATTCATTTTGAACACTTCAGTGCAGTTGAACTCTGTTCAAAGAAAAGAAGTTGAGTTCATGGAGTTCAGAGATACTCCTTCAAAGCAGAGCAATTCAGTCTCAAAACAAGAGAAGCAAATTTCAATCAGTCAGCTTGAAGTGGAGTTTGAGTCAGAACAGCTGAGTTAAAACAGCCAGCTAGAGCTCAGAAAGCTAGAAATGGTGAATGTATTTAGTAGTAAATCTCAGAGGCTCAAACATTCATTCTAGGGCTAGGTTAGCAGATGGGGGCTGAAATCGGAAACATTTAAGATCTGGACTTGTAGAAAATTGGATTATACAAAGGACAGAAGCTTCCATACATAGGCCTAGTGATAGATAGAAATACTCTAGGTTCAGCTAAAATTATGTATTCATAAAACTTAGGTATGACTTTCATCTCATGACTTCATCTGGGTAAATAAAAGTTAAATTTACATTTACTATCTCACTGTTTTCTTTCCATGCCATTGTGATTTATGTTAGTTAAAAAGAATAAATTTGAAGAATGCATAATATGGAATCTGTGAATGGTTATTAGTAACTCTTGTGTAGGTCCATAATGAAAAGGAGTAAGTAGTGCAGAAATAAATATAGAAAATATAATCTAGAGAGACAAAAACACATAAGCTTATGTTTCTGTTAAATCTTATGTAATTGTTAAAGAAATTAATGATTTTAATGTCAGACTTCGTCCTTTGTATTGGAATAGACCGCATGAACAGACAGAAAGTATTCCATCTAAAGAAAGAGAGCCAAAGGACTTTTCTCATCCAAGAAAGGAAGCACATATTTAAGCCACTGGTAATGTAATGATGACTCAAGAAGCCAAAGTCCATACCAAGTTGGACTTTGAACTTAGAAAGTATCATCCACCTGGTACCTGCCTAGAGGAACGAAAGATGAAACAGTGAGTGGGTCAAAGATTCTTCTTCAGAAATTTATGTTGGCCAGGCAAAAAAGTAGCAGGCAAAAAACGTAGCAGCAGGAGAGTCTCCTCCAAAAAAGATGAAGAAAGAGCAAAGCATGAAGCTACAAAAGTAAAGTCTGGACTGTAATGATCCCAAGAATATTGTAGATGATAGAGATGTGAGACATATTTCAAAGAGAGTAGCATACAGGGAGTAGAAACTACCCAAAAGAATGATGTAGTAGGCAGAAAAGATGGAAGAATAGGGGCATCTAAAACATTTGGCGCCAGACACAGGATTTAGTATCTGACTGCAAAAGTTTGGTCTAGTTTTGTTCCAGCATTTCGCTAATATGTCCACCTTCACCCATGTAATGGTAAAATATTTTCTGTGCCATTGGATTTTTTTTTATCAACTTGAGTATTTCTTATTTTCATTTCGAGTGTTATTCCCTTTCCGGGTTTCCAGGCAAACATCCCCCTAATCCCTCCCTCTCCTCTTCTTTATGGGTGTTCCCCTCCCAATCCTCCCCCCATTGCCACCCTCCCCCCAGCAATCACGTTCACTGGGGGTTCAGTCTTAGCAGGACCCAGGGCTTCCCCATCCACTGGTGTTCTTAATAGGATATTTATTGCTACCTATGAGGTCAGAGTCCAGGGCCAGTCCATGTATAGTCTTTAGGTAGTGGCTTAGTCCCTGGAAGCTCTGGTTGCTTGGCATTGTTGTACATATGGGGTCTCGAGCCCCTTCGAGCTCTTCCAGTTCTTTCTCTGATTCCTTCAACGGGGGTCCTATTCTCAGTTCAGTGGTTTGCTGCTGGCATTCACCTCTGTATTTGCTGTATTCTGTCTGTGTCTCTCCAGAGAGATATACATCTGGCTCCTGTCAGCCTGCACTTCTTTGCTTCATCCATCTTGTCTAATTGGGTGGCTGTATATGTATGGGGCCACATGTGGGCAGGCTCTGAATGGGTGTTCCTTCTGTGTCTGTTTTAATCTTTTGCCTCTCTATTCCCCTGCCAAGGGTATTCTTGTTCCCTTTTAAAGAAGGAGGAAGCATCCACATTTTGATCATCCACCTTGAGTTTCATGTGTTCTGGTATCTAGGGTAATTCAAGCATTTGGGCTAATAGCCACTTTATCAATGAGTGCATACCATGTGTGTTTTTCTGTGATTGGGTTACTCACTCAGGATGATATTTTCCAGTTCCAAACCATTTGCCTATGAATTTCATAAAGTCATTGTTTTTTAGCTGAATAATATTCCATTGTGTAGATGTACCACATTTTCTGTATCGATTCCTCTGTTGAAGGGCATCTGGGTTCTTTCCAGCTTCTGGCTATTATAAATAAGGCTGCTATGAACATAGTGGAGCATGTGTCTTTTTTATATGTTGGGGCATCTTTTGGGTATATGCCCAAGAGAGGTATAGCTGGATCCTCAGGCAGTTCAATGTTCAATTTTCTGAGGAACCCAGACTGATTTCCAGAATGGTTGTACCAGTCTGAAATCCCACCAACAATGGAGGAGTGTTCCACTTTCCCACATCCTCAGCCAGCATTTGCTGTCACCTGAGTTTTTGATTTAGCCATTCTCACTGGTGTGAGGTGAAATCTCAGGGTTGTTTTGATTTGCATTTCCTTTATGACTAAAGATGTTGAATATTTCTTTAGGTGTTTCTCAGCCATTCGGCATTCCCTCAGCTGTGAATTCTTTGTTTAGCTCTGAACCCATTTTTTAATAGGGTTATTTGTCTCCCCTGCGGTCTAACTTTTGAGTTCTTTGTATATTTTGGATATAAGCCCTCTATCTGTTGTAGGATTGGTAAAGATCTTTTCCCAATCTGTTGGTTGCGTTTTGTTCTAACCACAGTGTCCTTTGCCTTACAGAAGCTTTGTAGGTTTATGATATCCCATTTGTCCATTCTTGATCTTAGAGCATAAGCCATTGGTGTTTTGTTCAGGAAATTTTTTCCAGTGTCCATGTGTTCCAGATGCTTCCCTAGTTTTTCTTCTATTAGTTTGAGTGTGTCTGGTTTGATGTGGAGGTCCTTGATCCACTTGGACTTAAGCTTTGTACAGGGTGATAAGCATGGATCGATCTGCATTCTTCTACATGTTGACCTCCAGTTGAACCAGCACCATTTGCTGAAAATGCTATCTTTTTTCCATTGGATGGTTTTGGCTCCTTTGTCAAAAATCAAGTGACCATAGGTGTGTGGGTTCATTTCTGGGTCTTCAATTCTGTTCCATTGGTCTATCTGTCTGTCTCTGTACCAATACCATGCAGTTTTTATCACTATTGCTCTGTAATACTGCTTGAGTTCAGGGATAGTGATTCCCCCAAGTCCTTTTTATTGTTGAGGAAGTTTTAGCTATCCTGGGTTTTTTGTTATTCCAGATGAATTTGCAAATTGTTCTGTCTAACTCTTTTGAAGAATTGATTGGTATTTTGATGGGGATTGTATTGAATCTTTGATAACTTTTGGTTGAATGGCCATTTTTACTATATTAATCCTGCCAATCCATGAGCATGAGAGATCTTTCCATCTTCTGAGATCTTCTTCAATTTCTTTCTTCAGAGTCTTGAAGTTCTTATTGTACAGATCTTTTACTTGCTTGGTTAAAGTCACACCGAGGTACTTCATATTATTTGGGTCTATTATGAAGGGTGTCGTTTCCCTAATTTCTTTCTCAGCTTGTTTCTCTTTTGTGTAGAGGAAGGCTACTGATTTATTTGAGTTAATTTTATACCCAACCACTTTGCTGAAGTTGTTTATCAGCTTTAGTAGTTCTCTGGTGGAACTTTTGGGATGACTTAAATATACTATCATATCATCTGCAAATAGTGATATTTTGACTTCTTCTTTCCCGATCTGTATCCCCTTGACCTCTTTTTGTTTTCTGATTGCTCTGGCTAGAACTTCAAGAACTATATTGAATAAGTAGGGAGAGAGTGGGCAGCCTTGTCTAGTCCCTGATTTTAGTGGGATTGCTTCAAGTTTCTCTCCATTTAGTTTAATGTTAGCAACTGGTTTGCTGTATATGGCTTTTACTATGTTTAGGTATGGGCCTTGTATTCCTATTCTTTCCAGGACTTTTATCATGAAGGGGTGTTGAATTTTGTCAAATGCTTTCTCAGCATCTAATGAAATGATCATGTGGTTTTGTTCTTTCAGTTTGTTTATATACTGGATCACGTTGATGGTTTTCCATATATTAAACCATCCCTGCATGCCTGGGATGAAGCCTACTTGATCATGGTGGATGATTGTTTTGATGTGCTCCTGATTCAGTTTGCCAGAATTTTATTGAGCATTTTTGCATCGATATTCATAAGGGAAATTGGTCTGAAGTTCTCTTTCTTTGTTGGGTCTTTGTGTGGTTTAGGTATAAGAGTAATTGTGGCTTCATAGAAGGAATTCGGAGTGCTCCATCTGTTTCAATTTTGTGAATAGTTTGATAATATTGGTACAGGTCTTCTATGAAGGTGATAGAATTCTGCACTAAACCCGTCTGGACCTGGGCTCTTTTTGGTTGGGAGACCTTTAATGACTGCTTCTATTTCCTTAGGAGTTATGGGGTTGTTTAACTGGTTTATCTGTTCCTGATTTAACTTCAGTACCTGGTATCTGTCTAGGAAATTGTCCATTTCCTGTAGATTTTCAAGTTTTGTTGAATATAGGCTTTTATAGTAAGATCTAATGATTTTTTGAATTTCCTCTGATTCTCTAGTTAAGTCTCCCTTTTCATTTCTGATTTTTTAATTTGGATACACTCTCTGTTTCTTCTCGTTATTCTGGCTAAGGGTTTATCTATCTTGTTGATTTTCTCAAAGAACCAACTTTTGGTTCTGTTGATTCTTTCTATGGTCCTTTTTGTTTCTACTTGGTTGATTTCAGCTCTGAGTTTGATTATTTCCTGCCTTCTACTCCTCCTGGGTGTATTTGCTTCTTTTTGTTCTAGAGCTTTTAGGTGTACTCAAGCTGCTGACATATGCTCTCTCCTGTTTCTTTCTGCAGGCACTCAGCGCTATGAGTTTTCCTCTTAGCACAGCTTTCATTGTGTCCCATAAGTTTGGGTATATTTTTACCTTCATTTTCATTAAACTCTAAAAAGTCTTTAATTTCTTTCTTTATTTCTTCCTTGACCAGGTTATCATTGAGTAGAGCATTGTTCAATTTCCACGTATACGTGGGCATTCTTCCCTTATTGTTATTGAAGACCAGCTTTAGGCCGTGGTGATCCGATAGCACGCATGGGATTATTTCTATCTTTCTGTACCTGTTGAAGCCCGTTTTTTGACCAATTATATGGTCAATTTTTGAGAAAGTACCATGAGGAGCTGAGAAGAAGGTATAACCTTTTGCTTTAGGATAGAATGTTCTATAAATATCTGTTAAGTCCATTTGGCTCATGACTTCTCTTAGTCTGTCTACGTCTCTGTTTAATTTCTGTTTCCATGATCTGTCCATTGATGAGAGTGGGGTGTTGAAGTCTCCTACTATTATTGTGTGAGGTGCAGTGTGTGTTTTGAGCTTTAGTAAGGTTTCTTTTAAGTATGTAGGTGCCCTTGTATTTGGGGCATAGATATTTAGGATTGAGAGTTCATCTTGGTGGATTTTTCCTTTGATGAATATGAAGTGTCCTTCCTTATCTTTTTTGATGAATTTTAGTTGAAAATTGATTTTATTTGATATTAGAATGGCTACTCCAGCTTGCTTCTTCTGACCATTCGCTTGGAAAGTTGTTTTCCAGCCTTTCACTCTGAGGTAGTGTCTGTCTTTGTCTCTGAAGTGTGTTTCCTGTAGGCAGCAGAATGCAGGGTCCTTGTTGCGTATCCAGTTTGTTAATCTATGTCTTTTTATTGGGGAGTTGAGGCCATTGATTTTGAGAGATATTAAGGAATAGTGATTATTGCTTCCTGTTATATTCATATTTGGATGTGAGGTTATGTTTGTGTGCTTTTCTTCTCTTTGTTTTGTTGCCAAGATGATTAGTTTTTTGCTTTTTCTAGGGCGTAGCTTGCCTCCTTATGTTGGGTTTTTACCATTTATTATCCTTTGTAGTGCTGGATTTGTAGAAAGATATTGTGTAAATTTGGTTTTGTCATGGAATATCTTGGTTTCTCCATCTATGTTAATTGAGAGTTTTGCAGGATACAGTAACCTGGGCTGGCATTTGTGTTCTCTTAGGGTCTATGACATCTGTCCAGGATCTTCTGGCTTTCATAGTTTCTGGCGAAAAGTCTGGTGTAATTCTTATAGGTCTGCCTTTATATGTTACTTGACCTTTTTCGCTTACTGCTTTTAATATTCTTTATTTTGTGCGTTTGGTGTTTTGACTATTATGTGACGGGAGGTGTTTCTTTTCTGGTCCAGTCTATTTGGAGTTCTGTAGGCTTCTTGTATGCCTATGGGTATCTCTTTTTTTAGGTTAGGGAAGTTTTCTTCTATGATTTTGTTGAAGATATTTACTGGTCCTTTTAGCTGGGGAGTCTTCACTCTCTTCTATACCTATTATCCTTAGGTTTGATCTTCTCATTGAGTCCTGGATTTCCCATATGTTTTGGACCAGTAACTTTTTCCTTTTACATTATCTTTGACAGTTGAGTCAATGATTTCTAGGAATCTTCTGCTCCTGAGATTCTCTCTTCCATCTCTTGTATTCTGTTGGTGAAGTCGTGTCTACAGCTCCTTGTCTCTTCTTTTGGTTTTCTATATCCTGGGTTGTTTCCCTGATCTTTTAATTCTTACCATGCATTCCCAAAACGTAAGGCTATTCATATTTGTAAAGGAAACAACACTAAAGCTTATAACACACATTGACATTCACACTATAGGATCAGGAAACTTCAAGACTCTACTCTCATCAATGTTCAGGTCATCCAGCCTAAAACTAAAGAAACATTGGAGCTAACAGACTTTATAAACCAAATAGACCTAAGAGATAGCTACAGAACATTTCGCACAAATACGAAAGAATACATGTTCCTCTCAACATGTTATAGAACATTTCCCAAAATTGACCAATAATCAGTCACAAAGGAAGTCTCAACAGATACAAGATTAATGAAATAATCTCCTGTATCCTATCAGACCTCCATGATTTAAAACTGGATTTTAAAAACAATGGAAAAAACAGAAAGTCTACAAAGGCATGGAAACTGAACCACTGCCTACTGAATGACACCTGTCAAAAGGCAGAGAGAAAACAAATAAGTCTTCCTAGAATTTAATGACAATGAAAATATAACATAACCAAACTTTTGATACACAATGAAAGCAGTGCTAAAAAGAAAAACCCACAGCATTAAGCATATACATAAAGAAATCGGAGAGGGGTTAGGGATTTGGCTCAGTGGTAGGGCGCTTGCCTAGCAACCGCAAGGCCCTGGGTTCGGTCCCCAGCTCCGAATGAAAGAAAAAAAAAAGAAATCGGAGAGATATCATACTAGCAATTTAATGGCATGCCATAAAGTTTTAGAAAAAGGAAGTAATCTCACCCAAAGAGAGCAAGTCAGGAATTAATAACACTGAAGGCTGAAATCAATAAAGTAGAAACAAAGACAACAATACAGACAATCAATGAAACATAGCATTTGTTCTTTAGGAAATTGGCAAGATACAAAAATCGTAATGCAAACTAACTCAAATCAAAGAGAGACTATCGAAATTAACAAAGAAATAGATGGAAAATGGCAACAGACACTGAGGAAATGCAAAGAAGCATTAGAACATACTGTAAAAACTTGTATTCCACCTAATTGTAATTTTCTCCATAGATTCCACTTACCAATGTTAAGTCAAAATCTGATAATCAATTAAAATAATCCTATAATCCCTAAGGAAACAGAAAGCAGTATTTAAAAATCTATCAAGCAAAACAAACAAACAAACAAACAAACAAAATAATTGCTCCTGATTTAGTAAAATATTCTATCAGATTTTCAAAGACCTAATGATAACACTTGTCAAATGATTCCAATGAATAGAAAGAGAAGGAACATTACCAAACTCATTTTTATTTGTTCACAGTCACTCAGATACCCAATCCAGACAAAGATTTAACAAAGGAAGAGAATTACAGACTGACTTTCTACATTAACATAAATGCAAAAATACTCAATAAGACACTTGTAAACTGAATCCAAAAACACATCAAATATATTATTCACCATGTACAAGTAGGATTCACCCCAGGGATGCAAGCATAGTTCAACATATCAAAACCTGTTAGTCTAATCCATCATAAAATGGATGGATACAACATTAACATACACACACAAAAATTAATACCTCTCTCATACAGAAGTATCAAATGAGCTGAGAAAGGAATCAGTGAATCAACAACCTCAGAATAGCCCAGAATAATATAAAATGTTGATGTAACTAATGAAGCAAGTGAAAATATGAAAAATAAAAATGTCAAGTGTCTAAGAAAATTGAAAAAAAAATATCAGAAGATAAACCTTCCATGCTCATGGATCAGTAAGATTAACAAAGTAAAACTGGCCACCCTAACAAAAGCAATCTACAGATTCAACCCAATTGTCATGAACATTTTAATACAGTACTATAAAGAAATTGAAAGAACAATAGTCAAATTCATATAGAAAACCAAAATACCCAGGATAGCTAAAGAATATCCTGAACAAGTAAAGAATGTCTGGAGGTACAACCATCCCCAATTTCAAGTAATACTATGGACAAGTAATGATGAAAACCACATGGTATACACATGAAACAGACAGGTTAATCAACGGAATCTAATCAAATTCCCAGACATTCAAACATATATGAATACCTGATTTTTGATAATGAAGCCAGAAATATAGATGAAAAAAGAAAGCAGCTTCAACATAAGGTGGTGGTTTAACTGGACATCAGTATGTAGAAGAATGCAAATAGTTCCATATTTTCCACCTGCTCAAAGCCCAAGTCCAAGTAGATCAAGGAACTCAACATAAAATCAGATACACTACATTTAATAGAAGAAAAATTGGAGTGTAGCTTCTAACACTTTAACGCAGGAGAAAACTTCGTGAACAAAATAACAACAGCACACACACAAAGATTAATAATTAATAACCAATATTTCATGAAATTCAACAGTCTCATCTAGGTGATGAACTTTGTCAAAAAGGACAGAAATGGAACATACACAATGGGAAAAGATTCTCATCTACCTTATACCTGGCAGAGGATTAATATACAAAATATACTAAAAACTCAAGTATTTACACATAAAGAAACAAAGAGATCCAACTTTAAAATGGGGTACAGAGCTAAACAGTGAAATTCTTGACAGGGGATTCTCCAAGAGCAGAGAAGCACTTATAGAAATGTTCATTACCCTTAGTCATCAAGAAAATGCCAATCAGAATGAATCTCAGATTTTATCTCAGACAAGTCAGATGAGCTAAGCTCAAAAACTCAAGAAAGAGCTCATGAGGCAATAATCTGGAGCAAGGGGAACACTCCTTCATTGTTGGTTAGAATACAAATTTGTAAAGCCACTTTGAAAATCAATATCCAGCTCCTCAGATAATGGGGAATTGATCTACCACAAGATTCAGCTACACCTTTTCTAAAAATATACCAAAAAGATGCTCTATCTTACCACATTAACACTTGTTCAACAATTTCATATCAGTTTTATTCATGATAGCCAGAAAACAAAAACAAATTAAATGTCCATTAATTAAAGACTGGAAAAAATATAGTACATCTACACAATGGGGTATTACCTAACTGGTAAAAAATATGAAATTTGTAGGCAAAGAGATAAAACTAGAAAAAGTTATTCAGAATTGTGATAGAACCAAACATGACTGGCAAAAATGAATAAAAAAGTCAATGAAAGAATTTCTAATATTATTGTGTTATAATCAAATATTCAAAAATCAGTGACTACCTCAGTGTTCATCAGAGAGATATCATTAAGCAGTCAAACAGAAAGAAAAGCCTATTGAACTCTAAGGATGAGGGGAGGAAGGACTTCAGGAATCAGAAGTTTTGAGGACACCAAGAGAACACAGAACTTAGAAGCAGCTTAAAAAAGAATCAAAGGTGCTCATGGAGACTGAAGCAAAAATCTTTGACCCTTTATCTGTCTGAGCTATGTCATCTATTTATATGCTACGATTAGTGTATTTGTAGCACACCAAGCAGTAGAAATGGAAGAGGTGAACATCTTACTTTTTTTTCATTTTTATTGGATATTTTCTTTAGCTACATTCCAAATGATATCCCCATTCCTGTTGTCCCCTCTGGAAAACCCCTATACTATCTCCTAGACACATGCCTCCAGAAAGATGCACTCCCACAAAGCCACCAACTCCTTCTTGCCTCCCTGTCCTGTCATTCCCCTACACTGAGGCATTGAGCCATCACACAGCAAAGAGCTCCTCCTCCCTTTGATGCCCCACAAGGCCATCTTATGGTACATATGCTGCTGGAACCATGGGTCCCACCATGTGTACTCTTTTGTTGTTGGTTTAGTCTCTGGGAGCTCTAGGGATCTGGTTCATTGATATTGTTGTTCTTCCTATGGGGTTGCAAAGCCCCTCAGCTCCCTCAGTCCATTATCTAACTCCTCCCTTGGCGACAACTTTCTTAGTCCAATGGTTGGCTGAGAGCCTTTGCCTCTGTATTTGTCAGGCTCTCTTAGAGCCTCTCAGGAGACAGCTATTTCAGGCTCCTTTCAGAATGAACCTTTTAGAGTCCTCAATAGTGTCTGGATTTGGTGACTGCATGTGAAATAAATCTCCATGTGGGGCAGTCTCTGGATGGTCTTTCCTTTAGTCTCTACTGCACTCTTTGTCTTCATATTTCCTCCTGTACTTTTATCACCCTTCTAAGGAGTACTGAGGATCTACACTTTGGTCTTCTTGTTGAGCTTCATGTGGTGTATGAATTGTACCTGGGCTGTTCCTAGCTTTTGGGCAAATATTCAATTTTCAGTGAGTGCATACGATGTTTTTGTGATTGGGTTACCTCACACAGGATGATATTTTCTACTTGCATCCATTTGAGTAAGAATTCCATGAGTCATTGTTTTTAATAGCTGAGTACTACCCCATTGTGTAAACGTACCGTATTTTCTATATCCATTCCTTTGTTAAAGGATATCTGTTTTCTATCCAGCTTCTGGCTATTATAAATAAGGCTGTTATAAACATAGTGGAGGATGTGTCCTTGTTATATGTTGGAGAATCTTTTGGGTATATGCAAAGGAGTCATATAGCTTGGTTCTCAGGAAGTACTATGTCCAATTTTCCGATGAACTGCCAGACCCATATCCAGTATGGTTGTATCAGATTGCAATCCCACCAACAATGGAAGAGTGCTCCTCTTTCTCCACAGTCTTGTC
This sequence comes from Rattus rattus, assembly GCF_011064425.1. Taxonomy (NCBI): domain Eukaryota; kingdom Metazoa; phylum Chordata; class Mammalia; order Rodentia; family Muridae; genus Rattus; species Rattus rattus. The sequence goes on from NC_046172.1 coordinate 67,903,254, forward strand.
AGGATCTTCTGTCATCTGAGTTTTTCATCTTAGACATTCTGAATGATGTGAGGTGGAATCTCAGGGTTATTTTGATTTACCTTTCCCTGCTGAATAAGGATGTTCTTTAGGTAGTTCTTAGGCGCTTCTTGGCCATGCAAAGTTCGTTAGTTGAGAATTATTTGTTTAGCTCTGAACCCATTTGAATTGTGTTATTTAATGCTCTTGAGTTTAACTTCTTCATTTCTTTGTAAAAATCATTTCCCAATCTGTTAGTTGCCATTTTGTACTAGTGACAGTATCCTTTGTCTTACAGAATCATTGTAATTTTGTGAGGTCCCATTTGTCTATTGTTGATCTTGGAGAATAAGTCATTAATGTTCTGTTCAGGAAATCTTCCCAAGTGCCCATGTGTTCGAGGCTCGACCCCAATTTCTCTTCTATTGATTTCAGTGTATTTGATTTTATGTGGGGAATGTGATCTACTTGGAATGGTACTTTGTACAAGGGGAAAACAATAGATCATTTGCATTCTTCTACATGCAAACCTCCAGTTGAACCAGCACCATTTGTTGAAAATGCTATCTTTTTCCCATTAGATGGTTTTAGATCCTTTGTCAAAGGTTAAGTGACCATAGGTGTGTGGTTTCAATTCTGGGTCTTCTATTCTATTCCATTGTTCTACCTTCCTGTCTCTGTACCAATACCATATAGTTTTTATGACTAATACTATGCAATACAGCTTGAGCATAGGGATGTTGATTCTCCCAGAAAATTTTTATTGTCGAAATTGTTTTTAGCTATCTTGTGTTTTTTGTTATTCTAAATGAATCTTCAAATTGCTCTTTCTATCTCTATGAATAATTGAGTTGGAATTTTGAGGGGGATCTCATTGATTCTGTAGATTGCTTTTGGCAAAATGGCCATCTTCTTAGATCTTCTTCAATTACTTTCTTCAGAGACTTGAAATCCTTGTCATGCAGATCTTTCACTTGCTTGGTCAGAGTCACATTGAAATATATTATGTTATTTGTGACTATTGTAAAGAGTGTCATTTCCCTAATTTTGTCCTCTACCCTTTGAGTAGAGGAAGGTTACTGATTCGTTTGAGTTAATTTTGTATCAAATCACTTTGCTGAAGTTGTTTATCAGGTTTTGGAGTTCTCTGGTGAAATTTTTGGAATCTCTTAAAGACCCTATCATATTACCTGCAAATAGTGATATTTTTACTTCTTTCCAATTTATATCCTTTCCTCTGCTTTTGTTGTCTAATTGCTCTGACTAAGTCTTCTGGTACTATGCTGAAGAGGTAGGAAGAGAGTTGGGATCCTTGTCTATACCCTGATGTTAGTTGGATTCATTCAAAGTTTTTTTCCCTTCAGTTTGAGGGTTGGCTAATGGTTTGGTATTTATTGCTTTTACTGTGTTTGGAAGTGGGCCTTGAATTCCTGTGGTTGACTTTGTTTATAAAGTGGATTATGTTGATAGATTTACATATATTAGATCATCCCTGTTTCCCTGGGATGAAGCCTACTTGATGATGATGGATGATCATGATGTGTTCTTGGACTCGGTTCATGAGAAATTTATAAAGTATTTTTGCATCGATATTTATGAGAGAAATTGGTCTGAGTTCTTTGTCTTTTTTGGGTCTTTGTGTGGTTTAGATATAAGCATAATTCTGGCTTCAAAGAAGTAGTGTTCCTTCTGTTGTTATTTTGTGCAATTGTTTGAAGAGTATTGGTATTAGGACTTCTTTGAAGATCTGATAGAATTCTTCAATACATCCATCTGGTCTTGGGCTCTTTTGGGTTGGCAGATTTTCTTGAATTTTTTTTCTTTAGGGGTGATGGGAATGTTTAGATGGATAATCTTCTTCTGATATAACTTTGGTACCTGTTATATGTCTAGAAAATTGTCCATTTCATCCAGATTTTCCAGTTATTTTGGAGTATAGGCTTTTGTAGTAGGATCTGATAATTTTTTTTAATTCCCTCAATTTCTGTTGTTATGTCTCCCTTTTCATTTCTGACGTTATTAATTTGGATACTTTCTCTCTGCCACCTGGTTTGTCTGGCTAAAAGCTGATCCATCTTGTTGATTTTCTCAAAAAAACAGCTCATGTTATTGTTGGTTCTTTGTATGATTTGTGTGTTTCTAGTTGGTTGATTTCAGCCCTGCATTTGATTATTTCTTGCCTTCTACTCCTCTTGAGTAAATCTGATTCTTTTTGTTTTAGAGTTTTTTCAGGAATGTTGTCAGGTTGCTAGTGTGTGCTTTTTCCAAATTCTTTTGTGTGGCACTCAGAGCTCTGAGATTTCCCCTTAGCACTGTTTTCCTTATGTTTCATAATTTTTGGCTTTTTTGTCTTAATTTTCATTAAGTTCTAAAATGCCTTATTTTCTTCCTCTGTTTCTTCTTTGACTATATTAGCATTGAGTAAAGCATTGTTCAATTCCATGTGTATGTAGAGTTTCTGTTGCTATTGAAGATCAGCCTTAGTCCGCTGTGATCTGATAGGACAAATGGGATTATTTCCATCTTCTTGTATCTGTTGAGTCCTTGTTTCTTTGGACTATTTGCCTGGAAATTTTTTTCCAGTCTTTTACTCTGAGGTAGTGTCTGTCTTTGTCACTGAGGTGCGTTTCCTGTATAGAGCAAAATGCTGGGTCCTTTTTATTATGTATCTAGTCAGTTAGTCTTTTTGTTGGGGAATTGATTTCATTGATTTTAAGAGATATTCAGTAATAGTGATTGTTATTTCCTCTTATTTTTGATGTTAGAGGTGGAATTACATTTGTGTGTCTACCTTCTTTCGGGCTTGTTGAAAGAAAATTACATTCTTGCTTTTTCTAGAATACCATTTCCTTCCTAGTACTGGAGTTTTCCATCTATTATCCTTTGTAGGGATGGATTTGTATGAAGATATTGTGTAAATTTGTTTTGTCATGGAGTTTCTTGTTTTCTCTGTCTATGTTAATTGAGAATTTTTCTTGATATAGTAGCCTGGGCTGGCATTTGTGTTCTCCTAAAGTCTGTATAATATCTGCCTAGAATTTTTGCCTTTCATAATCTCTGGTAAGAAGTATGGTATAACTCTGACAGGACTGCTTTATATGTTACTTGACCCTTTTCCCTTACTGCTTTAATACTTTTTCTTTGTTTTCTGCATTTGGTATTTTTATTATTATGTGACAGAAGGAGTTTCTATTCTGGTCCAATCTATTTGGATTTCAGTAGGCTTTTTCTATATTCATGGGCATCACTTTCTTTAGGTTAGGAAAGTTTTCTTCTATAATTTTTGAAGATAGTTACTGGCCCTTTAAGTTGGGAATCTTCTCTCTCTTCTATACATATTATCCTTCAGCTGGGTCTTCTTATTGTGTTCTGCATTTCCTAGATGTTTTGAGACAAGAGTTTTTTCGCATTTTGCATTTTCTTTGTTTGTTGTGTCAATGTTTTCTATGGTATCTTCTGCCCCGAGATTCTTTCTATCTGTTTTATTCTGTTGGTGATTCTGGCATCTATGACTCCTGATATCTTTCCTAGGTTTTCTATCTCTAGGGTTTTCTCCCTTTGTGGTTTCTTTATTGTTTCTAATATTATTTTTAGATCCTGGATTATTTTGTTCAATCTCTTCACCTGTTTATGGTTTCTTGTAGTTCTGTATTGGATTTTTGTGTTTCTCCTTTAAGGGGTTTTACCTGTTTCCCTGTGTTGTTGTTTATTTTTTTAAGGTACTTATTTATGTTGTTCCTAATGTCCTCTATCATTACCATGAGATGTGATTTTAAATCAAATCTTGCAGTTTTCATATGATATGGTATTCAGGAATTGCTGTAGTGGGAGAATTGGGTTCTGATGACGCCAAGTAGCATTTGTTTCTGTTGTTTTGTTCTTGTGCTTACCTCTTGCCATCTGGTTACCTCTAGTGTTACCTGCCTTTATTGTCTCTTACAGGAGACTGTCCCTCCTATGATCTATGTTGTAACAGAACTCCTCAGGGTCCAGTTCTCTCTGTGATCCTATGATTCTGGGATCCTTAGATCCTGAGGTCCTGTGTTTGTCAGAGCTCCTGGAAGGTGCGCTGTCTCAGGGTGTTCCAGGTATTGATGGGCAGACAGAGCAGTGGTTTTGCTCAATGTACAGGTAGAAACTGGAAGGAACCCATGCCCCTGGCTGGTGGGATTTGAGTTTCCCTGATTCCTTTTGGGTCCCAGTTTTGCTATATGGTGGAAAAGATGTGGCCTCAACTGTGATCTTTAGTGTGTCAAAGTTCCAGTGTTCCTGGTTGTCGAGCTTCCCCTGTGATCTTCTGATTCTGGGCATTTCATAGGAATTCCATTCTTATCAGATGGGAATCAGGATCCATCTGATAAGAGTAAATGCAGAGCCAACACCCAGGGCTGCTCAGGGTCCAGTTTCAGACCAGCAAGAACTCGTACCATGGACTGGGCATGGGTTCCTGCATCCCTGCCTCCTGGGGACCCAGTTACAAAGGGTGTTGGGGTAGAAGTTGTAGCCTCTCCTATGATCCTGGGCATTTCAGAGTTCCTGGGAGTTGGGCTCCCTCTGGGTGTTGTAGGCATGGGTGCAGAGCCAGTGCCCCAGGTCTACTCTGAGTGCAAGTTCAAACTCTGATCCTAGGAGTGTTAGAGCACCTTGGTGTTGGGTTTCCTCTGGGTGTTGTGGGACTGGGTGTAGAGCCAGTGCCCAAGGTCTGTTCAGGGCACTGGTACAGAAAGGAAAGAACCCATGCCACTGGCTGTACAGGAGTACCTGTGAACCTAGATCCTGGGAAACCCAGTTACTCCAGATGTTGAGGCAGGTGTTATGGCAGATGTTGTTGTCTCTCCTGTAATCCCAGGTGTTTCACAGTACCTGGGAGTCAGGATCCCTCTGGGTGTTATAGGAGTAGGTACAGAGCCAGTACCCAAATTCTGCTCAGGGCACTGGTGCAGACTGGAAGGGACCTGTGTGTCCCTGACTGGGTGGAGACACTTGTGTCCCTGGATACTGGGGTTCCCAGTTACTCTAGGGCAAGTGTTGTGGCCTCTCCTGTGATCCTTGGTTTTTCAGAGCATCTGGTAGTTGGGCTCCCTCTGGGTGTTGTAGAAGTGGGTGCAGAGCTAGCGTTCAAGGTCTGCTCAGGGCACTGGTTCATACCAGAAGGCTTAATACAATATTTAATTGACAATTAGGAAAATTAACTTAATATACCTGAATCACATTGACTTCTCATTCCTCCCATGTGTATCCTAACCCTTGTGACCTTCCCTTAAATCAAAGAAGAATAAAAGAAAAGGGGGGTGAGTAAAGCAACACCCAGTCAAATTTGTGTTACTTATATACTCAGTGGAGCATGGTCTAACTCCCAGTGTCCAGCCTCTAGTAGAAAACTGAGTCCTTCTCTACTCCAACCCCTGCCCCCACAAGAATCTGTCACCTGTGAAGAGCTATACACCAGCATTCCTATTACTATTTTTAAGAGTTCTTTCTAATGGCTATCTATATAGTTCACTTTTGGCAGGTTGGTATGTAAAAGAGGATGTTGACAAAGAAGCCTTCTGTGTATCTCATTCTCCACTCTGATTCTTCATTCACTAATACCACTGCCAAAGAATCTTCCTTTACCTTCATAGACAGTGACTCCATGAATCATAGTTTTCCACATGGTTTCTGGTGGCAGCATGGTCCATGAACATCAACATGTCTTCTGGTAGTACTACAGCCAATGGACATCCCCATAGCCTTTGGTGGTAAAATGAGTCCTGGACATCAACAGTGCCCTTGCTACAAGGCCATGAACACCAACATCAACACAGGTAGCAAGACAGACCTCAGATATCAACAGGATCTCAAGACATAGCCCAGGCCATACACCTCAACATGAATTCTGGTGGCAGCTTTACCCTCTGACTTCAACAAGTCTTCTGGTGGTAGCATAGACTTAGGATATCCACAAGGATTTCAATCCTAACATGGGCTACAGACAGCCACTTGGCATCCATGTACAGTGGTACCAAGGTACCATGGTATTCATTGTATCATGGAACACAGGACATCAACATGGCCTTGGATGTCATCACAACCATTTCTGCAAGAGCCATAAGATCTGTGGTCTGTTTTGTGCCCGAGAGCTGTGTTTTTATCTGTGGTCCATTTTATCTTGTGAGGCCATGGGGTATTCAGTGGTCTGTGCTGTTACTTAAATTGATTTTGATTTCTATGGACCTTGCTGGAGAAAGTCTTTGATGGTTTTGACTAATTTTGGGAATCTTTTCTTCATACTGACATGCTTTGTCCAACCTTGAGATGAGAGTATAGGCCTTGTTTTATTGTAATTTGTTATGTCATGGTCAGATGATATCCCTGGGAGTCCAGCTCTTTTTTGAAGAGAAACAGATGATTAGATTTAGGCCAGAGTAGAGATGGGGAAGGGTGCTGGGTGAAGTGGAGGTAGGGAAACCTATCGTAGGATGTAGTATATATAAAGAATAAAATCGATAAGTAATAAGATGCTGTTAAGTTTCACTCTCAGACAAAGCAACCTTCACAGAAGATTCTGATGCCAGGTCTGTTGCTTGCAAGAAGCAGAAAACAACCAAGCTGCCTGAAAGAGATTCAGGCCAACTGAGTTGCATGAAAATGACACTCTTCAATCTGTTTTGCTGCTCTCAGGCTGTACAATATGCCCTATGTTTCCAGTGTTTGTGACTGGTTGCCCTTGCTTGGATATGCTTTGGTGATGCAGCTGTCTTTCTGTCATTTCTGCTAACCCATATTTCTGTAAGGAACCCCAATAGAAATCATTCGTTCAACATGTTAGTCTTTAGTGGTATCTGTATATTTTACCTTCCAATGAAAAATTTAGTTACATCACATCATTGTGACATAGCTAGAAGGACATATGGAGGACAGGAGGTATAATATGGTGTCCTGACATCATTTTCCCACGTGTTTGAACACTTGACCCATGTTTGTTGACACTGTTTGGGAAGGGTATGGAAACTTTAGCAAGTGAAGCTTTGCTAAAGAAAGAACATCACTGAAGATTGCTGTTGAGAGCAAACAGACTCACTTACTTCTAATTTTCCCTCTCTTCCTCACCTCTCCCTCTTCTACTGCCTCTTCCTTTCCCTCTCGCTTCAACCATGTCTCTCTGTCTCTGTCTCTGTCTGTCTCTCTCTTTCTTCTCTCTCATGCTTGTATGTAGATAAAATGTGATTAACAGCTTTCTTCTTGACAAAATGTTGCCTTGTCACTACTGCCACATATGGAAGTATTTCATCCATGAGTTTAGTTTTACAAATATCTATCTATCTATCTATCTATCTATCTATCTATCTATCTATCTATCTATCTATCTACCTATCACTATATAGCTGTTATATATATGTAGACATATGTATACACACACACACACACACACACACACACACACACACACACACATGGGTTTGTGTTTTGCCTGTATGTATGACTGTGTACCACATGCATGAAATGCAACTGCAGGCCAAAAGTTGACAGCATGCCTTAGGGAACTGGACTTATACCTGTTTCTTAGCTGCCATCAGGTTGCTAGGAATCAAATGCAGCTAAAAAGAAATGTTCTTAAATGCTGAACCATCTCTCTAGCCTCCATATACTTTTTGTCATGTGTTTTATCACCAGAAGTAAGCTACTGATATGCTTTCTTTTATGGTTTGAGACCTCACAATTCAAAGAATGGGTCTCAGAAGAGACTCTGTCCTTACAGTTTTGAACAATGTTGAAACCATTGTAGACTAAGGTGTGTTTAACATTTAGACTAAATACACTGTGTGAGAGGTATGAGATTGCAGAAGTTTATACCTACATAGTTATATATTTGTGTGTTAAGCAGGCAAAGGTTAATTAGTGATAGTTAATAATTACCATAATCTACACTTAGGAGACAAACTTCTTGGCATATTTATAAAGCAGTTTATAGGCTGGGATAATTGAGATTGGAAGACCAACCTTGAATATATGTTACCCTGTACCACTGGCTGATGGCCAACACTAAGTAAAAAGAGAAATTGAAATGAACCTCAGAAATCATCTAATTGCAAGTTGATTATGGGTGTAATGTGACAGGATATTTTAGATCTCAAAATCTAACAGTCTACTCCCCACCAAGATGGATTGCATACTCTCATACTGTAAGACAAAGGTAATATTTCTCTATTAATATATAATGCTGTGTGTGTTTATGGTTCTTTGTATGTGTCTGTGTGTTTATGCCTGTGTCTGTGCCTGTGTCTGTGTGTGTATCCTACTATGTACCTACTACTCAAAGGAAAAAGGCAAAGCTTCATTAATTTTCATAAACTGGATATTTGATCTATTCTGTTTTATCCCATGAAGATCCTACAGAAAACCATCAGGGAGAGTACTCTACTGAAACTGATATTTGACATTTCTTATGTAAAAATAAGTACATTAAAAACAGCTCCTTTAGGATCAAGCATATCACTTTATTCATGAAAATACATACTGAATTACACTGAATGTTTTTCCTATTAATATTCACAATGCTGAAGTTATGTTAAATGTTCACAGAAATATTGAAAAGTCTCACTTTACTTTTGCATTAATATAACTTTGCCTTCAATGCAACAAAAGATATTTTAAACAAACTTCAGTTTATGGATAAATGTAATTCTAGATCCTTTTTTGAAAGTAGGCTTTGCAATAAAACCTTTGTAGTTGCTTCTAATATAAAGACTTTAGTAAAAAATGTATTACTTTATCAAACTCTTTCATCCTCCCAAACCATGTTGGTAAAGTAAGATGTTCTTGATAAGAAGTTATCGGTCAGTTGCTCTTTATTTTATACTATGCATCTATATATTATGGGAGGTTTTCTTTGTATAAAATTGAGGCCTCTTATTCATTATTTTGGCTCTGTATACTACTATATTTAAACGTCAATAGGCAAAAGATTTTTTAACTAGATTTTTCAGTTTGTGGTATTTATAGAATTATATTTGAGCTAAGAGTTGTAGGCCTCATGTGATTTTATGAACTAAGATTAGGTCTTTTACTCAGGGGCTCGTTGTCTTTGTCTTCATCGTCATTTTCATCATTACCATAAGGATCATCATCACTCTCACCATCAGTATCGTATGGGTAATCCACTAAAGGAACCAGGCTGCTGCAGTGAACCATACTCATTTTGTTAGCAGAAGCATCACCACGAGATGATGAACATTTAGAAGTTTCATTGCTTTTTGGGTGTTCTATTACATTTTCATTTTCATTTGTCTCTTTAATTTTCATGATTATGTCATAATGACTTGGAAATTCTTTTCCCATTGGTAGAATAGCTCCTTCTTCTTCTGTGATTTCTCTACAACATATGTCTGCCTTGACTTTTAACTCCATAACTTTGATATGTCTGCAATATATTTTCTGGTATATTACATTATATAAATTTCTTCTTATTCCACTTTCTCTCTTCTTTTCCTCTTCATATTTAGTTTTTAACCCTTTAAATGTCTGGACATACTCAATTGATTCAAAAGCAATAAAAAAGTTTTCCACAATGTTTGCAATAAGAGACTTGATGTTTTCTTGTCTTATAAATTCAAATAGCTCAATAATAGCTGAATTTAACATATTGTACCGAGTTCCATTATGCATAAAAGCATTTACAATAGGTTCAAACAGGTTTTTCTTAATTATGTAAAGATTGTAAATTTCGTCTTTAAGACTAATAATCTTTCTCATAAACCGGACAGCACACAAAATCAGAAACGTATGCTTTGAACTCATTAGCATCAGGATTTTGCTGAGCAAGTTGTTATTCAAAATATAATTTTTCATATATGTTGAGTGGTATTGTACACAAAAAGTAAGTATTTCTAAAATTACTCCCAGCAATTGTGCATTTTGATAATTAGGACAGATGTTAACCATATTATCATCAGTGTTATTTTCCACTATGGTAGACAAAATTGGTGCTATGAGGTTACCCATGCAACGTGCATAGAAGAAATTGAGAAATTTTGCTTTTTCACATCCATTGGCTGTGACATGCATATTTTCTGGATCAAGAAGAGCACGGAGAACTGCTGGCAAAATGATGTCTTTTGAAAATTCAGGATCAGCATCATAGATCAATTGTTTGATCATTACATTAATGAGAAGCTCATCATTATCTTCACTATCCTGAGCTTCTTCCAGTAGATACTCTCGAACAAGGCATGGATTATATTCTACTAGATAAGGAAATATATCTAGAGCAGCTTTTTGTATTTGGTAATCATGCATGTGTACTAAAACTTTCAGAGCACTCATGATTCCTAACTTTATTAGTGTTTTCAGTAATTCATCTTTCTCTTGATTCTCTAATGCCTTAGCAAATATGCAGAATTCCTTGAAGAATAATAATAATTCATGCCATCTTTCATAACCTACAGTGTTATCTTTTAACTGAGAAAGAGCTTCAAGCAAAAAGTTTTCATCATCCTGAAGCATGGTAATTATTTCACTTTTGTTGAAAATAATCATAGAATTAAGATCAGAAAGAAGATTTGAATCAAATATGGATGGTGCGGGCAACACAATATCATAAACATATTGCATTCTGTAAGTCTCTTGTATTTTTTGCCTAAGTTGGGAGTTTGTTATTGGCATAATTTCCCTGAATTTTGCATTTTGAAGCAAGAATTCTCTGTATTGCTTTGGTTGATCCAAAGCAGGGTCATATTCAAGGCATCCAACCACATCCATGAAAAATTCATCAGAAAACATGATATTAAGCAAACGTGTATCATCTAGAAAAAGGATTCCTTTAATGATGTTATTCAAAAAGTGTAAGGGCTTCCATGTTCTTCAGTTTTTCACAGGTGTTGAAAAGCTGTAGCAATTTTTTAATGTAACTTCCTTTTTCCAAGACAATTGCCATCCTTTCCCTGTGGTTTGGTGTTTTATCAACAAAAGTAAATAAATCTGCAATATGTTCAAGTGTATTGAGTTCACAGTTTGGCATTTCAAACAGATTCCCTATTGGCAGGAGATCTGCAAAAGTTTCCAGATCACCCGTAACTTCTTGTGTGATTTCTACACTTGGATCTTTACCTTGAACTTGGCATATATCTTCCCAGATTTCTTGACAACCACTTGGTTCCTGGAAATATATTGCCATGCCATGGTTCTTAGCTTCAGACCAAACAATTATCTCCACTCGTTGTTTGTGATAGGGTACATTAGGATATATCTTGCACTCCATAATCTGTGAGCCGTCTGATTCTGAGTGAACAAGCAGGCACACACCCTGGAGCCGTTCAATGTATTTGGATGAAATTTGTCCTGCACCTATGATTTTCCATTGCTCATCTTCCACCAACACAAAGACTTTTACACTATGAAGTTTGTCATCCATAATGATCTCTGGCTTTGCCTCACTAGGCCACATCCCAGTGAAGACCTTGGCTTTTTGTAGTCTATCTAGAAGTTACTATTCCTTGCTACCTTGGCAAGGAATGTCGATGATGTCACAATTCTGAAACAAATCACAAGAGAGCAGGTGTTAAAAGAAAGGCAGAGGCTAAGAAAGGGCCGAACATCATTAGGATTACTCAGGTAGAAGACCCTAATGCTTCTCAATGCACCCTTACTGAACTGTCACTAACAAACCTCTGTCAGGAGCACTTGAATCCCTAAGCCTGCCTTCGTTCTGGCAGAATCTTGTGATTTATCCAAGATTCTTCCTAAAAGAATGTGCTTATGTAATAGATACTCTTAAAGAGACCTGCCTCCCCTACTTCAAAAATGGAAGCCTAGAAAATACTGTATGTTTTCTATAACAAATTTTGTTTCTCCAAAGTATTTTCATTCATCAGACTTCTGTTTCTTAGGCTCTTCAGCAAAAAAAAAAAATAATTATCAATAAAATTGGGTTTCTCTACAAGACACTCTTGAGTATCTTGTAGTCTGTATCACATGCCTATATAAGAATGGAACATCTTTTTTTAGCCACATCATTCCATTCTGTCCAACCTAAAGTTTTACCTTCCAGTGGGTGTAATGCTTCCGCAAATGTTTCCCTTTGCCTAATAATGAACTTTGTTATTGAGAAATAATGGGTCAAAGAGGAAGTGAATGAAAGCTTGCTAAGATTCAGAATTAACATTTAAAATAATTCATTTTTTTCTGTTCTTATTTTTTTTTAAGTAAAGCTCTATGATTTTTTAAGCTTAGTAGAGTCATTTCTGTGTGCCATCCTGGCCATCAGAAGCTCAAAGTTCAACTCAAGCAGAGACCCCCCCCCTACTCAAGTACAGGTCACTTTGGCTATAGTACCAGGGAGGAAATGGAAAGCAAGGAAAAAATAGCCCTCCCAAAACCTATAAATCAACAATGAAACAAAATAAGCCAAAACAAAACTAAGAAATTGATACCTAGAACAATTATCACCATAAACCCAGATGCCTAGACACAAGTGTAAGAACACATTCATTGCATTCAGAGCAGTATATCAGCACCAGAGTCCAGCTAGCTTAAGATTGAGAATTGATACTTGTAAATTATTTTTTCATGGTATTATTTTAAAAAGAATTATGGCTAGGTAGTGCTTTAACCATGCTAGAACCATTTCTCTGGGTCTTTATCATGCTAATGAATGGCTCTACAAGTAAACTATATTTCTAGAATATATCTGTTCATAATAAGGGACATAATAAAAGTAAACTCATAGTTGCTAGGATTTAAGTGGGTAATAACCTAATCAATCAATGTACTTGAATATTTACCACATTTAAGACAGCTAGAGAAGGAATTTATATTTTTGCCTAAAATATCATAATAATCTAGCAATGTATGTATATTAATATTCCCTTTAGAGTTAAGAAACAAAAAAAAGTCAATACATTGTCAGAGTTCAAATATTTAATAAGTTGAGGGATTCTAATTTGTACATGTCTTTCTAATTACAAAATTGGATAGCTGAGGAACTGAACTGCTCTTGATGCCTTTTCTTGGCTTTCATTACACTCTATTTCACATTCCTTCCATCTATGTAATTTGTAATCAACATTAAATAATCAAGACTCTATGAAAGTCACACATTTCCTGCTTTAGATCCACATCTGGGTGTAGACAACTGAAAATTAGAAGCTTGGATATGGCAACTCTGTTAAATATAATTTTAATAGTGTCTAAGTTGATTTTTGATGTGACAGCAACTTCTGCAGTTTTCTTTTTCAAGAAATATTTCTCCCAAACATTAACCCTATTATTTCAAGAGAAAAACTAACAATTTCTCAAATTAAGCCCATTTGAACTTGAAAAGTCCTATTTGTATTATACACTTCATTTTCCCTAGCACTAGTGATGTGTGACAATTCCTAATTAAGTAGTGTACAGAAAGATTTTTATATGCTTCTTTTATAACATGACATTCAACAAACAATACTCTAGAATATTCGTCAAGACACTACAGTTTGCACATTAGGAAAGTTGGGTGGAAATGATAATTCATGAAAACAATAAAGAATTCTATATGTGTACAAACAAAATTTATGAATTGTATAAATATAAAAATTAATGATTTATAAGAAGAGCTACATGTATAGTTAAAATACCTCATTTTAATAAGGAATAGAAATATAAAGGAACAGTTAAGTTAATAAAAGTTTTGTTTCTATTGTATTTATATTAATTCTCCTTCAACAATTAATTATAATACTGTCAATTCTCTGAATTTGTCTTTAGTTACTATTCTAAAAGAATTATCCAGCACTAATCCGTGCATTTTCAGGTTTATCCTTTGGAATTTCTTTTAGTCCAGTAAAGGTCCCTTTGTCTTAATTAGGTTAACAGCAGTTGTTTTATGATTTTAAAAAGGCTCTAGGCTACAGTTGTTATTACTATTGCTGAAGCAGTTTTGTTTTGTTGCTTGAAGAAATAATATTCCTCTTTGAACCATTAGTTATACCTACCCAATTCTATTATGTTATTATTTTAACCTCTGATAATTCCCAGGATATCAAGAAATATATGTAAGCAAACAACATGTTCTGGGGGAATTTTATAGCTTTATAATCCACATAAAGAATCTCCTAGAATATGGTATACACACACACACAATTTTTAAATTAGTCTTCATAAAATAATAGCCAGAAGGGAATATTACTACCACAATAGAGGGTAAAAACCTTCAAGATCCAAAAGATTATCAAGCATTTGGTGCAAACTCTCACAGAACATGATGGTGTTAAAACTTGAAGAAACCAAGTGCTTGTATATTCAATTTTTATCTTTGGGATTCCCTAAATGCAATGCTATTTCATAGGCAAAATGAATGGTTTATATATCACTCATAATAAAAACCATAGTTCTATTTTAATGTAGTATTGATTCCTTGTGAATTTTACATCTTACATGCCTATCTTACTCACCTCATCATTCCCTTACACCTGCTGTTTGTCCATATTACCTCCCCCATAAAAGGGAAAAAAACTTATTGTGAAAGCTGTAGTGTGTCATATTGTATTCCACAATATACTGTTTTGTCCACATCTTCATTTGAAAATGTTCATTTCAAGGGTCTGGTTGGAGGCCTCTTGCTTCTGCTACACAATCAATATGAGATTCTCACTGGGAATCCTTAATTATCCTGTTTGCAGCCCTGTGCCCAGGAGGTCTTGCAACTTTGGAATGTACAATTTCTCAGTAAGGACATGTTCCAAGCTCTCATTTTCTCCAGAAATTTATTCAAGTCCTCCTTTTGTTTTAAGGGGCTCACTCTATTCACCTCTTTTGTACCTGCCCAGTTACATGATTCAGCAATTTATGGAGGGAGTAAATTTTGGAATGCACCATGTCGAAACCCTGGATCTGGAACTGGGTAGTAGCTGAGTTACTCAACCCATCAGCTCTCCTGATCCCACACAAAAGGGGCTAGCTCTCCTTCTTGCCCAGGTGAAGAATGGGGCCAGCTGTCCTCTCTACAGCAGCCTATAATGGGCTGGACCTACTCTTCTTTGCTTTGGCTATAAGAGTCAGTTCTCCAGTCCCACATGTGACCACAGCCAGTTCTCTAGCACTGTCCCAGAGAAGGGTTAGACAAGCCCACCCATGCTTAGGTCTTTATATCACAATTAAGTTCTTCCCATCTTGACAATCTTGAATTCTTACCTTATAGTATCTCTCTTATTTAAGTATTGTTACAGTATTGGGAGCTACTATCTCTGCTTTAAATGCATCGAATATCATTCTATTTCATGGTCTATGTTCCTGTTTGTATTTTGACTCAAAATGTATGATTTCTCAGAAAGGAATTGTATCAGTCATTCATTTTCTCCAAAATTTAAGCAAGTCCTCCTTTTCCTTCAAAACTCTCATTCTACACATTTCTTTCAAATTAAGAAAAAAAACAAAACAAAAAAAAACTAACCATGCTTTTCTTTATTGTGTCTTCTCCATAGCATTTAGCATTTTCTGACAATTCACATTTTATTAATTCTATCAGTTAACTATTGCTATTTCTAAATATATTGCCTTCTTTGAAGATTTGACTCACTCAGAAAGTGTGTGTGTGTGTGTGTGTGTGTGTGTGTGTGTGTGTGTGTGTGTGTGTGTGTGTGTTAATGCTGGTAATTAGCATGATCTGTAGTATGACATTTTAAAATCAGAACATGACATGCCAGTAAGGAGTGTATTTTAAAATTTTTATTACAAATTTATTTTCTCTCTGTGTGGTAGATGTTTGAGATATATCTGCCATGGTGACTATGTGGAAATTAGAGACAATTTGTGTAAGTTGGTCCTTTTCTTTCACTGCCCGTATTCCAGAAATATAATGCAGGCCATCTAGCTTGGCAGCAAGTGCATCAACTAGCTGGGTCATCTTACCAACCTAGAAATTTATTTTTGATTAGTACAATAAAATAATTCAAGAAAATATCCCACCTTTGTTTACAGTTCCTTCAGAATATAATGTATTAAAATCCTTTTACACATTTTCCAAAATACCAGGTAGACTATCATCTTAAACACAGATAAAAGATCTTATTGCTTCTTAGGTGTAATTACTGTTCAGTTTATATATACATTAAGCACCTCATAGGTGTTATATTGAGAAATCTTATAAATTTTAACTTTAATAAAGATCATTCTTGTAAAACACCTGCAAGCAGAACCTTTGAGTGATTAATTGGTTCAATTATTACCAAGCACACTAAAAAAACAGTACATATATTTAATTACTAGATAACTAGTTCAGCCTTATTCCCCTGTTGTAATAACCAATACTGGCTAATATCCCGAGGTATGATATACAGAGTTGCTTCAAGTTGAAAAAGACTTCTGAACATCAACAAAAGTTAAAAATCAAGACAAAATCTGTGCTCCTCTTTTCATGTGTAATACGATAAAATATTTGAAATTCTGTCACATTCTAATCTCAATTAATTGGAAAATCTGCACATTCATTCCAAAACAGCAAAAGGCATTTATTACCAGGAAACTAGTTGGTTTTTTTTTATTTGTTTGTTTTGTAATGTTTTTAGTAAAGGGCTATTTTAGCTACCGCATTTCCTTTTTTCTGAAGCACTTTGCCTTTAGTACAATGAATTGCTTATAATACCTTCAATTGTATCCTCTCAGGCTTCACATCTTTATCCTCATCTCCAACTGTTCTCTGTTCCTGTTGCTCTACCTTGCTAGACATGTTGCATAATACTTGCCCATCTAACTCTTCTGTTCTTCTGCTTACCTCCATACTACCTGGAATTACATATTTCAATGAATATATCTTACACAGTTTGCCTGAAATGTCAATCATTCACAAATACTTCTCTCAAAATGTAAGAGAGTAGCCCCTTTTCTTACTAATACCGTTCTACTTCCCTTTATATGTAGAGAATTTTTCATGTGTAATTGTTTCATCAATTTTGCTTTGCTTGAATTTATTTTTAAATTTTTGAGAATTTTGTAAAGAAGCACTATGTTAACATCTTTTTCATGGCTTCCTCTTTTTCTTCAACTTCTGCCATGTTACCCTGCCTCAAATTTATGGCTTCCTTTTCTTTAATTATAATTGTTTTTACACACACGCCACACGCACACACACACACACACACACACACACACACACACACACAACTGTAGGGAACTATGGGGCAATCACTTGGAATTGGACAATGGGTTTTCCTAAGTGATTGATTCTTTCTTTCTCAGCAAAAATTAGATGACTGTAACTCTGCTTCTAGGGGTAGAGTCTATGAGATTTTTCCCTATCCATGTTGACATGTCAGCTTGTTATCTCATGTTCAAGTCTTATTTAGGGAAACAGACTTTTATATTTCATGGATGCAGCTTCACTGTTATTAAAAGAAATTAATATCTCATAATATTCTTACTGGTCCTATGAATTTTACAGTTTTTCTGCTTACTTTTCTGCAATATTCCCTGGGCCATATATGTAGTAGTTGATTTGCAGATATATCAATTGGAGGCAATCATCCAATTGTCATTTTTTCTCTATATTTTGTCCAGTTCTCTGTAGTGTCCTTGATCTCACAAGCTGTGGGTGCAGTACCAGGCATGAATCCTCTCATATTGGTTGGTCCTTAAATTCAATTAGACTGTTGATGCTTATCCACAGCATATAAGCACTACTATTTCACTCTTGAATATAGTTTACCATACTGACCTCATTTATTATTTATAGGCTTTACAATGAAGTAGGACTATTAATTGTTTCTCTGCTTTTTGTTCTGTAATTCTACTTCTACTGGTAGCTCAATCCCTTCCAAAGCAAAGAAGAAACTATGCAGCACTATTCTTCTCTATATGGATTTGCTCAAAGAAAATATTCATAAGATGGTATGAATGACCATGAATCCATCTGAAAAGTCACTTTATTATTTTGGAAATGTGACAATATAGAAAGAATTAAGCTTCCTTTCATTTCATTAAAATATGTTAAGTTAGTATCTGGTTTTACTAACCAGTCCTGTTTTCTCAAGTTCTTTCCTATTTTTTTTCAACTACATAAGGATAATAAGGTTAGAAAAACATGTGCTGGGGGTTAGACAGATGGCTCAGTGGTAAAAGCACTGGCTTCTCTTCCAAAGGACCGGAATTCAATTTCTATCACTCACATGGCAGCTCTCAACTATCTCTAACTCCAGTACCAGGGAGTTGCCCCCTCACATAATCACAATGGAAGCAAAACTAATTTATGTTGTGAGAAAATATTCTGACCTTACATTTCATCCTTGTTAGTTCAATAAGTTGTACATGTATTATTTCTTTGTCTTCACTTTACATGGGTCCTAAAACCAGCTTAAATATTTCTCCATATACCACTTCTTATTTCTCATACCCATTTTTCTCTCACTAAAGATAAATATAGGGCAATTTGATAGCAAATAATAGATGATTGTTTGTCTCTATTTGGTAAAGAATTTGTTCCCAAAATAGAAACTGTCTTAGAAATTTTATTATTTTTTTTCCGAGTTCACATAAACTAATTTGGAATATATTTCCTCTTTGTTTATGATACTTACTGAACTAGAAACAATAGTTTTTCATGTATACAACCACTGAACTTAAAATCAGCAATATCTTGCTCCGTGTACATTTTACAACGTTTTCTTTCTCTATTTTCCAACTTGATTCACAAATTACTATTGTAGACATGGACAATATAGCTATTTCACTTTTTGCTAAGTAAAGCCATTTTTAAATAATCGCATATATGAGCCTGACATTCATTTGCATCACCTAAGTTAATGCTGGTGAGAAATTAATTTCCTACTTGCATGACTACTTTTTATTAGATAACCCTCTCCCACCTCCCTTCCCTGCTTCTGTGAGGATGTCCCCAGTCCCACACACCCACTCCCACATGAACATCCTGGCATTCATTCACCTCTTGTGGAAAAGAGCCTTCAAAGAACCAAGGGCTTCTCCTCCTGTTGATATCAAAATATAACATCCTCTCCTACATGTGCAACTGGAGTATGGGTCACCGCAAGTGTATTTTTTGGTTCGTGGTTTAGGTCCTGGGAGCTCTGTGGGTATATAGTAGGTTGATGTTGTTCTTCCTATGGTGTTGCAAACCCATTCAACTCCATCATTGCTTTCTCTAACTAATCCATTGGGGTCCCTGTGCTCAGTCTGGTGGTTAGCTGCAAGCATATTAACCTGTATGAGTAAATTTCTAGTAGAGACTCTCAGGAGACATCCATATCAGGTTCTTATATCAAGCACTTCTTGGCATCAACTATAGTGACTGGGTTTGGTGGCTGCATATGGGATGGATCCATAGGTGGAGCACTCTCTGGATGGCCTTTCCTTGAGTTTCTGTTCCACATATTATCCCTGTATTTCCTCCTATGAGTACTTTGTCCCCATTCTAATAAGGACTGAGCCATTAACATTTTTATATTCCTTTTTCCTGAGCTTCAAATGGTTTGTGAATATTATCTAGGGCAGTGTGAGCTTTTGGGCTAATATCCACTTATCAGTGAGTATATACCAAATGTGTTTTTTGTGACTGAATTATGTTACTTAGGATAATATTAACTAGTTCCATCCATTTACCTCAGAATTCCATGAAGTCGTTGTTTTTAAAAACTGAGTAGTACTCCATTGTGTAAATGTACCACATTTTCTTTATTCATTCCTCTGTTGAAGGATATCTGGGTTCTTTCCAGTTTCTAGCTATTATAAATAAGGCTGCCATGAACATAGTGGAGGATGTGTTCTTGTTACATGTTGAAGCATCTTTTGGGTATATACCCAGGAGTGATATAGCTTGCTCCTAAGGTCCAATTTTCTGAGGAAAAGCCATACTGATTTCCAGAGTGGTTTTACCAGCTTGCAATCCCACCCACCATGGAAGAGTATTCCTCTTTCTCCACATCCTAGTCAGCATCTGCTGTCACCTGAGTTTTTTATCTTAGCCATTCTGACTGGTGTGAGGTGGAATTTTAGGGTTGTTCTGATTTGCCTTTCTCAGAGGACTAAGGACATTGAACATTTCTTTAGGTGCTTCTTGGCCATTCACTATTCCTCAGTTTAGAATTCTTTGTATAATTCTATACCCCATTTCTAATGGGATTATTTGGTTCTCTACAGTCTAACTTCTCTTTATAGGTATAGATATAGATATAGATATAGATACAGATACAGATACAGATATAGATACAGATATAGATATAAATATAGATTATATAGAGATAGAGATAGGGATAGATAGAGAGGGGGGATAGATAGATAGATAGATAGATAGATAGATAGATAGATAGATAGATAGATGATAGATAGATAGATAGATAATTAGTTATTAGCCCTCTATGAGATGTAAGATTGGTAAAGATCTTTTTCCCAATCTGGTTGTTGCCATTTTTGTCCTAGTGAGTGTCCTTTGTCTTATAGAAGCTTTGTAATTTTATGAGGTCCTATTTGTCTATTGTCTATTGTTGATCTTAGAGCATAAGCCATGGTGTTCTGTACAGGAAATTTTCCCCTGCGTTCATATGTTCAAAGGGTGTCCCCACGTTCTCCTCTATTAGTTTCAGTGTATTGGGTTTTGTGTGGAGGTCCTTGATCCACTTAGACTCGAAATTTTTACAAGGCACTAAAAATGGGTCAATTTGCATTTTTCAACACACTGACCACCAGGTGAACCAGTAACATTTGTTGAAAATGCTGTCTTCTTTCCATTTGAATGTTTTAGCTCCTTTGTCAAAGATTAAATGACCATATGGGTCCTTTATTCTAGCCTGCCTGTGTAACTACCAATATCATACAGTTTTTATCACTAGTGTTGTATAATATAGCTTGTGGTCAGGTACGGTGATTCCTGCTGATGTTCTTTTATTGTTGAGGATAGTTTCCACTATCCTTATTTTTTTGTTATTCCAAATGAATTTGCAAACTAGCCATTCAAACTCTATGAAAAATTGAGTTGGAATTTTGCTGGAGACTGTATTTAATCTGTAAACTGCTGTCAGCAAGATGGCCATTTTTCCTGTGTTAATGCTGCCAATCCATTAGCATGAAAAGTCTTTCCATCTTCTCATAACTTCTTCGATTTCTTTCCTCAGAGACTTGATCATCTTGCCGTACAGATCATTCACGTGTTTGGTTAGTCACACTGAGGCATTTTATATTATTTTTGACTATTGTAAAGGGTGTCATTTCCCTAATTTCTTTCTCAACATGTGTATCCTTTGAGTAGAGGAAGGCTGTTGATTTGTTTGAGTTAATTTTATATCCAGCTACTCTGATGAAGTCATTTATCAGGTTTAGGAGTCCTCTGGGTTAATTTTTGGGGATCACTTAAGTAGACTATTATATCATCTGCAAATAGTGATATTTTGGCTTCTTCCTTTCAAATTTGTATCTCTTTGACCTCTTTTTTTTGTCTGATAGTCTGGCTACGACTTCAAGTATGATATTGAATAGGTAGGAAGAAAGCAGGCAGCCTTGTTCAGGCCATGATTTTAGTTTGATTGCTTCAGGTTTCTCTCCATTTACTTTGATGTTAGCTACTGGTTTGCTGTATATTGCTTTTATTATGTTTTGGTATGGGCCTTGAGTTTTTGATCATTCTAAGACTTTTATCATGAAAAGGTTTTGAAATTTTTCAAATGTTTTCTTAACATCTAATGAGATGATCATGCAAGTTTTGTCTTTGAGTTTGTTTACATAGAGGATTACATTGATGAATTTCTGTATATTGAGCTATCCCTGCATCCCTGGTGGATAATCATTTTGATGTATTCTTGAATTGATTCAGTTTGCAAGAATTTTATTGAGTATTTTTGCATTGATATTCATGAGGGAAATTTGTATGAAGTTATCTTTCTTTGTTGAGTGTTTGTGTGGTTTAGGTAAAAATTTAATTCTGGCTTCAAAGAAGTAATGTTCTTTCTGTTTCTATCTTGCAGAATAGTTTAAAGAGTACTGGTATTAGGTCTTCTTTGAAGGTCTGATAGAGTTCTGCATTAAACCCATCTGGTCCTGGGCTTTTTTGTTGTTGTTGTTGTTGTTGTTGTTGTTGTTGAGGGACTTTTAACAACTGTTTCTATTTCTTTAGTGGTTATGGTACTGTTTAGATGGTTTATCTGATCCTGATTTAACTTTGACTTTATCCAAGTTTTTCTATCCATAGCTAAAACTGAGTTTTCTAACTAATATTACTATTCTCAGCAAGTATTCTTTTTGCTTTATCTTTAAAACCACCAGGTTTGGACATGTAACAGTATCCATAAGAATATTTTCTAATATAATTTATCTTGCACCAATTTGACCTTATTTTTCTTTAATTAATGACCTTTTTTGGGTAAACCTCCATGTTTTCATTTCGTTCCATTTTCTTATCAGTGACAGACAGAGTGAATGCAATCTGAAGCACACTGGGGTTGCTTCGTTTCCTAAGTATTTCAAGTGCCAATTTTCTCATGCAAAACATATCTGACTTTAATGTTACAATCATTATTTCTATTTTAACTGATTATTAGTATAATATTTGTGGTTTTATTTTCTCTTTAATATTCTAGTATTATATCCCAAAGAAAAACATTATTATAATATTTAAAGGAATTCTTCTTTATTCTAATATTACATAGACATAATTATGCAATCTTGATGTTATTGAACTTACATTGCCTTTGGAAATTTCAGCTTCCTTTTTCACTTTAATTTAACACAAAATTATGAGGTAAAGAATATGCCTGTCTTTTGCAATTTATTTGAAGTTGCATTGGGGAACACTCTTATGGGAATCCCTTGCCATTTGTTAGAATCGCAGGAAAGGAAAGCAAAGAAAATGATAGGGACTTATCCATCCTAGGGTTCTCCATTCTAACTCAATTGAAGTCCCAGGTGTATTTTAACACCTAAAGCTCCTGACTATGAATCTATTCCTCAGGTCTTTTCAGTTATTTCAGGAAGGTGTTGGTGGCTTATTGTACAAGAAGCAGTTATCCTGGTGTAGAAAAAAGTTCAAGAAAAGGCAGGAAGAAAACTAGTTAGTGATGCAAGATACTGAAAGAAAGAAAAACTTCACAAACAAATGGGTATGTTTAAAAAGTTAAATCACATATAATCACTCTTTTATATTTAAAATAGAGGTAGTGGCATGTAGTTATGTTCATTTATATCTGGATCTATATTTATAGCTCAGTCACATACATGTACAGTTCTAGATTCACATTTGATCTTAAATCTGAATATATAACTGAGAGGAAGGAGGTATGATACTAAAGGGTTCAAAAGTGAAAAATAAATATCTCAGGGTGAAATCCAAGTTTTGCCAGGTATTTTTCATGTGGCATAGCCAAGATACCTAGAATATCTACACCTCTATACCAGTGCTATTTAAATAAAATGTTATATGTCATTCTCTAGTTATAAGACTAAAACACATACACACTAGACCTAGTGAAATTATTTAAGCACATTGGTTTCTTTTTATTTTTTATCTTAAATATAATTCATTTCCTTCAAAGGGGAATAAGTAAGATTAAGAAAATGAAATATTTTGTCTATGTTGCTCTAAGTAGCTAGCTATTATGTATACACTTCAAAATTTCACTCTCTTTTGAATTGTTTAGTATCCTAAGGGAGCTGGACAACAAATATGAGGTTCCCCTTCCTTCTGTTACTATCCCAGCACTAGATGACTTTTAGGCAGCAGAAATAAATCACAAAGAATAGATTCTTATGATTTGCTAATGCCTAAGGTGCTTTAAAATGGGCCTATGTGAGGCACCCCTCAGATTGAAATTATGCATACCTTATAATGTATAGTAGTCTTTCTCTTCAACAACGCTTTGTGCTCTAGATAATCCTTTTTATGACTGTTCTAGATTTATTTAGTTTTCTCCTGAAAATAGGTAAAGACCTTGGCCCCAAAGCAGTATCAATTTGTGCAGATTCAACCATTTCATGTGTTTCAACCTGAATGAAATACCTAATAGCTAAGAACTCAAAGATAGTGACACAGCACTTAAGGGTTAAATACACAACATTGTGTTGGGAAGTTTTGCATAGTGATATTTTGATCTTTAAAGTGAAGTTTCTAAAACTAGATATAATTTATGTATTTATTAACTCACTTTTCAACTTTTAAAAAAATGTTGGTGAATGCAGACTGAGCTCAGGAGTTCCCACTTTTAGGGGAGGAGCTGTTGACAGTCGATGATCTTGAGGGAGGGGCACTTTTCTTTAAGACTGTGGTCCCTAGTAAGTCATCAATATTCCAATAGATGGCATCAAAACTATAAGCACTAATTTTATCTGGGGTGAGGTTATGAATATAGATGATAGTGAGTTTCTAGGTGGGATGATAGATTTTGTAGGGTTTAGGGGGTGACTTGGGTAGTGGATATAATAAAAATGTATTGTATGCATGTATAAAATTTTAAAGAAAAAGAAAAAGAAAAATGGTATAATTTTATTATATGGAACATTATAGTGAAGACATATACATGTTTGTTATAAACGTATTATTTATTTACAGTTATCTGAATTTAGCAGAATATAATCTTTCCTTTTGAAAGCTACCAGACTTGAAAGCTGAGCATTAATTTTTAAACTCAGAGCAGTGAAAGGTTTTAAGTTGGATTTTAGATTTTCATTGTGTCATTGGGCACACTATCTGAATGACCTAAACTTCAGACACTTTTTGCCTCAGTTTCCATTGTGATGGGATCAACTTGTTATTTTAATAAGTAATTAAATATTAATTGATTCCCTGTTTTTATGCTATTTAGCAGAAAAATAAATATGTTATAACTAAAACCTGCTGTTTAAATACTGACAATACCAGAAAATTAAATTCATGTAGATCTTATAAAATAAATCATCTAATATTTAAACACAAATCACCATATCACTGATGATTAACTATTTAAAGCTGAAATTGATATTTATGAAAGTTAGTGAAATAATTCAAGTATCTGGTGTATATTTTCCAAGTGCCTACCCTAAACCAGAATATTTGTTGATGACACAGAAGTGAATACTAAAATAAATATTGTATTGCCTTTAGTCACTCTCAAAAATTTAGTCTTAAAAGGGGACGGAATAAGCATTTACAATAAATTGATTATATTATATAATTATAACATAATTATATAATAAAATATATAATAATTTGTATAAGTATCTCATTGGGGTCCAGGGACAACCTAATCATAGCAAAGAAGTATAATCAGTGATAATACTATTATGCTGTGCACTGTAGTATAGTTTAGAGTATAGATATGTGTGGGAGAGAAGGTGACAAGGGTTCAAAAGGAGAAAGGAGTAGAGTCAGAAAGAAAGGGGCTAATATCACCAAAATATGGTATTTATGTAACTAAGTAATTATGAATTTACTAGTATTACAGCTTTATCCTTGTTTTAGAATTCTGTAGAGAATGTAACAAGCCTAGAGTCTTAATAATAAATTCTGCAAATATCTTAGAAAGGCATAACTGTGATCTTAACTGCAGTGTCAGCAGTGCAGATATGA
Organism: Rattus rattus; assembly: GCF_011064425.1. Classification (NCBI taxonomy): domain Eukaryota; kingdom Metazoa; phylum Chordata; class Mammalia; order Rodentia; family Muridae; genus Rattus; species Rattus rattus. Next base: position 67,928,740 of record NC_046172.1, read on the forward strand.
AGATAAATTTAAGAGATATATATGGATTTTAATTAACAGAGTTTCCTGATTGGTTAGAATAATGTTAAGAAGAACAAGTAGATATGAAATAAAAATAATTAAAGCAACTTGTGAGATGCTCATGTTATAAAGGAGGGTAGTTTTAGGGGAAAAAGATTAATTTAGTTTAGACAAATTGAGGTTGTGGCACTTAAAAGGCAGTTAGAACATCATAACTGGGTTATAGTATAATAGAATGACTATTTAACCTTTGAATTTTATTTCTATGGCTGTAACACAATGATGGTCTTCAGAAAGTTTGAGGGAACTTTAGAAATAATGAGCTGAATGTTTTCATGTCACAGTGCTCTTCCTGCAGACAAGCTCAAGGTAATTCTCAAGGCTGAACAGAAATTTTAATGCACAGTAGTAAAGAAGCACAATTAATATGGGGGCTGCAATTAGGATATAAGATGAATAAATGAATAGGTAGGTAGGTAGATAGATAGATAGATAGATAGATAGATAGATAGATAGATAGAAAGAAAGATAGATAGATAGATAGATAGATAGATAGATAGATAGATAGATAGATAGATAGATAGAAAGAAAAATGTTGAGTCTAATTCTACTATGTGTGACATTATGGCCTTACTGCTATATTGTTAGTTTTCCATATTCAGGTTTGCATCTATGTAATTCCTGACAAACCACCAATGAATAAACAAAAATTAATTCTATAAACTGTGATGATAAATTTGAAAATTGTTGCCCTCCTTTTTTTTTTTATTAAATCCAGCATTGTTGTTGGAGGAAAGTTGATATAGGTCATATGAAGTTGTAAGTTTCTCCTCATCTTTTTAAAGTTAATTTTCTACAAATACAGTATACAAAAGATAAATAGAAGGTAGTAGAATTATGGTATCCCGTCTATTTACATATTTCTATCATGTGTCTCTATATCTATTAATCTATCTATGTATCTACCTACCTATACACATATATCTACCAAATTATACATATCATTCTATCATTCTATCAATCTGTCTGTCTATCTATCTCTTTGTCCATCCATCTGTCTATCTGCCTTCCTCTGGAAATAGGTGAGGACAACAATTTCTAGGATACAAATTTTTCACCTTTAAAGGATATTTACAACAGTATACTGATTATTCTAATATTCAGAAATTGAATATCTTCTAAGAAAAGATAAATATAAATCGGTCTATTATTCATGTTTCTGTTTTAAGCTGTTGCACTTAAACGTATTTAGTCTTACTTCTCTGTAGGTATTTAGAGTGTTCCGACCCAATGGTCCAACTTTATTTTCTTTCAGAATTTATTTTTCTTTTCTTTTCTTTTTTTTTTTTCAGAGCAAGGGACCGAACCCAGGGCCTTGTGCTTGCTAGGCAAGCACTCTACCACTGAGCTAAATCCCCAACCCCCAGAATTTCTTAAAACACAGTGTCTTTTCATCATAAGTGTCTGCTACTATATTTTAAGATATAACGTTTATAGACAAGTGAGATGTGTAGCATCCAATAATTGGTGTTAAATAAAATAACACATGGTTCAAAGCCATAAAATTCTAGAAAGTATTCTAACTTTTAAACTTCAAGCACTAGCTTAATACTTTTACCAATTTCTAGAATTAAAATCCAATAACTTATTTTAATTTATCTGAATAAATCCAGCATTAAATGTAGATTCCATCTGTTTAATTGAATTTGGTCACTAAGATTATATAGTTTGTCCTGATTTTGTATTTTCTGTCTGCTTGATACTTGCCCTCTACTTTCCTTTCAGCCTTTTGTCTTGTCTTAACAAATCATTTAAGATTTCTGTAACCTTGATAGTAATGCAGATGTATTAACCAAAATAATTAACATTTAAGATAACTTAAGAAAAAAGTAAAAAATAATTATCAGGCTGTATGTGTAATAACAATATTCTTTAAACAAATGTTGTATAATTACATTAAGCCACATCTAACATTGAAGCAATTGCAACTTTTGCCTTTATATACACTGTACCCTTGAGCTTATGCATGAAGAGAAACATGGATTAGCCCTCTCTTGGTCACTGGTCAAAATTAAAAGACTCTTACACCTTAATTAGATTCATCAGTGTAGTTGTCAGTACCTTTCTCATGTGAATTCTTTCAAATTCACTCCCATCTATTTTTTTTATTGAATTTATACTTGCATGTGTTTTTACCTTGTTATTTTCTTTCATCAAAGAAACTTTTACATTTTACACACAAGAAGCAACTTTCTATTCTAGTTATACAGATAATCTTGAATATTGTTTATTATCTCAAATGTAGGAAAATGTTTACCTAATGATCTACTCCCACCATTTTGTCAGACACGGACACCTTTAATTATGGGGAAAGTAAAAGAATTAAGGATCATTCTGAAAGTTTCAACTTCTCATTCTTGTTCTCTAACATATGGAGTAGATTTATAAAATGATGAATTTGTATCTTTTTGTTCGATTGCTAAGAAGAAAAAATTTGATCTTTATTAGAAACATTTGAGTTTTTAAAGGTAAAGAAGTATTTGAAGGCATCAATAGATAGTTACAAGAGGAATAAATATAAACTGAAACACCTATAAAGAGTTAGATTTAATTTTCTTTCATTGTGTGAAAATACATAATTCATAAACTGTAAATGGCTCCTCAAAAGTGAAAACATTATATTTAGGAGTAAGATTTGCCAACTATCCTGTAATAACTTATTCACATTTATTTCAATTTTGAAATGTTAAACATAATTCCCTATTTTAAAATGTGTCATATGAATACCATAAAATGGAGAAAGTAGGATTTGCCAGAGCAAAAACAGAGAGAAAAACTAAATTGTATTTTTAGATTTTGCCTTTCCTTGAAAGTGAGATTAGGGTTTAAAAGTTAAGAACGGGAACCTTCATTATTTACAAGGTAAATTATAACTACTATGAGACAATCAGAAGTTTTCAACAACTGTTTTTGCATGTTCTTCTGGAAATTGAACTCATTTCTTACATACAAAGACAAGTGTTCTACAATTAATCCACATTCCCAAACCACTTATATATATTTTGGTGAGGTTTAATTCTTGTCATAACACTCTTCTGCAATAATTCCCAACAATCATGCTTCTGTACTTAGCCCATTGAGAGATATCCTTTAGTTATATATTGCCATATCTATTCTTTTAAAAATATGTAATATGGCACACCCTCCTTCCTTTTCTCTCCTTGACTCTCTTCTCTTTTGTCCCCTTTCTTCTCTCTTCTTTTCCTCTTCCTTAATTCTCTTTTTCTCCCCACTCCTTCCTACCTTCCCCCTCGTTCTTCCATGTTTTTTCTCTTCTGACTATGCTAAGGATTCATGATACTATAGAGACGACCAGGTTATTGACTGATCTCTGCCCAATACCTAGAAAGTGAGAAGTTGAGCATATGCCTTAGGAACTTGCATCTTGACTCTTATATCCTTGGTACCAATTGTGCAGTAAGCTTGACACAGATCCAATATATAGCTTTCATATGAAGTCATAATACTGGCTTATACTGTGATAATAGTCTAGTAGTATCTAAGCCAGAGTTCATATTTAAACTGCACCCAAACTCCTGAGTCACAGATACTGTGCACTAATAAATGTATATAATTTTAAGACACCACATTTTGGGTAAACTTGCTAGTGGAAACAAAAAGCTAATAGGATTCTAAATAGACTTTACTACAATATATATTTTATGTACTTATTTTTCTATCTTGTATAAATATATCAAAGTTCAGTGATGGGTATAAATGGGAGCTTTTCCATGGCCCTAGAAGCCATTTTTAAATTACACCATATTTATGTGAATCTTGTTAGTCACAAAATAAGACAGCAAGTTTATTTTCATTTTGATTGACTAACATTATTCCTCAGCAGTATAACTTGAATCTGAGATCCTGGAATTTGCAGTAGTTATTTCAATAGAATAAATTCTTTTTCTTTCAGAAATTTTATATTGTCTAATATCTTTCTTTGAAATGACAATAATTGTTCTCGGATATTATTAAAAAAAATTGCACCACATAGATTCTGACCAACTTTAATGGGATACTGGTGCCTTATTTGACTTATAAGAAATTGGGGAGAGGGCAGTAATGGGGGGACGGTTGGGAGGGGAACACCCATAAGGAAGGGGACGGGGGAGGGGGATGTTTGCCCGGAAACCGGGAAAGGGAATAACACTCGAAATGTATATAAGAAATACTCAAGTTAATAATAATAATAATAATAATAATAATAATAATAATAATAATAATAATAATAATAATAATAAAAGAAATTCTGTTAGCCCAGGTAGGTGGCACATGCCTTTAATTTCAGAACTAAGGAGAAAGAGGTAGGTGGACCTCTGTGAGTCTGAGACAAGTCTGTTTTTCCGAGTGAGTTCCAGAACAGCAAGGAGTACACAGAGAAACCATATCTTGAAAAGAAAAGGAATTCCTGAATTGGCTTCAGCCTGAATAAGAGGTGAAGAATCTACATAGAATATACTGTATTTGTGTACACTTTTGTATGCATATTTCTAGAAAAATGTTTCATGAGTTCTGTGCATTTTAATAATGTATTTTGATTTAATGAACACTAGTGTTATGATTGCACTCTTGTCTGTGTTGGGGTGTTAGTTCCCTGAGAACAGGAGTTACACACAGTTGTGAGCTGCCACATGGCAGCTAGAAACAGCATCCAGTCCTCTGTAGTAGCAGCCAGTAAGTACTCTTAAACATTGAACCATCCCTCCAGTCCTAAGGTCTGTATATTAATATATTATAATATAATGTCAATATATAAATATGTGGAGTGTCAAGGAAAATAATCATATTATCTTTAATATAACATTTACAGGATTATTTGAATATGATAATAGTTAATTGGCTACTTAATGTATCTCAATTTTAAATTATATTTTTATAGTTGAGGTGGAAACAACTCAGATGTCCCACAACAGAAGAATCGATACAGAAAATGTGGTTCATTTACACAATAGAATACTACTCAACTTTTAAGAATGAGGACATCCTGAGTTTTGCAGGCAAATGGATGGAACTAGAACATATTGTCCTGAGTGAAGTAACTCAGATCCAAAATGACATGAATGGTATGTACTCACTAATATGTGGATATTAGACAAAAAAGTACAGAATATTCAAGTCCACAGAACTCAAAAGGTCAACAAGCCAAAGGGTCCAAATGAGGACACTTCAACCCCATTTGAGAGGGAGTAGAAAACAATCCCGGGGGTGGGGTGGGGAGAGACCTGGTTGGGCAAAAAGAAGGGATTGAGGGAGAAAGAGAGGAACATTAACTGGTATTGAGTGGAGGGAAAGACTGAAGCCAGCTGAAAGAGTGGAAACAGTCAAAAATCAAACACAAAAAACAATTTGAGGTTTTAATATAAACATATCAATTCCCTGTTTTGGTTTGAATAGGAATTACCCCCATATACTCGTATGTCTGAATGCTTTATTACCAGGGAACAATACTACTTGAAAGGATTAGAAGAATTAGAAGGTACTGTCTTGTTGGAGGATTAGAAGAATTAGAAGGTACTGTCTTGTTGGAGGAAGTATTGAAGTCCAATCGAGGACAATTCATTTCTCTCTCTCTCTCTCTCTCTCTCTCTCTCTCTCTCTCTCTCTCTCTCTCTCTCTCTCTCTCTCTCTCTCTCTGGTGTGTGTGTGTGTGTGTGTGTGTGTGTGTGTGTGTGTGTGTGTGCATGTTCCTCTCCTGAAGACCAGAATGCAGCTTGCAATTACTGCTCCAGCACTATGAAGGCTTCCCTGCTCCCTGATATAATCAAAATATACTAAAATTCTGACACTCTAAGTGCAATTAATTATTTTCTTTTATAAGAGTTGCCTTGGATCTAGGCTACTTGCACAATTATAAGAGGTGTGCTGCTTTGTCTTCATGTGGCACTCCTAACAATATTAACATGGGCTGTTTTTTGCTCTATTGCCCTTTGTATTCCTTTCCTCTAAATGGACTGCCTTGTACATCCTCAATAGAAAAAGATGCACCTCTTCTTATTGCAAAGTGATATGCTAAGGTGGGTTGTTATCCATGGGAGGACTCCAATTTTCTTAGGAAAATGAGGAAAGAGTGGCAAGAACTGAGGTGAGAGAAATGGACCTGGGAGGAGAGGAGGGATATTATGTAGAGACATTCTAATCTTGCACATAGCTACTCTAAAAAAGAAATTACATCTATAAACCTTTTGATCTATATGTTCTATATACAAGCCTGGAATGCAGACAAACCCTATATTACACTATTATCTGGCGGGAATATGAAGATATCCTTAGTATATACCTTTAGTTCATGAAAATGAAGATAAGATTAGTTTGTAGAAGAAAGTAGCCATGTTTTAAAATGATATCTAATTGTGGATCAAAGAGATGAGTCAGAGAAAGATTTCACAAAATGAGTGGGAGAGAGGACATACCCAACTCACAAGAGAACAGGACAGGATAGAGAAGTTTACTTAAGAGCAGAAAAAGGAAGAGACAGACAGACAGACAGACAGACAGACAGACAGACAGATAAAGAGATAGAATGAGAGGTGTGGTTCTGGTGTGAGGTGTGTGTGTGTGTGTGTGTGTGTGTGTGTGTGTATGGCAGTTTTACTGGGACAATTTTACAGAGACAATTTTACAGAGATAGGTTGCAGAGAGAACAAGCTAGAAATAGGGAACAGCATAACAAACCAGTGAATGAGAAGGAGCCAGAAGAGGGAACATATTGCCCAAGTCAGTCAGAACCTGTGAGAAGTAATATTGAATAACTTGGAAGAGTAGATTGTATGGAGGCTAGAAGCTTCTAGGCCTACCTAAAAATGATTAGAACAGTGAAGAAAATGTTCTAAGCTCAGCTGTGTATTTATATAGCTTGGGTATATTTCTCATCTTATCACTTCATCTGAGAAAAATAAAAGAAATATTTACATAAAGTAAATGAATTATTAATAATAATAATCATCATTATCACCATTACCACCACACCACCACCACCAACACCACCACTACCACCACCACCACCACCACCCCCACCACCCCCACCCCCACCACCCTCCCCATCACCCTCATCATCATCATCATCCTCATCATCATCATAGTGTGTTGCCTTGGTCATGGTAGCTCTTTAGAGGAAGGGAATGGAATATTGACAAAGAATTCCCCATCCCTCTTTTAACCCTAATCCTCCCCATACACTTTCATTCTTTTTTAAATTCGAGGCTGTTATTTCTTTAATTGTTTTTGCTAGTGTGTGTAGGTGTGTGTGTCTCTGTGTGTCTCTTTGTGGTGTGTCTGTGAATACACTTAAATAAGTAAACACAAGCTGCTCAGTCCATAAATGATTACTTGTATGTATCTATTCTCAGGGCTGCCCATTTGTTATTAGATATCAACTTGCTGTGCTTTTCCCCCAGGGGAAGTCTATTACTTGCATTCTCTCTGCATTCTGTAATTGCTGGTAGTTCTTTGTAAGAGCCAGAGGAATAGGAAGTATGGTATATTGAGCCTTCTGTAATTGTCAGAGAATCTTCAAAACCTCCAATATTTCTATATTTGTTTGCATACATGATTATGTGCATACATATACCACAGTGCACAGTGAGGGTCAGAAGAAAACTTCCAGGGTTTTTTTTTCTTTCATCTTGAGAGTTTTAACAATAAATCTTTGGTTGTCAAGCTTGGTGGCAAGTACCTTTATTGGCTGAGACAACTTATCAATCCATATAAACTTAATTTACAATATATTCGTTTAATGCATTTATTGATGACTATAGAAGCATAATCTGTACACTACAAGCAAACCGTTTTACTTTTATAATGAATTTTAAACTTTTCTGGAAAGACATCTCTAGAAGTGTTCTGATTTTAGAAAATATATCAGAGCATATATTTAGGTTTGTCAGTTAAATGCTCTCATATACAATTTTCTTTGTTTTTTTCTGCCTTAAAAGACAGTGAAGGAGACTATCAATAGCCTTTTTTTCTGATATGTGGATTTTATAAACTTTGACAGAAGATTGAAGTATCAAAGGAAAAGAAAATCCAGATATTCCTACTAGCTCTGTTTCTGGTAAGTCCATTTACAGAGACTTTATTTATTCCTTGGGTCTAGATTGAAGTGGACAGCTTTCTCCTCTGTGACTCTAGGGATCATTTGGTGACTCCCACTTTTTATATCTGGCAATACTGTTATAGAAATGAAGAAGTCAAGTTATCAGTAACCTTTCTCTACACAAAGGACAAACTGGCTAAGGAAAAAATAAGGAAATAACAGCCCTCACAATAGTCACAAATAATATAAATTATCTTGGCATAACTCTAACCAAGCAAGTGAAAGATCTGTATGAAAAGAAATTCAATTCTTTGAAGAAAGAAACCAAAGAAGACTGCAGAATTTGGAAAAAACTCTCATGCCCAATGATCTGTAGTAAAAAATAACATAGTAAAAATAGTCACCTTATCAAAAGCAATCTGCAGATTCAATACAATCTCCATCAAATTTCCAAATCAATTCTTCAAAAAGATAGAAAGAACAATTTTCAACTTCATCTTTAATAACAAAAGAAAAGAAAAGAAAAAGAAAAGCTTGACAAAAACAATTCTCAACAATAAAAGAACTTCAGGGAGAAATTGCCATCCCTGACCTAAAACTGTACTACAGAACTATAGTGATAAAAACTACATGGTATTGTTACAGACACAGACAAATATATCAGTCCAATAGAACTGAAGACCCAGATATAAACCCACAGTCCTATGATAACTTGATCTTTGAAAAGAAGTCAAAGCATCCAGTGGAAACAAAAACAGCATTTTCAGTAAATGATACTGGATCAACAGGAGGTCAGCATGTAGAAGAATGCAAATTGACCCATTCTTCTTCCCTTGTACACAGCCAAAGTCTAAGTGGATCAAGGACCTCCACATAAAACCAGATACACTGATACTAATATAAGAGGAAGTGGGAAAGAACATTGAACACATCAGCATAGGAGAGAATTTCCTGAGCCAAACACCAGTGGCTCAAGCTCTAAGATAAACAATTGACAAATGGGACCTCATGAAAATGAAAATCATCTATAAGGAAAAGGACACTGTCAGTGGAACAAAACAGCAACCCACAGATAGGAAAAATCTTCACTAACCTTAAATCAGACAGAAGACTAACATCCAAAATCTATAAAGAATTCAAGAAGTTAGACTCCAGAGAAACAAATAATCTAATTAAAAATGGGGTAAAGAGCTACATAAAGAAGCTCAAGAAGAAGGATGACTGAAGTGCAGATTCTTCATACTATCTTAAAAGGGGGAACAAAAATATCCACAGGAGGGTATATGGAGACAAAATTTGGAGCACAGTCTGAAGAAATGGCCATTCAGAGCCTGTCCCACATGTGGCATATATATATATATATATATATATATATATATATATATATATATATATATATATATCTCCATCCACCAAAACTAGAATAGGTTGATGAAGCTAAAAAGTGCATGCTGACAGGAACCAGATATAGATGTCTCCTGAGAGACACAGCCAGAACATGTCAAATACAAAGGCAAATGCTAGCAACAAACCATTAAACTGAGAACAGGACCCCCATTGGAGGAATTAGAGAAAGGATTGAAAGAGCTGAAGGTGCTTGCAACACCATAGGAACAACAATGCCAACCAACCAGAGCTCCCAGGGACTAAACCACTACCCAATGACTATACATGGACCGACCCATGGCTCCAGTTGCATATGTAACAGAAGATGTCCTTGTTGGGTGCTAAGTGAAGAAGAAGCCATTGGGGATCCTGTCAAGGTTGGACCCCCAGTGTAAGGGAATTTCAGGGGGAGGGGGGTGGATGGGGATGTGAACACCCTTATAGAAAAAGTGGAGGGGGAGGGGATAGGGGCTTATGGACAGGAAACTGGGAAAGGGAATAATATTTGAAATATCAATAAAAATATCCAATAAAAATAAAATTGGTCTTTAGGATTTGGACACAGGTCCTCAGTTTGCTCAGCAAGCCTTTTTACAAACCATGTTATCTCACGAACCTCTTGTTTATGTTTTAAGTCAACAGATTCAATAAATATTTTATTCATCTCTTTAAAAAAGAAATGTTCAACATCCTTAGTCATCACAGAAATACAAATCAAAACATGAGTCTTATGGCCAGGAAACCTGGAAAGGGAATAACATTTGAAATGTAAATAAAAAATATTCAATTAAAAAAAAGAAGATGCTTTTTTTCCATTATTTATTTTTTGGCTTCTTTGTCAATGATCAAGTTTTCATAAGTGTGTGGTTTTATTTCTGAGTTAATAGTCTATTTAGCCCTAATGGTTTGCATGATTTTCATCTATTCTCTTTGTATTTTAGATAATGTTTTAAAATATTAGCATATGCTAATCATACAAGTTAAGGGAGATCATTATGGCTTTTCTATATATTAATATGTACATTGACCATTTTTACTAATATATTATTCCTTGTTATAATGTCACTTCCTCAGTTTAGACACGTCCCTGTTAATTCCATTTTTTATTTCTTTCTTCATACTCTTTTTTTCCCTCCAGCTTTGGCTTTAGAACATCAAAGAAAATGTAGTTTTATCTTTTAAATTTGGCATATTTCATTTGGCATCATGATTTTACTTCCTTATGTTTTTCTAAAAATTACATAAGTTTATTTTTCTTTATAGTTAAGAAAAGCATATGATATAAATCAAACATTTGTACCAAATTTTTATTTATTCATTTGTTGATGAGTACTTATTCTGATTCTATATCTTTTGTATAGTTCTGCAATAAACATAGGGTAAACTCAAATCATTTGCCCACAATTTTCCATTAGAGAGCTATCAAAAAATATAGAAAAGTGGTAAATGTAATTTTTAGATTTTTTTCTATAGAATATTTTAAGCATGATAAAGAAAAACTAACATTATATGACAAAGGCTGATACATTTACTCTCTAATGTCATCCAAGTATCAGGGTACTTTTTAAATTTATCTTTAATACACTCTTCTAACACAGAAATGTTTGAAAATAGATTCTTCACATATAAACACTCCAAAAGTGGCCAATATGAATAAAAGACTGCAATTCCCAGCTCCAAGTAGAAAAACTATATCTCACCTTTTCTGTGATAGCTCAGAAATCATTTGGGAAGATGGGGCAATAGTATTCTAGGAGTCAGAGGGAGTGAACGTCAGCAATGTACTGATGTTTGCCAGATTTAGCAAGGATAGTGCACACATGAACTCATTGTAGCTGTGCTTGCATGCACAAAATTTGTACAAGATCAAGACTAAAGACTAATCAAATGCCAGCATAGTTAGAATCTTCATGAGTGTTCCATTTTATTTGAGGAGTTATTGGCAATTGGTGGCTACTAGTGATGGGACAATAGGTTTTCTTCAAGGATGAAGTTCTTGGAGGCTATACTTGCTTTATTACATGATCCTATGTCCATTCACATACTGGCAGTAGAGTAGAAGTAGACTTAGTGGATTAAAGAAATGAACAAATGAATGTGTGAAGGAAGAGTGGGAAAGGGACAGAGGAGGCGTTAAAAGATTAAAAACCAGGATGTTGGTTTGATCAAAATATATTATATGAATGAAGTTAATAAATAATAGTATACACGTGTAAAATGGACTGTTTAATTTTTAAAGAAAGGTCTCCTTTTATTTATTAATTTTTATTTTTAGCAAAGTTATTATTTGCATGTATTTAAAATATCAGCTAATCTACCACCCCCAGAATGATAATGATCTGTCTCAAACATGTGCCATCTCAATTACCAATAGTTGTTTTAATGGGTTTGGGAAAAGATATTTCATTTAATTTAAAAATAAGGTGTAGCTTGAAACGATTAACTTTAAATATTTCCTAGTAAATTGCTACCACGGCATATAAAAACAGCATACCTTTATATTACTCTCCTCATTTCTTTGGTATAGCTATATGTGACTTTATCCTTAAATGAATCACTATGGCTAGCAAGATGCCACAGTGTTTAAAGGTACTTTTCCTCATGTTTGAGATGGTAAATTTGTTTACCAGAACCTTCAAGATGGAAAGAAAAAAATATGACCCTCAGAAGTATGTCCTTCTTATTAGCACCATAAATAAATAAATAAATAAGTAAATAAATAAATAAAACTAAAACTAAGTAGACATATGTATTGTGATGTAGAAACATGAATAAAATTAAAATAACAATAAATCAATAATTATATTTTAGTCTTAATTTTATTACCTTTTTATTGAATATTTATTTATTTACACTTCAAATGTTATCCCTTTCCCCAATTTCACCTCCACAAAACCCCTATCCCATCCTCCCTCCCCCTGCCTCTATGGGGATGCTCACCTACTCACCCACCCACTCCTGCCTCATCTGCACGGGGATATCAAATTTTCACAGAACCAAGGGCCTTTCTTCCCATTGATCTGACAAGGTCTTTTTAGATGAATTTATTCGGTTCAAAAATATAGTGGTAATTTATTTAATTTATTGCAAGAAAAACCCAAGTTTAAATCTAGAATTTGATACTGACAAAGTTTTGAAATCATGTGTGTTATCTCCTATATTTTCTTATATTTATTTAAATTTCTCTCCAGCAAAAATAAATTATTCCTTATTCTAAAGTCAGATATAATGTACCCAGTATTTTGTTTCTATGTATATGCGTGTATACTTTTCACATGATAATGTATGTATGTGTGTGTGTGTGTGGTCAAATTGTCATCTTATTTTCTTCAATCCCTCTTTGCCTTATGCATTGGGAGTTTATCTATAGCTGAACCCAGAACTAACCATTTAGGCTCTAGATAGCCAGCTTCATCCTAGATTCTGTCTTTCCTCTTCCTGCATCATACTGATGTTGTAGACATACCACAATATACATTTGGGTTTTATAACTTTAGTGTATGGGTAGAAGTTATGACTTATTTAATGACATTTTGTATTTTTTTCTACTTGACTACAGTGAAATTTATATGGCTGCCCAGTATTAATTCGATTGTTAGCACTGCTAGTCTCCTTCTTCCATTGGTCCTGTTTGACAGAAATGTAGGGACAAAAATGAAGAAAGACCTGAGAGAAAGGAGGTACAGTGACAATCCCAAAGTGAAATCCAGCTTAAGGGTTGACACTATTACTGAGGCTATGGTGTGCTCATGAAAAGGGCAGTATCAAGACTGCCCTAAGACCCAACAAGCAGTTGAAGGAGTTAGATACAAATATTTACACGTGACCAATGGACAGAAGCTACTGAGCCCTGTGGTTGAAAAGCTGGAAGAAGCTGAGGAGGAGGCAACCCTGTAGGAGGACCAGAAGTCTCAATTTACCTTGACCACTGAGATCTCTCAGACACTGAGCCACCAACCAGGCAGTATATACCAGCTGATATGAGGCCCCCGTCACATATACATAGAGGACTGCTGGGTCTTTACTCAGTGAAAGAAGATGCACCTAACTCTTAAGAGGCTTGAAACCACAGGGAGTGGGGAGGTCTGGTGGAGTAGAGGTGGGGGGTTGGGGAAGTGGGGACATTCTCTTGGAGACAGGGGGGTGCAGTAGGAGGTATGAAATGTGGGACAATCAGAGGGCAGATGTGGATGGGAAAAAGATTGTCTAAAAAGATTAAAGAATTGAAAAAAAAGAAATAGGAAAAAAAGCTAAATTCTCAAGGAGATTTTCTCCACAGTGATTCAAAAAAGAACATTTCAGTTCATCAACTGTGACATATATACACATATCACACATTTATAATAAATAGGAGATATGTACACAAAAACCTGGAAGCACATAAATATATATTTGAGAATAGCAATTTCTAGTTATGTTCAAATAAATAGTTATTGTATTAGTAAAATATCGTGGATTTTTTTTATTTTTGGAAAAGTACTTTTAAACAGTGCTTCATTCAGCTCATGATAAAATAGTCTATGATTTACTTTTATTTTAAGGGATGTTAAAGATTTTTTCTGAGTATTCTCAAACTCTTTGTATACCTTCCTCCAAATCTCAAGTACTGGGATGTGTGTCCCCATGATTGGCTCAGTTTTATTTATTAGTTCTATACACTATAACTTAATAATATTGGATAAATTCATCATTTGAACCTACAATAACAACATAGACATTTTCTCACTATGTACTTTATTCTTTATAAATGAAGGCTGGACTTAATGTCTTTCTTTAATGTAAAAAGTAGAATATGAAAAAAATGAGGGAATTCCAGTTGTATGTTTCAGTCACAAGAACTGTTTATGTCTTTAATCTTACTGAAATACATTTTGTTTATAATCTTGCTGTATCAAATAATAATAAAAACAAATTCATATGTGAGATATTTTGAAAAGCAGCATACATATCAAAGAACTAAAAGTGGCCTCTGGCTAAAACTTCATGAAATAAATTCAATCTTATATTCCATGAGAAACTGAATCCTGTTATCACCCATATAAATAAAAGAAGAAGCAGATTATTTTACATGAGACTGGGACATACTAGAAACTTGAGTGCACCTATACTCAGTGGATCCAGTTTGGATTCCTAATATACAGTAATTATAAGGCACGTATTGTTGGGTTAAGCCATTCATTTTCAGGGTGTTTTGAAAAATTATCTAATAAGTTATTTTATTATTTGAAACTCCTGTATTGTAAGCTCTGGCCAAGACACTCTAATACAATGAAATGTCCTTTTTAAACCATTTAACGAATAACAGAGACAAAGGGATTCCTTGGCAATCTTGAGGAAAATGGAAGTTCAACCTCTCTTTATTAAATCTAGCAATATTCGAGTAGAGCATTGAAAAAAAATCATTTCTTGCTTAGGACAAAGAAAAATCATGTTATCACAGATTTATAAAACAGTGAAAAATGTACATTTTCACTTCAAATCATTTTCAGGAATGAGAACATGCCCATGTTAAGATATTTACAGAGTGAAAATTGAGAGTTTCACACAACTCTCAACTCCAAATCAACTTTGTATCCTCTATGGCCTGTGAGAAAATAAGTGTGGGGTTGTATTTTTTTTCTTCAATTGATTTTAAAATAGTGTAGTTTTCTAGAGGTTGTCTAAGAAAATACCATAGACTTTGATGTATCAGAGTAAGGGATATTTATCTTCATGATTTTGTGAGACAGAAGTTCAAGGCTATATTGCCATGAAAGTCTTAGAAAAGGATTCTTCCAGTTCTCTTTAATGTTGTGATAGTTGTGGGCCATGTTCTTACTTAGAAACGTAGAACGTCAAACTTTATATCCCTGTTCACATGGTTGTCTTTTTTTTTCCTTATTATTGGATTTTTTTTATTTACGTTTCAAATGTTTTTTCCATTTCCCGTTTACCCAGACATAAGCTCCGAATCCCATCCCCCTCTTTTTTATATAAGGGTGTCCTGCTCCACATGCAGCCCCTTCCTACCCCACCCCCTGTCATTCCCATTCACTGGGGATGCAACTTTGGCAGGACCAAGGGCTTCCCTTTCCATCGGTGCCCAACAAGATCTTCGTCTACTACATATGCAGTTGGAGCCATGGGTCAGTCTATGTATAGCCTTAGAATAGTGGTTCAGTCCCTGGGAGATCTGGTTGGTTGGCATTGTTGTCCTTATGGGGTTGCAAGCCCCTTTAGCTCTTTCAAACCTTTCCCTAATTCCTCCAACAGGGGTCCTCTTCTCAGTTCAATGGTTTGCTGCTAGCATTCACCTCTGTATTTGACATGCTCTGGCTGTGGCCCTCAGGAGACAGTTATATCCGGTTCCTGTCAGCATGCACTTCTTAGCTTCATCAGTCTTATCTAGTCTTGGTGGCTGAATATATATGGGACACATGTGGGGCAGGCTATAAATGGCCAGCCCATTCAGTCTCAAATTTTTGCCTCCGTTCCCTCTATGAATATTTTCTTCCCCCCTTTTTAAGAAGGGAGTGACATCTGCCTTAGTCATCCTTCCTTTGAGCTTCATGTGGTCTGTGGATTGTATCTTGGGTAATTAGAGCTTTTGAGCATTAATATCCACTTATCAGTGAATAGATACCATGTGGTTTTTCTGTGATTGGGTTACCTCAGGATGATATTTTCTAGTTCTATCCATTTGCCTATGAATTTCATGAAGTCATTGTTTTTGATAGCTGAGTAGTACTCCATTGTGTAGATATACCACATTTTTTGAATCCATTCCTCTGTTGAAGGGCATATGGGTTCTTTCCAGCTTCTGTCTATTATAAATAAGGCTGCTATGAACATAGTGGTGCATGTGTCTTTGTTGTATGGTGGGTCATTTGTTTTATTTTTATGGATTGACTTGCATAAATTTTGCATATTAACTGCTTTTTAAGTGTACAGCTTCCAAATATTATCTTTCTCTTTCTCAGGTTGTATCATTACCTTATCATTTTCTTTGATATACAGAGAAGTATTTTAGTTTACTTGAATACTCTCTAGTTTTAATTTGGTGACTTTCCTTTTGTCAGCATATACGAAAATCCATTTCCCAGATTAATATCATGAAACTCATCTCTTTCCCAAATATTTTCCTAGGTCCAATATCACATTTAACTGTGTTTTGAGTTTATATTTCTGTCTGGTAAGACATAGTAGTCTAATTTTGTATGTCTGGATATTTAGTTGATTTTTCTGTCTGGACAATGGATATCCAATTCCATAACATCACTTGTTGAAAACAATGCCATTTTTCCTAGTTTGTTTTCGCAGCACTATTACTGAAAACTATTTACTTGGGAACAGGGGTTAAGGTTATTTGTTGCTGTTCAGTGGAACTGAGATCAACACCCACAGGACGACTCAATACCATCTAACTCAAGTTCAGGATGTCTGGCACTCTCTGAGGCTGCAGATTAACATATGTAAGAAAAAGATTCATGCACCAACACTGCCCCCCACCCGTGGGAGAGATACCTGCCCAGGTGGGCACTCCTGGCCCAGAGCAGAAGAGACCACCAACACTGCCACCCCATGCCCACAGGCCTCTGGGCCTCTGGGCCCGTGGGAGAGGGCCCAGGTGAGGCAGGAGCCCTGCCTGAGACACCGCCGGAACCTGAAGGAAACAGACCGGATAAACAGTTCTCTGCACCCAAATCCCGTGGGAAGGAGAGCTAAACCTTCAGAGAGGCAGACACGCCTGCGAAACCAGAAGAGACTGCTCTCTACACACATTGCTGATTCCAGAGGAAAACACGGAGGCCATCTGGAACCCTGGTGCACGGAGGCTCCGGAAGAGGCAAGCGCAGATCTTCCCGGTTGCTGCCACCTCAGAGAGCCCGTGGGCAGCACCCATAAACGAACTTGAGCCTCGGGACCACAGGTAAGACCAACTTTTCTGCTGCAAGTGACCTGCCTGGTGAACTCAAGACACAGGCCCACAGGAACAGCTGAAGACCTGTAGAGGGACAAAACTACACACACAAAAAGCAGAACACTCTGTCCCCATAACTGGCTGAAAGAAAACAGTAAAACAGGTCTACAGCACTCCTGACACACAGGCTTATAGGACAGTCTAGCCACTGTCAAATTAGCAGAACAAAAGTAACACTAGAGATAATCTGATGGCGAGAGGCAAGCGCAGGAACACAAGCAACAGAAACCAAGACTACATGGCATCATGGACCCAATTCTCCCACCAAAAACAAACATGGAATATCAAACACACCAGAAAAGCAAGATCTAGTTTCAAAATCAGATTTGATCATGATGCTGGAGGACTTCAAGAAAAGGCGTGAAGAACTCCCTTAGAGAACAAGTAGAAGCCTACAGAGAGGAATGTAAAAAATCCTGAAAGAATTCCAGGAAAACACAAACAAACAGTTGAAGGAATTAAAAATGGAAATAGAAGCAATCAAGAAAAGAACACATGGAAATAACCCTGGATATAGAAAACCAAAAAGAAAGAGACAAGGAGCTGTAGATACAAGCTTCACCAACAGAATACAAGAGATGGAAGAGAATCTCAGGAGCAGAAGATTCCATAGAAATCATTGACTCAACTGTCAAAGATAATGTAAAAGCGGAAAAAAGCTACTGGTCCAAAACATACAGGAAATCAGGACTCAATGAGAAGATCAAACCTAAGGATAATAGGTATAGAAGAGAGTGAAGACTCCCAGCTCAAAGGACCAGTAAATATCTTCAACAAAATCATGAAGAAAACTTCCTAACCTAAAAAAAGAGATACCCATAGGCATACAAAAAGCCTACAGAACTCCAAATAGATTGGACCAGAAAAAGAAACACCTCCGTCACATAATAGTCAAAACACTAAACGCTCAAAATAAAGAAAAAGAATATTAAAAGCAGTAAGGAAAAAGGTCAAGTAACATATAAAGGCAGACCTATCAGAATCACACCAGACTTCTTCTATGCAGAAACTATGAAGGCCAGAAGATCCTGGACTGATGTCATACAGACCCTAAGAGAACACAAATGCCAGCCCAGGCTACTGTATCCTGCAAAACTCTCAATTAACATAGATGGAGAAACCAAGATATTCCATGACAAAACCAAATTTACACAATATCTTTCTACAAATCCAGCACTACAAAGGATAATAAATGGTAAAGCCCAACATAAGGAGGCAAGCTATACCCAAGAAGAGGCAAAAAACTAATCGTCTTGGCAACAAAACAAAGAGAAGAAAAAGCACACAAACACAACCTCACATCCAAATATGAATATAACAGGAAGCAATAATCACTATTCATTAATATCTCTCAACATCAATGGCCTCAACTCCCCAATAAAAGACATAGATTAACAAACTGGATACATAGCGAGGACCCTGCATTCTGCTGCCTACAGGAAACACACCTCAGAGACAAAGACAGACACTACCTCAGAGTGAAAGGCTGGAAACAACTTTCCAAGCAAATGGTCTGAAGAAGCAAGCTGGAGTAGCCATTCTAATATCAAATAAAATCAATTTCAACTAAAAGTCATCAAAAAAGATAAGGAAGGACACTTTATATTCATCAAAGGAAAAATCCACCAAGATGAACTCTCAATCCTAAATATCTATGCCCCCAAATACAAGGGGCACCTACATACGTAAAAAGAAACCTTACTAAAGCTCAAAACACACATTGCACCTCACACAATAATAGTAGGAGATTTCAACACCCTCTCTCATCAATGGACAGATCATGGAAACAGAAATTAAACAGAGGCGTGAACAGACTAAGAGAAGTCATGAGCCAAATGGACTTAACGGATATTTATAGAACGTTCTACCCTAAAACAAAAGGATATACCTTCTTCTCAGCTCCTCATGGTACTTTCTCCAAAATTGACCATATAATTGGTCAAAAACAGGCCTCAACAGATACAGAAAGATAGAAATAATCCCATCGTGCTATCCGGACCACCCACGGCCTAAAGCTGGTCTTCAATAACAATAAGGGAAGAATGCCCACATATCGTGGAAACTGAACAATGCTCTACTCAATGATAACCTGGTCAAGGAAGAAATAAAAGAAAGAAATTAAAAACTTTTTAGAATTTAATGAAAATGAAGGTACAACATACCCAAACTTATGGGACACAATGAAAGCTGTGCTAAGAGGAAAACTCATGGCGCTGAGTGCCTGCAAGAAAAAAAACAGGAAAGAGCATATGTCAGCAGCTTGACAGCACACCTAAAAGCTCTAGAACAAAAAAAAGCAAAATACACCCAGGAGGAGTAGAAGGCAGGGGAAATAATCAAACTCAGAGCTGAAATCAACCAAGTAGAAACAAAAAGGACCATAGAAAGAATCAACAGAACCAAAAAGTTGGTTCTTTGAGAAAATCAACAAGATAGATAAACCCTAGCCAGACTAACGAGAGGACACAGAGAGTGTGTCCAAATTAACAAAATCAGAAATGAAAAGGGAGACATAACTACAGATTCAGAGGAAATTCAAAAAATCATCAGATCTTACTATAAAAGCCTATATTCAACAAAACTTGAAAATCTACAGAAATGGACAATTTCCTAGACAGATACCAGGTACCGAAGTTAAATCAGGAACAGATAAACCAGTTAAACAACCCCATAACTCCTAAGGAAATAGAAGCAGTCATTAAAGGTCTCCCAACCAAAAGAGCCCAGGTCAGACGGGTTTAGTGCAGAATTCTATCAGACCTTCATAGAAGACCTCATACCAATATTATCAAACTATTCCACAAAAATTGAAACAGATGGAGCACTACCAAATTCCTTCTATGAAGCCACAATTACTCTTATACCTAAACCACAAAGACCCAACAAAGAAAGAGACTTCAGACCAATTTCCTTATGAACATTGATGCAAAAATACTCAACAAAATTCTGGCAAACCAATCAAGAGCACATCAAAACAATCATCCACCATGATCAAGTAGGCTTCATCCCAGGCATGCAGGGATGGTTTAATATCTGGAAAACCATCAACGTGATCCATTATATAAACAAACTGAAAGAACAAAACCACATGATCATTTCATTAGATGCTGAAAACATTTGACAAAATTCAACACCCCTTCATGATAAAAGTCCTGGAAAGAATAGGAATACAAAGGCCCATACCTAAACATAGTAAAAAGCCATATACAGCAAACCAGTTGCTAACATTAAACTAAATGGAGAGAAACTTGAAGCAATCCCACTAAAATCAGGGACTAGACAAGGCTGCCCACTCTCTCCCTACTTATTCAATATAGTTCTTGAAGTTCTAGCCAGAGCAATCAGACAACAAAAGGAGGTCAAGGGGATACAGATCGGAAAAGAAGAAGTCAAAATATCACTATTTGCAGATGATATGATAGTATATTTAAGTGATCCCAAAAGTTCCACCAGAGAACTACTAAAGCTGATAAACAACTTCAGCAAAGTGGCTGGGTATAAAATTAACTCAAATAAATCAGTAGCCTTCCTCTACACAAAAGAGAAACAAGCCGAGAAAGAAATTAGGGAAACGACACCCTTCATAATAGACCCAAATAATATAAAATACCTCGGTGTGACTTTAACCAAGCAAGTAAAAGATCTGTACAATAAGAACTTCAAGACACTGAAGAAAGAAATTGAAGAAGACCTCAGAAGGTGGAAAGATCTCCCATGCTCATGGATTGGCAGGATTAATATAGTAAAAAATGGCCATTTTACCAAAAGCGATCTACAGATTCAATGCAATCCCCATCAAAATACCAATCCAATTCTTCAAAGAGTTAGACAGAACAATTTGCAAATTCATCTGGAATAACAAAAAACCCAGGATAGCTAAAACTATCTTCAACAATAAAAGGACTTCAGGGGGAATCACTATCCCTGAACTCAAGCAGTATTACAGAGCAATAGTGATAAAAACTGCATGGTATTGGTACAGAGACAGACAGATAGACCAATGGAACAGAATTGAAGACCCAGAAATGAATCCACACACCTATGGTCACTTGATTTTTGACAAAGGAGCCAAATCCATCCAATGGAAAAAAGATAGCATTTTCAGCAAATGGTGCTGGTTCAACTGGAGGTCAACATGTATAAGAATGCAGATCGATCCATGCTTATCACCCTGTACAAAGCTTAAGTCCAAGTGGATCAAGGACCTCCACATCAAACCAGACACCTCAAACTAATAGAAGAAAAACTAGGGAAGCATCTGGAACACATGGGCACTGGAAAAAATTTCCTGAACAAAACACCAATGGCTTATGCTCTAAGATCAAGAATCGACAAATGGGATCTCATAAAACTGCAAAGCTTCTGTAAGGCAAAGGACACTGTGGTTAGGACAAAACGGCAACCAACAGATTGGGAAAAAGATCTTTACCAATCCTACAACAGATAGAGGCTTATATCCAAAATATACAAAAGAACTGAAAAAAGTTAGACAGCAAGGAGACAAATAACCCTATTAAAAATGGGGTTCAGAGCTAAACAAAGAATTCACAGCTGAGGAATGCTGAATGGCTGAGAAACACCTAAAGAAATGTTCAACATCGTTAGTCATAAAAAATGCAAATCAAAACAACCTGAGTTTCACCTCACACCAGTGAGAATGGCTAAGATCAAAAACTCAGGTGACAGCAAATGCTGGCGAGGATGTGGAGAAAGGAACACTCCTCCATTGTTGGTGGGGTTGCAGACTGCTACAACCATTCTGGAAATCAGTCTGGAGGTTCCTCAGAAAATTGGACATTGAACTGCCTGAGGATCCAGCTATACCTCTCTGGGCATATACCCAAAAGATGCCCCAACATATAAAAAAAAGACACGTGCTCCACTATATTTCATCGCCCTTATTTATAATAGCCAGAAGCTGGAAAGAACCCAGATGCCCTTCAACAGAGGAATGGATACAGAAAATGTGGTACATCTACACAATGGAATATTACTCAGCTATCAAAAACAATGACTTTATGAAATTCGTAGGCAAATGGTTGGAACTGGAAAATATCATCCTGAGTGAGCTAACCCAATCACAGAAAGACATACATGGTATGTACTCATTGATAAATGGCTATTAGCCCAAATGCTTGAATTACCCTAGATGCCTAGAACAAATGAAACTCAAGACAGATGATCAAAATGTGAATGCAGATCGCTCCTGAGAGACACAGCCAGAATATAGCAAATACAGAGGCGTATGCCAGCAGGAAACCACTGAACTGAGAACAGGACCCCTGTTGGAAGGAATCAGAAGAAAGAACTGGAAGAGAAAGGAGCTCGTGACCCCATATACACAATGCCAACCAACCAGAGCTTCCAGGACTAAGCCACTCCAAAGACTATACATGGACTGACCCTGGACTCTGACCTATGCAATGAATATCTAGTAAGAGCACCAGTGGAAGAAGCCCTGGGTCCTGCTAAAAGACTGAACCCCTAGTGAACTAGACTGTTGGGAGAGGGCAGCAAGGGGAGGGTTGGAGGGAACACCACTCCAGGGGAAATGTTTGCGGACCGGGAAGGGAATAACATTAAAGGTATATAAAAATACTCACTTAATAATAAAAAAAAACAATGACTTTATGAAATTCATAGGCAAATGTTTGGAACTGGAAAATATCATCTTAGTGAGGTAACCCAATCACAAAAAAACACACACATGGAAAGGGCTATTAGCCCAAAATGTTTAGATGATCCTAGAACAAAATGCAAGATGGATGATCAAACCTATGCCTGAAATGCTTCCTTCTTCTTTAAAAGGGAACAAGAATACCCTTGGCAGGAAGAGAGGCAAAAGATTAAAACAGACACAGAAGGAACACCCATTCAGAGCCTGCCCCATGTGGCCCCATAAATATACAGCCATCCAATTAGACAAGATGGATGAAGCAAAGAAGTGCAGGCTGACAGGAGCAGGATGTAGATCGCTCCTGAGAGACACAGCCAGAATACAGCAAATACAGAGGCGAATGCCAGCAGCAAACCACTGAACTGAGAACGGGACCCCCGTTGAAGGAAACAGAGAAAGAACTGGGAGAGCTTGAAGGAGCTTGTTACCCCATATGAACAACAATGCCAAACAACCAGAGCTTCCAGGGACTAAGCCACTACCTAAAGACTATACATGGACTGACCCTGGACTCTGACCTCATAGGTAGCAATGAATATTCTAGTAAGATCACCAGTGGAAGGGGAAGCCCTTGGTCCTGCTAAGACTGAACCCCCAGGGAACGTGATTGTTGGGGGGAGGGCGGCAATGGGGGGAGGATGTGGAGGGGAACACCCATAAAGAAGGGGTGGGGGAGGGATTAGGGGGATGTTTGCTTGGAAATCGGGAAAGGGAATAACACTCAAAATGTAAATAAGAAATACTCAAGTTAATAAAAAGATATTTAAAAAAAAAAAAGTGACTTCTTGAAATTCTTAGGCAAGTGATGGCAATAGAAAATATCATCCTGACTAAGAGGTAACCCTATAACAAAAAAAAAAGGACACACATGGTGTGCACTCACTGATAAGTGGACATTAGCCCAAAAGCTTGGAATATTCAAGATACAATTTACAGACCACATGAAACTCAAGAAGGAAGACCAAAGTGTATATGCTTCAGTCTTTAGTAGAAGGAACCAAAAAAAAAAAATAAAACTCACAGGAAGAAATATAGAATCAAAGTGTGGAACAGAGCCTGAACAAAAGTTCATCCAGAGACTGCCACACATGGGAATCCATCTCATACACAATCATCAAACCCAGACAATATTGCAGATGCCAAGAAGTGCATGCTGACAGGAGCCTGATATAGCTGTCACCTGAAAGGCTCAGCCAGAGCTGACAAATACAAAACGGCAGATAATCATCCAAACTTTGAACTGAGAATAAGCGTCTTCAACTGAGGGAGTTAGAGATAGAACTGGAAGGAGCTGAAGGATTTGCAACCCTATAGGAAGAATAACAGTACTAACAACCAGAGTATCTAAAGACTAAACCACCTCCAAAGAGTACACATGGACAGATCCATGGCTCCATCTGCATATGTAGAAGCATATATAGGCCCTATTGGGCACCAATGGGAAGAGAAGTGTTTGGTCCTTTCAAGGCTAGACCCCACCACCAGTGCAGGGGAATGCCAGGGCAGATAGCCAGGAGGGAGTTGGGGAGGGAGGGGGGTAGCACCCTCATAGAAGCAGGGAGCAGGAAGATGGGATAGGGTGTTTCCAGAGGAGAAACGCGGAAAGGGATAACATTTGACATGTAAATAAAAGAAAATATCCAAGAAAAGTAAAAGACAAAAAAATTAGTCTTTTAAAAGACAAATAAGTCTCTGCCTTGTAAATGTATTGACTCATAGAACTTTGAGGATGTCAGTTGCTGTCATTTTACATTAAAAAGATAAAGTTTGTAAATGAAGTCTTAGTGTCTTATTATTGACAGCTTGTGAGAAAGGAAAGGTATGCAATTTAAACCTCTTAAAAAATAATTCCTGTGGCAATTTCCTTTTTGCCAAGGAAAACTAATTTAATCCCCATGACATTGGAATCACTATAATTCTCTTGTATAAAAGATTGAAATATTTCATATGTGCATTAAACAACTGTTTGTATTTTTCAAGCATAAATGAAAGAAAACAATGCCTAGATATAAAGTCTTTGCTATCACAATTATTTTTTGTAAACTAAATACAATAGAAAAATAGCATCCTCTATAGAATTAGATGGAAGATGAACTACAATAATTTAAAAGGTATCATGTTGAACTCACGAATGCTGACATGCACTTATAACCCCAGTACTAGGATGCAAGCTGAATTGTAAAATCAAAGCAAACTGAGATTCATAATGAAATTCTTATTTAAAAATAAAAAGAAAAAGGTCGTCTGATTTCTTAAGTGACTATGAGCATTGAAACCTATAACCTGAGTTTGCTTGTCCAGGCCCTACATATTGGAAGAAGAAAACTACTTCTGGAACATGTACTCTGACCTCCACACACCAACCCATCGGGATCATATGCCTACATGTGCATATACACACAAATAATCTAAGTGTAACAAAAATTAAAACAAATAATTTATATAGAAGGGAAGTAGATTAATTATTATGGCAACAGCTTATTATGGTAATAAAACAGCTCTAAAGATATACTGTATTTTCCTGATCCTTTCTATACAAAGTAAAAATTTGGTGATTCACGAGTCAGGGAATGATTATTTGGTTATAAAGCGTTGAATAATTCATTTTATTAATTTTATTCCTTAACTTATTTATCAAATTATAAAATATTGGTAGTTTCATCTATTAGGCACCTTGTATAGATAAAAATAGTAGACAATTCATGTAAAAACATGGATTGCAATTGTGAAAGAAAATGCATACAAGGGCTAAGATATAAGAAGACAGCTCAAAATAGACTTTTTAGTGTTTATTCATACCTGATTTAGTGGATTATTAAAAATTTGGTCAACATTTCAAATGTAAAGCTACTAAAAAATAAATCTACTTATAAACTTCCATGAAACATTTAAAAATATGAAAAATCAGTTTTTTAAAATATTTAGTCATTAATATTTTCATATTTTACATGTTTTGTTTATATGCTTAGAAAATACATGTAGAATAATAAAGAAAATATTTAAATACAATTTCACTACATTTTCATTTTTTTTTTTTTCAAGAACAATCTAATTGATATAGTCATTTAAGAAATAATGTAACTTTTTTACAAAAAGACAACTTGAATTCTACATGTCTTTTTATAAGGAAATGAAAAGATACAGGAAAATGAATATTAAATAGTGCTATATAATTGATGAACTTATATTTAAATCTATATCAAAGATATTTTAAAAAGTTGGCAATTAGGTTAATTTATTTAGTCAATAAGTAAATACAAAATAAACGAAAGTTCCTATCATCATACTGACCAATGTTTTTCCCTGCATCATAAAATTGTGAAGTTATGACAATTTTTTTACTTTTCAAAATCTAATATATTCTTTTGCTGAAATGAAATAATTATTATATTTTCAAGAAGAATGAATTCAAAAACATACTGGAACAAGAAAAAATCATTTTATTTTTTACAGACGTGCAAATGTCAAAAATCTTATACTTTAAATAATGAAAATGTTAGATGGTGAAAAGATTCTGTTGCTGTAAGAATAATGCAGTACTTTACCTATATTAGAAATGAATTATCAAGTATTTTAAACACAGACAATTTTTCAGGACTCTCTATTAAATATGGACTTATTCAATGAGATTTCCTCAAAGTATGATGAAATTCCTGGGTAAATAAAATATATTTCAAAAAAAACATATACGTTTATGAGGAAAACAAATCTATTAATCTTCATAGATGGAAAGAAATGTTCATTTCATATAGAATGCTTTCACAATGCCCTAACAAATTATAAATATAATTTTCTTGGTAAATTCAATGCATCATAAAAATATAAAAACAGTAATCATTATTTGCAGTAATATTTGACTCATTTATCTATACATGTCCTTAAATTCACTTTTTAAAAAGATTAAAAGTGAACATGACATGTTTTTCTGACAATTTTGCATTGCTTTTTATCATTTGGGCATATTAAATCAACATTTCCATATTTTACCCTTATTTCCAAAGTGTCAATCAAGTATGGCATCAGAATGCTTACCAAAAAATAAAGTAATAATGTCTTTGAATATGTTTGGATATATAAGAAAACTCAAATGTCTTTGGTAAGAAA
>NC_046172.1:67956058-67967140 GCF_011064425.1 Rattus rattus
AGAGAGGCAAAGATTAAAACAGACACAGAAGGAACACCCATTCAGAGCCTGCCCCACATGTGGCCCATACATATACAGCCATCCAATTAGACAAGATGGATGAAGCAAAGAAGTGCAGGCTGACAGGAGCCGGATGTAGATCGCTCCTGAGAGACACAGCCAGAATACAGCAAACACAGAGGCGAATGCCAGCAGCAAACCACTGAACTGAGAATAGGACCCCCATTGAAGGAATCAGAGAAAGAACTGGAAGAGAGCTTGAAGGGGCTCGAGACCCCATATGTACAACAATGCCAAGCAACCAGAGCTTCCAGGGACTAAGCCACTACCTAAAGACTATACATGGACTGACCCTGGACTCTGACCTCATAGGTAGCAATGAATATCCTAGGAAGAGAACCAGTGGAAGGGGAAGCCCTGGGTCCTGCTAAGACTGAACCCCCAGTGAACTAGATTGTTGGGGGGAGGGCGGCAATGGGGGGAGGATGGGGAGGGGAACACCCATAACGAAGGGGAGGGGGAGGGATTAGGGGGATGTTTGCCCATAAACCGGGAAAGGGAATAACACTCGAAATGTATATAAGAAATCCTCAAGTTAATAATAATAAAAAATAGTCCCTCAGCACTCAAGCTCTTAAAGTCTTTTTTAAATTGTGTATCTTATGGTATCAGTGTTACACAGACTTATTTAAAATCAATCACTACTGATTAGGTTATATCCTCCTATAGAAGTCTATCAAATTACCTTGTTTCATTGCTAAAAAATAAAAAGACATTGCGTTTTATATTAAACTATAATTTGAAACCCAAAATGGAACACCATGTTTTAATTGGCATTTTTGCAGGTTGTAAAACAAATTCCTATTATGAAATGTTTGTCTTCTAGAAAAAGATGCAACATTTAAACTGCCTCATTGTTCAAATATAAGCCTGCAGTTAATCTATAACGTTTAAATATTTTTAACTAAATATAAATATTTTTGCTTTCTTTAATAGAAGATAAGACTATTTTTTCACTTAAAAGACTCTCAACTTTGTGCTTTACTTGGGAATTCACATTTTTCTTACAGTAAAGTATATCACAGTTATCCTTTCTATCAGCAATCTGGGTGAGATTATATAGAATTTTGTCTACATGAGAAACTTCATGTCTTGGCTTATTTTCTAATGATCAGTGCTAGAAACAGGCTTGTTTCCCTCCTACATATCTTTGTATCCAAGAACATATTATTAGTGTTCCCCAAAACTGTGTTTTACTCAGCGCTACCTGATCATTTTTGTACAGCAGGTGACTGTCTCAGTTAGGATTTCCATTGCTGTGAAGAGACACTATGACCAAGGCAACTCTTATAAAGGAAAACATTTAATTGGAGCTGGCTTTTATTTTCAGAGGTTAAGTCCATCCTAATTGTGATGGGAAGCATGGCAGTGTGCAGGTAGATAGGGTGCTTGAGCAAAGAACAGTTGTACATCTTGGTAGGAAGGCAACAAGAAGGGAACGCTCTTTTGCAAGCAGCTAGGAGGAGGGTTCCTTTTGCACTAGGTAGAGGTTGAACATAGGAACCTCAAAGCCCACCCTCAAATGACATACCTACCCTCTCCAACCAGGCTACACCTCTCCCAATAAAGCCAAACCTCCAAACTGTGCCACTTCCCATGGGCAAAGCACATTCAAACTACCACACTTACAAATTTAGGATTTGGATTTATTTGTTTTTTATCTCTGAGCAGAGCAATATAGATGATTTCTGAATCAAAATGTGTAGATAAAAATAGGTGGGTAAAGGGTATTTTAATATCTTCCTTCACATACAGCCAAATTCTAACTTGGAATGATATTGAAGTTCAGAGGAGAAACAAGTGAGCCTATCTGGAAAGAGCAGAAAGTTGTAGAGAAAGCTTTGGAGATTGCACAAGGGAGCAAGTGAGACAGGGTGACTGTTTTGTGAGAGTCAAGTCAAATGAATTGACCAAATGCAAAACTGCTTTTGTTTTCTGGGGAGTTTGGAACTGGGACTGAATAGTGCAGAATTACCAAATCTTTAGAGACAGAGTAGAAAAAAATATAAAATTTCCAGTGACATTTTCATTAATTTTTTGAGATTATAGTCACATCATTACCCCTTTTCTTTATTTCTCTTTCAAACCCTCCCATAAACCCTCCTTGCTCTCTTTCAAACTCATAGCCTCTTTTTTCCTTAATTGTTGTTACATGCACATGTATGCATCTATAAACATATGTATATTCTTAAGCGCATAAATAAACCTGTTTAGTCTTTATGATGTTATTTGTATGCATAATTTCAGAGTTTTCCATTTGAGGTTGAACATCCAATTTGGAGAATCTCCTAAGAAAGAATATTTCTTCTCCTTTCAGTATTACTTCCTTACATGCCTATAGTCCTTTGTGTATAGGCTAGTCATTTGTGTATGGATATTCCTTTGTACATTTTTGTATGATAATTGGTGTTGTTCTTGTTCAGCTCCCATTTGTAAAGTTATATGGTGAGACCTTAGGGATAAAGTGTTTGCCTTTAGTAGGAGACACATTCTCAGAGCAAACTCCCTGACTTTGGGTCTTACAGTCTTTCTAGATTATTTCTGCAATGTTCCCTAAGAATTAGGTGTGGAAGTAGTTTTGTAGATTTATCCATTGTGACTGGAATAGATACTCTGAATTTTGATTCTGGTTCTAAGTGAAGTCACATTCAGATCGTCTGTAAATTGAAGACTTCTGAGGAAAAAAAAATCCTGATTATGTATTCTTGCTGGTGCTAAGTTGTTGACTGGATTTCAACATCTATGTTTGAACCACTGGTAAACTGAGTTACAGGAATACATTTAACATGTTGAAAATTTTACTGTAAGTCTCTAGGTTCTTACTTTTCTCTTGGAGATCATTATTAAATCAGATACACAAGGTAGAGTCGTGCATTATATTCCTTTGACATGTCCCTCAGCAATTCAATGAATGCCTTTGCTTGTTTTTATTTTCACTGTCATTTACTTCTCCCTTTAGTCTGCATTGCAGTATTCTTCTGTGTTCATAGGGAAATATTTAATAGGTTGAGGTCTTTTTAAAAATAATTTTCCCTTGCTCTTGAATATATGTATTGTTTTGTGTTTATAAATTTCAGTAAACAAATGATAATTGTATTGTGCAAGGAATATCATCCTCTCTCTTACTTTGTGATATAATGACTTTGTTATTCATGGACTTGTGCAGGTACCTACCTGTTTGTTTCAAATGGTTGCTTAGTAATATGATATATTTGTCCCATCTCACATATCCATTCCTAGTACTTCTTGATACCTCAAAAATAGTGTGATAAATATTCTGCAGCTGTATTTTTTACACACTATGAGAGAAATGTTCTGTGATATGTATGAAATGAAAGCTTGGGAATGAAAATTTGAGGTCAAATGTTATAGATATACTCTTTGTTTTAGCACTCTCAGGTTATTTTTTGAATTGCTGTTAGAATATGTCTATCAAAACAATATAATCCTAATACGATTATCTAACTATGACAGGTGATATTTAATAGAGATTGCCATAGGTTTTCATCCTAGATATTCATTTAGAGACATGTTATGCACCATCATTAAGGAGATATCTTCTCTCCTAAATCTGGACAGGTTTTTTTTTTCTGATTTGACTAATGAAACACAGCAAAATGTAATACTCTTTGAGTTCTAAAGTCATATCAGGAAAAGTCGTTTAGTTCCCAATTCTATTGCTGGAATACATGGCTTGGAACCTTCATTTCGCATGTCAAAGGTCTGATGTTCCCAGTGCTACCATGCTGTAAGAAATGAAAAAGTGGCATGTATATTAAACAATAGAAAGAAGGGGGAGGGGGAAAAAGAAAGGAGGGGCTGGCTAAGTCTCAGAGTATTTTTTAATGTACCATTAATAACAGGAATACTAGTTTTATAATGTTTGCTAATCAGATTTGTCAGTTAAAAATCTATAAATGTTGCTAATCAGTTTCTTATATTAAGGTACTACATTTCTCAATTGGTAATGATTTTTAATATTTGTGTCTTTCCTGTGGAATCAGTAACATGTTCATTTCATTAACTCACTGTTTGTGGAGTTATATATGTGTTTGTTTTTGATTCCAGGTTAAATATTTGTACTATATCAATCTTAGATTATATAAATGACTCTGTTGTTTTGTTATCTGCTTGATGATTTATTTGTTGATCACCTTGCCATTGCTGGGATTAAAAATACATGACACCATACCTAGCCTTATTTTGTGGGTTTTAAATATTGGGCCACATTTACCAATTAAGCTATCTCCCTAGCTCATTTTCAAATTTTACTTGTTGCATTTAAATCTTTGATTTACTTGAAGTCCAATTTTTGTCAGTTGATGTATAGAAAAAGAGGGCTTTTTTTTTCTCCATTTTTTCCAGATGTATATCCTTTGTTCTAGATGTAAATGTGATGCCATCTTCATTGTACATCACCCACATAGGTCTATTATGACTCACATTTTGCTTCAGTGGTCTATTTGTTCATCTGTGCATGAAAACTATTCTGTACCTTTTGTCCGAAGTTTAGAAGC
Source organism: Rattus rattus (assembly GCF_011064425.1). Taxonomy (NCBI): domain Eukaryota; kingdom Metazoa; phylum Chordata; class Mammalia; order Rodentia; family Muridae; genus Rattus; species Rattus rattus. The sequence continues at coordinate 67,960,636 of NC_046172.1, forward strand.
TCTTAATATCTAGTAGGGCAAATTAATTTAAATTCTTCTTTTTAACAGTGACTAAGTTACTTGTACAAGTATAAATTTATGCATACATATACAGCTTAAATCTTTATTAAAATTACTTTAAATATATAGGATAATTTGTATAAATGGCATTTTTAATAATAAGTCAGCCTATTAAGAATAGGAAATGCTATTCACATATTCAAGTTTTATTTTATGCTGTTCCATCAAATAATTTTTCTGTAGTGGACTTGCATCATTGTAATGAAAGTAATTATTACTAGACCTTCATATTAAATTTAGTTTTCTAATTACTACATCTTAATATCTGAATATATTTTTCTAATTGACCTTGATACAGCATAGTGTTATTGTTTTCTAAAGTTGATGTATCCAATAACATTGCATGATCCTCTTATTAATCCTGAGTTTGCCTGAGATTTGGCTAGATTTTATGAAGTTGATCATTATCTTTTGTAAATGATAGATTTATCATTCTGCTTATAAGAAGGTGAGGTAGAATTAATTTCCTGCTTTAGAGCTCATGCATTTGAAATATATTCCAAGAAGTTAGCTTGGGGCTTCAGAGCTTAATAGCACAGAGACAAGCATTTTCTTGAAATAAAACTATTATGTGCAGAGGAAAGCATATTCCATATGTTTTCGAAGAACATAATACTAAGTTCAATATACTGGAATTTTCTTTAGTTGTGGTTCATGAAAGTTTAATATAGCCCTGAGAACACAGACAAATTTTTAAAATATTCTGCTCTTTAAAATTCTATTCTGCTTCATTTGAACATATCCTCCCTTCCACCATCGGCTATTAGATCTACCCCCCTACATTCCATGTCCACTTCGCCTCATGTGTTTTTTTTATTCTTTTGCCTATATATTCTTGGACGTGTGATATCTATTGAAGTATGTTAATACTACAAGGGACCATATACTTGAATAAAACATTGCTTCTTAGCCAGGAATGAGGCTTCTCTCTTTAATCCCCACTTTATGCTAGATTTTGTCTGGCTTGAGCTAAGATAGGTCTTATGCATACTGACACAGCAGCTAGGAGTTCAAATTTAGGGAAATGAATTATAAAACTTGAACAATTGCTAGTTGAACCCTAGAGTACTTTAGGGGAGACAAAAGTTTTAAAAGATAAAATTCCTTGTGAAAAATTTCAAGAGTGAGGTGACACTTTGGATAAGTAGTCAATTATCTACTTATACATTTTAATAAATGCTGTAGAGTGTTAGGAAGAATGAGTTTCAAATGTTGTGTCTATTTGAACATAAGTATGAGAACATGTTTACTTTCCTTTGGTTTGACCATAAAAGTATAGAAAATCAGGTAACAAATCTTCCTAATTATTTTTTAGTTCATTTTCTAGGTGGTATCTATTAAAATACTATACTTTTCGTGAATACAATATACAATATACCATTGATGAATAGGGACACAGAAACTTGTTTGAAGTTTATATGAACATTTAAAGTTACTTCAAAACATTCAGATACTTTCCTGATTTCTAACTTCCAGAACTGAAACAAAAATCACTATGCGTGTTTTGTTGGTAAGTTAGAATTCAAGACAAATGAAAAAGTGAGAAAAAAATTTGCCTGCACCATTACAACATGTGTGCTTTTCAGAATATTAACACAGAGAAGGTATAGTTATGTTGGTATCTTACTTTCTTCTATCTTATTCTGATAGGTTGAAATTATACAAGAACATACAGTAGTATTAAAAAATGATACATGTAAATATAAAACAGAAAATATAAATATATACCCAAAATAGTTATCTAAAAATTGAACCCACTCCAAACTGTATACTAGATGGTCCATTGGCTCCTTTCAACCTGACTCTGAGAGGTGTAAGGAAAAATGTTTATTGATCCTAAGTTTATGCATTGGCTTTGAAGCCCATATCCATTATGATGGCTACATAGTCACTTATTGCATTACTTAAGTTTCCTTTCTTTTGGGAAACTAAGCACATTCCAGAGACTATAGCAGTGCTCCTTGAACTCTTTGCCCTCCTTGACATATTTGCAATTAGTATATTTCTGCACTTCAAATTTTAGTAATGAGTATTTATTACTTAAAACCATTAACTATATCATATATATGGATATATGTATATGTGCTCAGCTTACTTTATCCATTTGGAGATATCTTTGAGGTTGTTTTAAATGGTTTGCAGTGGATTTTTATTCATTGTTTCAAGCACTGGAGTGTATTTGTTTACTTTCAGATTGTTTATCTTCCAATTGGTTGGCAGTAACAACTCATTTACACTGAGCAAGATGTTGATATAAAAGCCAACAATTTAATGAAACTTTATGCATAATTAGAAAACAAAATTAAAACATGGCAATTTTGACATTTTTCTGGTGCTGAAGATGGTACTTAGAAACTAGCATGAGATAAGCAAAACTCTAAAACTAACACACATCCTCTTCTTGCGTTTTTCTTTTCCTTTTTTAAAATGAAATATTCCTATAAATATAGTTCAAACTGTCCTCAAACTTATGATCATTCTGCCTCACCTCCAAAAGCTGAGATTATAGACTACCAAGCATGACTGTCTCAAGACCAAGACCAAGACAAAGCCAAAATCTAACTACACTAAGATCCAAACAATATCCCAATATTTTAGGAAACCTTTTTCCAGAGATTTGAGGAGAGACTAAGGAGGGGAAAAAGCCAGGATAGATTTCCTTTTATATAGGATATTCTATAAGTAGAGCTGAGTTGATGGAGAAAGTAGTGTTATTTCATAATCTCTAATATTTGTGACTATGTGAGATGGTTTTTCATGAAAGACTGTCTTGCATGCACCATTCACTACAACCCTGGACAGAGTTAAAGGAAAACATACTTCTATTCCACACTAATTGATGTAGAGGAAAAGAAGAAGGTAAATATGAGTTTCAGAAGAAAAACTGGTGATGGAAAATGATCTTCTTGCCATGGATTTCTTCATCGGATCTGAGCTTAGAGTTATTTCTAGATCTTACACATTGAGCTTATCTCTGCTTCCAGAAATATTACTGAACTTTCTTTTGTCAGTTCAAAACATGATCTATACTTTAGCCTTTATCTTATTTCCCCTGGAGGTAGATTTCCAGGAATTTGACACATTAGTAATGAAGGAAATGCTATTACTTTCGAGCAAACTAATTCTTACAATACCATCATTTATTAACCTCTTAATTTCATCTGACTATTGTGTTTCATCTACTTCCTCTTAGAAGGCACAAAGATACTATTGTATTCTGAAAGAATCTCATTTCAGATTATTTTAAGCTGAATTAGAGTTAAACAAAAACTAGGAATCATCTGAATCACAATTCTTTGTCATCCTACCCCTTCTTCACTAAATACAAGCTAATTACCTGACATTCATTTAGTTACATTATGATAGAAATAAATTAGCTAAAATATTAACTTTTGGGGGGCTCTTACGTTCATTTGAATTCATAATTATTATTATTCTATGTGTGTGACTTAGCCTTTGATTCCTGTAAATCAAGTTCTAAATCTTAAAAGACGTGAGTAGACATTTGGAAGGCAAAAATTCCTCCAATTTAGTTATGTAACATTCATGGTATCTTTTGCATCTAGTACACAACACAGTCTGTGCTGTGTGTTGTGTGGTGGAGAATAAATTCTTCCTGAAATACAAATTTAAGAGTAATTTTGAAGGTAAAATTTAAAAGGTAAATAGCTCAAAAGCTTTACTATTCAGTTCTCTTCTTCAGCTCTAGTGACTGGTTTTCAATGTTCTGGGTACTCCAGGTAGTTCTAGAATTTACAAAGTATTTGCAGAAGGAAATTCAGATGGATATAAGAAACAGTTTCTGGTATCTAGTAGGAAGTAGAAGTGTAGCACCCAAAGTTCTTTCCTAGGTGAGGATATGGTTATACATTGAATGTTAGTTTCCCCAGTGGCAGGCAACTAATTTGCTATACACTGTAGTAAAGTTGGGCATGATTTTATCACTTTGAAAAAACTGCTGAGAACATTTGAGTCTCACAGTAACCATAAAAGTGTCAGACCCAAAGGCTCCCTAGGTTTTTGGGGTTTTTTTCTCGCTATAGAGAAAATGCAACCATACTATGAGCTCATTACCCATAGGCCATAATTATTACTAGCAAATTTCTGACTAAAATATTATATTTCTTCTTATTAGGCTGCAGTAGTTCAGACAAGACTTTCAGAAGTATCAAGTCTAATAACAGTAATATGTGTCAAAACTTCTGGGGAAAGTGCTTGGATGGCGATGCTCTTTCTAAGACCCTGAGTTTAATCTCCAGTAATACAAAGGTGTAAAGAATTCTAGAGGAATCCATAAAAACGATAGTAACAAGACAAGATTTTTCTATTTTTCTAAAAATAAGACTTCTATGAGAATGCTTTTGAGTTTCAGAAGGCTTAGTAACAGCTGCATAAGTCCATGCAATTGAAAGTGGTATATCACTTTTGATGGTGTCTACTAAGATTCTGAACAATATTCATTACCCTATAGGAAGTTACTAGGTGACAAGAGAGTCATTTTGTGGATCTTAAACTTTCTAGGAGATTCAGTGCTCAATAAATGACTCTTGAAAATAGCTATGTGTGCTTAGAAATAGTACTTTAATCACTGGTTCTAAATAAGGTGGTATATTAGGTTTCTGAAAAATAACACCAAACTTTTGATTAGGAAAATGCATTTACTCTCCTGTGGAAGAACTGCTATAGGCACATCATTTGTAGGACCTTTAACATATTTATGAGCATAGGTTTAATAAATTATTGAAAACAAAACAAAACCAAGGTAAATGGACCTGATGTCACTTAGTGAAATCTCTCAAACATTTCCTTTATCTCAATTTGTTTTCAATCCATTAACATTTTAAAGGTGTTCTTATAGATCATAATTCTGTTTTAAAATGGAAAAATAGGCTAGAAAACAATTCTAAGGTATATTTTATTAAGCAAAGGTTTTGTATGACTTAAGGAAAGTACCTGCTTACATCTAAATTGGTCATGAATAAAGTAGATAAATGCTAAATTTTATGTAATGGAATTAAAATTGATCTTAGTTTAAAAAGTAAACTTGTCAAAAGAAATCTGGGTAGGTGAGATATACTCACTAAAATAGTTACAGCAATTTATTTTATAAGGAAAGTCACAATGACAGATCGAAGGATTTGATGGAGTTGGTGTTTTGTGCCTTTGAAACTGATGTCATGGTAGTTAACCCCCTCCAAGTCGCAATAGTACTCTGTTCATAATGAACAGAGGAGTTCAAGGAACTAAAGATGTATTCTTTTCATGTGCTAATTCCTTGAGCTTGTCTATATTTGAGTGTGTTGCAGTGGATTTAAAGTGATAGATAGCATTTTTAGGTTATATTATAGCAGGAATTACCTGTTAATAAGGATTTTAGTAGTGGTGATATGACTATATTTTTGGTTGAAATACCTTAATTTTCTTTTTATGGGTTATTTTTTATTCTTTAGCAATATATTTTTTGTAAGATGGCAGTTCTATTGGGTCAAAATTCTAAATTCAATTTATGTTTCTGTCTCTATCATTTGTTAAAAATATTAGTTTCTAACTCTACATTTGATCAAAATCTAGATGAATCATTATTCACATTTTGAAAAATCTGTAATTCATCGAAAACATGAATTACATAGATTTTATTGCTCACTTGATAATACTCTGATGGACAGCAAAAATTAAGAACATAATTAACTACTTATATTTCTTTTCTTCTTTGGAGTAATGTTCCTTAAGATTTCTTCTCATTTGAAACTAGTAAAATCACAAAATCATGGATGGAACTTAGAATATAACAGTTGAGAAGAGGCATAATCATTCTGGTCTTTGTATTGAGATTTATTATCATTTGCATAAAAGGGATTGTGAGTCACACAGTGCCCTCCTGCTTTCTTCTCTCAGAGACTTTAGGTTTTTTTGTTTTTTTTTTTTTTAATTGGATTTTTTATTTACATTTCAAATGTTATTCCCGTTCCAGGTTTACAGGACATAAGACCACTATTCCATTCCCCTCCCCTTCTTCCATGAGTGTGTTCCCCTCCTTATCTAACCCTCTTACAACCCCCTGACATTCTCCTACATTGGGGGATCCAGCCTTCGCAGGAACAAGAGCTTCTCTTTCCATTAGTGTCCAACAAGGCCATTCTCTGCTACATATGCAGCTAGAGCAATGGGTCAGTCCATGTATATTTTTTGGATAGTCGTTTAGTCCTGGGGAACTCTGGTTGGTTGACATTGTTGTTCTTTTTTTTATTATTATTATTAACTTGAGTATTACTTATATACATTTCGAGTGTTATTCCCTTTCCCGGTTTCCGGGCAAACATCCCCCTCCCCCCTCCCCTTCCTTATGGGTGTTCCCCTCCCAACCCTCCCCCCATTGCTGCCCTCTCCCCAACAGTCTAGTTCACTAGGGGTTCAGTCTTAGCAGGACCCAGGGCTTCCCCTTCCA
>NC_046172.1:67967240-68138672 GCF_011064425.1 Rattus rattus
AGGCAGAGGCAGTGAGGCAGAGAGAGCAGAGAGGCAGAGGCAGAGAGCAGAGGCAGAGAGCAGAGGCAGAGAGGCAGAGAGAGGCAGAGGGCAGAGGCAGAGAGACAGAGAGGCAGAAAGGCAGAGAGGCAATGACAGAGAGGCAGAGAGGCAGAGGCAGAGAGAGAGAGACAGAGAGGCAGAGAGACAGAGAGGCAGAGGCAGAGAGAGAGAGGAGGCAGAGGAGAGAGAGGCAGAGGGAGAGAGGCAGAGAGAGAGGCAGAGGCAGAGAGAGAGAGAGGCAGAGGCAGAGGCAGAGGCAGAGAGGCAGAGGAGAGAGGCAGAGGCAGAGAGGCAGAGAGGCAGAGGCAGAGGCAGAGGCAGAGGCAGAGGCAGAGGGCAGAGAGGCAGAGGCAGAGGCAGAGAGAGGCAGAGGCAGAGAGGAAGAGGCAGAGACGAAGAGGCAGAGAGGCAGAGACAAATGGCAGAGGACAGAGGCAGAGGGAGAGACGCAGAGGCAGAGGCAGAGAGAGACGCAGAGGCAGAGGCAGAGAAAGAGGCAGAGGCAGAGAGGAGGCAGGCAGAGGCAGAGGCAGAGGCAAGGCAGAGGAGAGAGAGGCAGAGGCAGAGGCAGAGGCAGAGCGCAGAGGCAGAGAGCAGAGAAGACAGAGAGAGACACAGAGGCTGAGGTAGAGACCTGAAAGAGAGGTGTAGAGACAGGAGAGGGCAGAGGCAGAGGTAGAGGCAGATGCAGAGGCAGAGAGGCTGAGAGGCAGAGACAAGTGGCAGAGAGGCAGAGGCAGAGGAGAGGCAGAGGAAGAGAGAGATGAAGCAGAGGCAGAGAGCAGAGACAGAGGCAGAGAGGCAGAGGCAGAGCAGAGGCAGAGGAGAGAGACAGAGGCAGAGGCAGAGGCAGAGAGAGAGGCAGAGGCAGAGGCAGAGAGGCAGAGGCAGAGAAGCAGAGGCAGAGGCAGAGGCAGAGAGAGGGAGAGGCAGAGGCAGAGAGGCAGAGGCAGAGAGGCAGAGCAGAGGCAGAGGCAGAGGCAGAGAGGCAGAAGAGAAGCAGAGGCAGAGGCAGAGGAGAGACAGAGACGCAGAGCAGAGAGGCAGAGAGGCAGAGGCAGAGGCAGAGCAGAGAGGCAGAGAGGCAGAGGCAGAGAGGCAGAGAGGCAGAGAGGCAGAGGCAGAGGGAGAGAGGCAGAGAGGCAGAGAGGCAGAGGCAGAGGCAGAGGCAGAGAGGCAGAGAGAGGCAGAGAGGGAGAGGCAGAGAGGCAGAGGGGAGAGGCAGAGGCAGAGGCAGAGGCAGAGAGAGCAGAGAGACAGAGAGAGAGACAGAGGCAGAGAGGCAGAGAGAGAGAGGGCAGAGAGGCAGAGAGACAGAGGTAGAGCGTAGAGAGAGAGGCAGAGACGAAATGCAGAGGCAGAGGTGCAGAGAGTAGAGTCGGGGAGAAGCAGAGGCAGAGGGGAGGCTGAGAGGCAGAGAGGCAGAGAGTAGAGGACAGAAGCAGAGCTATGAGGTAGAGGTAGAAGTAGATGGCTGGGCAGGGGAGGCAGAGAGGTAGAGAGTAACAGAGGCAGAGGTGCAGAGGTAGATGCAGGGGTGATGGTAGAGAGGCAGAGGCTGAGGCAGGAGACAGAGAGAGGGGCAGAGAGGGGCAGAGGGGAAGAATGGCAGAAATTAGAGGTATGGGGCAGAGGGGGAAGAGAGGCAGAGAGCAGGAGGCAGAGGGCAGGAGAGGCAGAGAGGCAGAGAGAGGCAGAGAGGTAGAGAGGGGCAGGGACAGAGACAGAGGCAGGGTAGAGATGCAGAGAGACAATGGGAGGGGCAGGCAGAGAGCAGGGGAGAGGCAGAGAGAGGAGGCAGGAGGCAGAGAGGCCCGGGACAGAGGCAGAGGGGGGGCAGAGGCAGGCGGAGGCAGAGGAGGGGCAGAGGTAGAGGGCAGAGAGGAGCGGGAGACAGAGGAGGGAGGCAGGGCAGGGGCAGAGGCAGAGTGGTGAGGCTGAGGCAGAGGCAGGGCAGGGGGCAGAGGCAGAGGGGCAGGCAGAGAGGGCAGGAGGCAGAGAGGCAGAGGCTGAGGCAGAGGGGCAGAAGCAGAGGCAGAGGCAGAGGCAGAGGGCAGAGGCAGAGGCAGAGGCAGAGGCAGAGGCAGAGGCAGAAGCAGAGGCAGAGGCATAAGAAGATCCAGATTGTGGGCCTGCCTGATATACAAAGTAAGTTCCAGGACAGCCAAAGGGCCAGTTACAGAGGAAAGCCTATCCTATAAAACGAAAGTAGAGAGAGAGAGAGAGAGAGAGAGAGAGAGAGAGAGAGAGAGAGAGAGAGAGAGAGGCTTATGCAATTTCTGTGTCCTATCTTAAAAGATTAATTTTCATATTCAGTGCAACCAGACAGTTAAAATGGTTACCAGTAATCAAAGGTCAATATGGAATGTTGGTTGTGTTCTATAGCCATATAAGCTATCACCTTGTGCCTGTATCTGTCTTTTTTAGTTCCCAGGTCTAGGCCTGAGGGCAGTGGGTATTGGACCACGATCCTGATTCATACTGAACATAAGAATCAGGAGGAGGTAAAATGGGTAGGAAGTAAGAACCTGTGACTTTAATTTTAATGGGTCTATAACCTAGGAGACAGTCCATTTGATTTCAGCATCTAAGGCTTCTGCTTCCTTCATATGAATGTCAAGGATCCATGGTGTAATGCCAGCTACCTTCACAGCCATAGGAGTGAAGAGATTTACCGTGTACAGTCATTTTCAAGTTGGTTTCACTGCTTCTTTTCCTAGCTGCTTAACCTATACGGCATCATCAGACCTGAACAAGGAGAAACTGGTGGTGAACTCACAGTTCATCTTGGTTTCTCAGATAGACCTTTGAAAAGAATTAATTGAGGACCGAAGGTCCTGTATTGATTTGAGAAAGGAATAGTTAAAGAGAGCTCTGCCAACTGCTAGTCTCTGTTGGGGAGGTCTTTCAAGCATAATCTCACAGTTGGTGAATCCCTGCGTATATGGGAGTAAGGGGCCTAAAACAAAGCAAAGGAAGGAGGTCCTTCCACCTTTCTTCATCCTGTTTATTCTTTTTCACCTGGACAAAACTCTGAGGTCTATATGCCTAATGAAATTTACAGTCTGTGTCTAAAGCTTTAGCTACTAATTGAGAGGTTTGGCTATGAAACCCAGGTCAGTGTCAGACCCCATTGCTATGGGGAAGCCAAGTTCTGGGCCAAGTTCCTGAAGGAGCTTTCTAGCTACTCTGTGAGCAGTTTCAGTAGAGGTGGGAAATGCTTCTACCCCACCTAGAAAAGATAGTTTTAAAAACTAGCAAGTACTTGTATCCTCCCCAAGGCAGGTTCATCTTGGAGGAGTAGGTTTCCCTAGAATTTGTGAGGGTGTTGGCCTCTCATTTGGATCCCTTTCTGGGAAAGGGATCTCTTTTGGGGATTTATTTGAGCACAGACCTGGCATCTGGCTGAGACGCTCCATGCTCTAGGCTGTCCAGTCTCGATACAACACACCTTGGTCTGAGCAACTCAGGAAGTTTTATGGCCACCAGGTGAGTGGCCTAGTGAAGGTCAGTTACAAGAGTCCTGCCAATTGTTTCTGGATGAATGATCTTTCCTCCTGCTTTCCTCCCCCAACCTTCAGGCTTGACCCTTTCTTCTTTTGTGTCTTCTGGTTCCCCTTGGCTATTACCATAGAGTCTCAGGGCAACACCTAGCCAGGGCATGTCATCAGAATATCAATAGGCCCCACTGGTCTTGGGGCTAAGTGTCAGCCTCTAGGTCACAGCCCAGTTACCTCCTGCCTCAGGGGACTTGATTAATAGGAGAAGCCAAATAGCCTCGAGGAGGGCCAAGATTTTCTCTTTGGCTTTAATGTCCTTTCCTCCAGTGGTGGGAAACTCTTTCTCTTCTATAGATCATACCATGGACATACATAACGTTTTTGTATATATAGTGGATAATTTACTTTTCCTCATCCTAGAGCCTGGGTTAGATTGCTCAGCTCTGCTCTCTGGGCTGAATTAGCTGGGTTTGGTTCAAATCCTCTCAGTTAAGGTAGCTACTGCAGCTCCCACGCACCTACCTGGTTTCATCTTTCAACTTGTGACTGTCACGGGTGAGCACATGCTGCTTGTCATCAAGCAAGAGGGTAGCAGCATTGATGGTGGCGTTTCTCAAGTGGGACTTGTGTTTCTTGTATGCAGCAGAATGAGGGGATCCTGTTTCCATTCATTCTGTTAGCCTGTGCTTTTTTTTTAAATTAAAGAATTGAGTCCATTGATGTTGAGAGACACTAATGACCAATGATTGTTATTTCCTGTTATTTTGATGTTGCTGTTAGTGGTGTTGGCTGTGTGTTTGTGTGTGTGTGTGTGTGTGTGTGTGTGTGTGTGTGTGTGTGTGTGTGTGTGCGCGCGCGTATGTGTATACTTTCCTTGTTTTTGCTGGTTTGGAATTACTTATTTCCTGTGTTTTCTTGGATGTAGTTATCCTTTTTGGGTTGAATTTGTGGATAGATACTGTTTAAATTTGTATTTGTCTTAAAATAACTTGTTTTCCATCTTTGGTGATTGAGAATTTTTGCTGGGATAGTAGTGTATGTTGGCACCTGTGTTTTTAAAGGTTGCAGGGTATCTGTCCAGGCCCTTGTAGCTTTTAGAGTCTCTGTTGAGAAGTCAGGTGTAGTTCTGATAGGCTGAATGTGTATGTTATCAGGCCTTTTCCCTCTGCCACTTTTAGCATTCTTTCTTTGTTCTGTAGCTTTTGTGTTTTGATTATTATGTGCTGGGAGGATTTCTCTTCTGGTCCAGTCTTAATGGTGTTCAATAAGCTTCTTGTATGTTTATAGGTATCTCTTTCTTTTTTTATTGGCTATTTTATGTATTTACATTTCAAATGTTATCCCCTTTTCCAGTTTCCCCTCCAGAACCCTCCTATCCCATTCCCCCTCCCCCTGCTTCTATGAGGGTGCACCCCCATCCACCCACCCCCTCCCTCCCACCTCCTTGCCTTGGCATTCCCTACACTGGGGTATCGAGCCTTCACAGGACCAAGGGCCTCTCCTCCCATTGATGCCAGACAATGACATATTCTGCTACATATGTGTCTGGAGCTATGGGTCCCTCCTTATGTACTCTTTGATTGGTTGTTTAGTCCCTGGGAGCTATGGGGGGGTCTGGTTGGTTGATATTGTTGTTCTTCCTATGGGGTTGCAAATTCTTTCAGCTCCTTCAATCCTTTCTCTAACTCCTCCATTGGGATCCCCATACTCAGTACAATGGTTAGCTATCCACCTCTTTATTTGACAGGCTCTGGCAGAACCTCTCAGGAGCCAGCTATAACAGGCTCTTGTTCAAGGCAAACATTTCTCGTCATCAGCAATAGAGGCTGGGTTTGGTGTCTGTATATGGGATGGATCTCCATGTGGGGCAGTCTCTGGATGGTCTTTCTTTCAGTCTCTGCTCTACTCTTTGTCCCCTTATTTCCTTTAGACAGGAGCAATTCTGGGTTAAAATTTGGAGGTGAGTGGGAAGCCCCATCCCCCAACCAGAGGCCTTGCCTAACCTCTGGATATGGTCTCCACAGGTTCCACCTCCCTTTGTTGGGCATTTCAGCCAATCTTATCCCTGTTGGGTCCTGGGAGCCTCTTTCTTTCCTGGCATCTGGGACTTGCTGGTGGCTACACCCACTTGCCCATCCCCCATTGCTACACACCTCTGCTCCAACTCCTGACCCTCTGTATGTCATTCCTGTCTCCCCCATACTTGATCCTGCCTCCCTTTCCCCTCCCCCTTCTCTCTTACTCTCAAGTCCCTCCCACCCTCTACTTCCCATGAGTATTTTGCTACCTCTTCTAAGAAGGACTAAAACATCAAGATTTTGGACTTCCTTCTTGAGCTTCATATGGTATGTGAATTGTGTTGGGATGGAAATCACAGCTCAAGTCCAGAGAAACCACAACAAGCCAACATGGTTCCACGTGGAGAGGTTTACTGGGATGATGGAGACAAGGGGAGGGCAAGAGAGGGAGAAGAGAGAGAAAGAAAAGAGGGGGCAGAAAAGAGGGGGCAGAAAAGATCTTCCTTTTATTTGAAATGTGACATAACTGCTCCTATGTGAAGGTGGGAGCTGAACCAAATTTACTCTGGGAATGTATGATCATTGCTATGGCAACAGATATGCAGGTGACCAGGTGACTTCACATCACTGCTGAGGGCAAAAGCAGTTCCTGATACCAACATACCTACCTCTTGCTTATCATAAAAAGAAGAAGGAAAAGGAGAAGGGGGAGCTGATGGTGAAAGGGGAGTGAGGGCACTGTGTCTCTTAGGCTACTTCCTGTGTCTTGGGGCATCATCAGTTTCAGGGTATAACTGACTTTCACCATCAGAGTCCATTTGGTTAAAATTAGTACCAGGCTCCTCCATGGACAGTGACTGATAATCTTGTAACAGGAACTGATTAATAGTTTGGTTAGAAATTTTCTGTATCTGTCGTTGAAGGAATCTAGAGACAAGATTAATGAGGCAGGGAGCGAATAGTAATGCCAGAAAGATGACTAGAAAGGGTGTTATGAAAGGGAGTATCCACTTCCACATAGGGTTTTTGAAAATCCAGGGATTGGAGGCCTCACATTCTTTGAAATTCTGCATGTCAGATTGAAGCTCTTGGATTTTATTTTTCACTATCCCAGATTGGTTGACATAGAAACAGTATTCTTCTTGGAGGAACAAGTAAAGATGACCTTCTTTAGCTGTCAGGATATCCAGCCCCCATCAGTTCTGAAGCACCATAGCTGCCAAAGAATTGATCTGTTTCTGGATTGTAAGCATGGTTTCAGACATTTTTTGAAAACCATTGTTGAATTTGGAAGTGAACTCATTATATTAGGTCTTGGAAATAGTTATCCCTGCAATTCCAGTACCAGCGCCTATGGCTATTCCCGCAGAGACCAGGAGTGGCATAGCCTGAACTGCTGTCTTATGTTGGGCAGCTGTCATATCTACAGCTGGGATTGGCCGGGGCTCGTTTCCCTGGATTACTCCTAGTTCAGGGAAAAGGAGCACCAACGTGCGAACTCCTGACCAGCTGGCAGGTAGGCAATGATATTCCTGGGTGCCAGAAAGGATTGATGTGTTTTGGACTGCAGGGCATTGTTACAGGGATGGGGTATCAACGGTTGTGGTTCTATTGCAGTCCAGGGAGCCTAGTGTTCCTACAGAACATGTCCCAGATGTCTTAAAAACAGTTTGCCACATCAAAAAAAGAAGGTATGGAGTCATGGCAACATCAGGAACAGGGCAGCTGACGGAAGGTGAGGTGAGGTTATTGGGCAGTATCACTGGAAAGGCTGTAAGTGGCAGCTGTGCATTGGTTCCCAGGGGTACACATAGCCAGCAGTATTTAAAGTGACCAGGTTGGGTGGCATTAAGCAGTTGGTACACCAAGGTCAGGGTCTGAAGCAAAAGATGAAGTGACAAGTTAGTGCCATGTATGAGGAGGGATGTCAGAGAGGTAAGGATCTCAGAGGAATGTTTGATTACTTCCTATTTTCTGATATCTAGAGGTTGGGCAATTGAGACATATTTTCTCTGAATTTGGATAGTACATACTGGGGACCCTGCTTGATTTTTATGGTAAAGCTTACCAACAACTCCTGTCTCCCAAATTCCATGGACCTTGTATGTAGAAAAAGAGTGTCTTGCATTGTTGATAGAAGTGGTGATAGGTCCATGATCCTAGCATATGTACCTGACAAGACCAATATGGACAGGCCCCATATTCATCTGGCCATTTTTTACAATCGTCTTTTGTCTAGTCAAAGAGAAAGCAAGTAAAGAGATTATAATACTTAGATGGGATAACCGATACAGGGATGATAGCAATTTGGATCGGTTCCTGGCACCCGGCCATGGAGCAGTTTTCGGATCGTATTCGGAAAGACTTTATTATCTGTGGGGGTTTCTTGAACCTCAAATCTCTAGACGTAAGGGCTAGCCTGGATGGAAATGAACAGCAGGGGGAGGATGATAAGCCCATGTCTAATCCAATGATATTGAGTGCAGCTGATGGAGTGCAGTCTCATTTTCTGGAATTGGAGACAAGGAGCTTAACAGAGCACCATTCTGTTGGGGTTGATGTGTATGAAGAATGTTTAGGTTTGAGGTGGGACAGGTGTACCCAGTAAGAGAGTCCCTTAAGTTTAGCAACTGTAGGTGTCATGAGAATCACCTTAAAAGGGCCCTGCCATTTAAGAGAGAGGGGGTGAGGGCCGATGATCTTGAGGGGATAGAAGAACCTGGTCCCCAATATTGACAGGAAGTGGACAAGGGACAGTGTGTGGCTGAGGTAGATGGTGGTCAGCAAAGTTCTATAGGAGAGAACGAAGTTGTCAAAGCAATGGGATGAGTAGATGGTCTGAGAGGGGAGAGTGTTTAGGTTAAAGACCAGGAGTTAGGATCAGATGTCCATACACAAGTTCAAAAGTTGAGATGAGGAGAGGTTCCACAGGGAGAGCTCATAGCCTGAAGAGAGTCAAAGGTAGGACTTTTAGCCAATCATGGTGAAGTTCCTGTGACAGCTTGACAAGAGTGGTTTTTAAAGAGTTGTTGGTTCTTTTTCTACCTTTCCTGATGATTGAGGTGAATATGAAAATGCTAGGGGGATGTCTAGGGCCTTAGACAGAATTTGAGAAATTTGGGAAGTAAATTCAGGACCATTGTCTGACTGGAGGGAGCTGGGACATTAAATCAGGGATGATCTCTCAGAGGAGGAGATTGGAGACATCTCAGCCCTTTTGTTAATTGTGGGAAATGCCTCTACCCACACAGAGAAGGTGTCTACCAAGACCAGGAGGTACTTGGCATGTTAGACAGTGGGCATGTGGGTAAAGTCAAGTTGCCAGTCTGTTACAGGAAGAGAACCTCTGGTTGATGGGTAGGAAAAGGGAGACTATGGTACCTTGAGTTGGAGTCTGACATCTGACAGAATTTGCAAAAAGCAGTGATAGATTTTAAGAAACTCAAATCCTCAGGCGTAGGCTGTGGGTGGGTCTTAACAAAATAAGACCATGCTTGGCTGTTAGGCTGAAAGAATTGGTGAAGATAGGACAGAGTTTGGCGAGTGTCAGGAGGTGAAAGTGGGGTTGTGGGTTGCAGTGTAAGAATGTCCTCAGGAGGGTGAGACAAGTCTAGGCCCCTAAGACCTGCAGCTCTAGCTACCTTGTCGGCTCAGTTGTTTCCCTTGGAGACAATAGAGTCATCTGTCTGATGGGATCTGCAGTGGACAATCCCAGTCACTGTGGGGAGATGAGAGGCCTTTAGCATAGCCATAATTATAATTTGGTTTACATTGGTTACTGATCCTCCTTTAGTCATAACTAACCCGTTCTCCTTTCAGATAGCCGCATGGGACAGGAGGATATGGGAAGCATATTTGGAATCTATGTAGATGTTGAGGGATTGTCCCTGTGCTGGTTGAAAGGCACGGGCAAGGGCTCTTAGTTCAGCCTGTTGATTGATGGTATGATCAGGGAGGGCCTGCTCCTCAAACACCTCGGTGTCTGCCACTATGGTATAGCCAGTTCTTCTGGCCCCTTCATGTAGAAAGGAGCTTCCATCTGTATACCAGTTATAGATAGATGGCCTGAGAAAATTTCTCCTTCTGTATGTGTGAAGGATGAGGTAATAGTTTTTCTAAAGTTTCAGTGCAGGAGTAAGATAGGGAGTGGTTAGTATTTGGTGGAGGAAGAAGACTGGGGTAGCCTGGTAAGAAAGAGAAACTGAGGCAGGGCTTGAGTTTTCAGAGGTGTGGAAACAGGCCTGCAGCAGGATGGGGTTCATTAGCTGGGTCAAAGGGTTGTACTGTCATCTGGTGTGTGCCTCATAGCTAGGGAGAAGTTGAGTGGAGCTGCAGGAGGAGCACAGAGGGGTTGGAAGGAAGGTGGATAAATGTTTGAATGTAAAGGACCTTCTTCCATTTACCAGACCACTGGGAGTATATATGAAGATCCCATAAGATTATAGAGTCTAGTGTGCCATTAAGTGGCCATTTGGAGCCATTGTCTAATGGGTACTGAGTCCAGACCTTATTGCAAAGGTGTATCAGTTTTGATGCTCTAAAGTGGAGATCACTTTCAGAGATTTGAACATTTTCAGGAGATCTCCCAATGGGGATGCTGGAGGTATGTTCAGAGACATCAAATTACCTATTGGAAAGTTACTGAATTATTGTACTGACATCCCAGTGAGAAAAGTTCATTAACAGCACTCTGCCAGGCCGGGTGTCTGAGATTCCTTAGATTCCTGGAGACTATGTATGGCAAGTCTCGGACCCACCAGAAAGCGTCCTGACCCAGGTCTGGGGATTTCTAATCTGCTGCAAGAGCCTGGAGGGGGAAGGGAACAAGGATCGGCTTCTGAGGGAATATTCGCCCAACGGTCAGGCCTTAACTGGGAAATCAGGGGTCCTCCTTGCCAACCGGAGGAAAACAACCCTACCAATCTGCCAGTGTTTGTGCGAGGACTTTAGTGGTCTGCTAGCAGGAAACGTGAAACCGTATGGTTGGGGAGGGCCTGTCTGACTAAGTAGCTCACGTGGCAACCATGTGGTAGACCACAGGGCAGCAGCTCAAGTCAAAGTCTATGTGTCCTGCTCAAGTGCAGCAGCAACTGACATGGTGGAAGTCTGTGAGGCCCCCATCAGCCAGCAGCTGGTAGTGTTTGAATGGTACAGAGGCAGTCTGGAAGACACAGTGGGCAGTGATCAAATCCCGGTGGTGCACGACAGTGGAATGCAGCAGAAGTGCAGTCCCTCCCTTTGGTGCCAGAAAGACATGGTAGCAGCGGTTGAAGTCCAGTGGCACACGGCAGCAGCAGAGGCTGGAGGCAGCCACACTAGTCGTTGCCAGGCCAGTAGCTGGGTACAGTCATGAGGAGGTCTATTCCCTGTACAGGCCACCAATGTTGGGATGGAAATCTTGGTTCATGTCCAGAGAGACCACACCAGGCCAATATGGTCCCACGTGGAGATGTTTATTGGGATGACAGAAGTGGGGGAGGGGGACAAGAGAAGGAGAAGAGAGAGAAAGGAAAGAAAGAGGGGGCAGGAAAGGTCTGTCTTTTATTTGAAATGTGACATAACTGCTCCCAGGTGAAGGTGGGAGCGAACCAAAGGTATGCTGGGAATATATGGCCATTGCCATGGCAACAGATGCGCAAGTGACCAGGTGACATCACTGTGGAGGCAAAAGCAGTCCCTGATACAAATTGTATCTTGGGTATTGAGCCTGTGATTTTAGGTGAGTCAGCACTCCTGGGAGACCAGCTCACTCTGGGAGGGATTTGGGTACTGAGGGTTGTAGAAAAGCCTTAGCTCTGGGCACAGATGGAGACCAGAAGGTTCCTGTCCCCAGCTGCTCTGCAGTTGCTGTGCGCAGTGCACTCCAGGCATCTTTCTTTAGGTTGGGAAAATTTTCTTCTATGATTTTTTTTTAAATATTTATTTTTATGTATATGGCTGCTCTATCTGCATGTACACCTGCCTGCCAGAAGAGGGCACCAGATCCCATTACAGATGGCTGTGAGCCACCATGTGGTTGCTGGGAATTGAACTCAGGATCTCTTGAAGAACGGTCAGTGCTCTTTTTTTTTTTGTTCTTTTTTTCGGAGCTGGGGACCGAACCCAGGGCCTTGCGCTTCCTAGGTAAGCTCTCTACCACTGAGCTAAATCCCCAGCCCCGGTCAGTGCTCTTAACCACTGAGCCATCTCTCCAGCCCTCTTCTATGATTTAGAATATAGTCTGGGCCTTGGAGTTGAGAATCCTCACCTTCTACTCCTATTATTCTTAGGTTAGGTCTTTTTAGGATATCCCAAATTTCCCGGATGTTTTGTGTTAGGAAAATTTTAAATTTAACATTTTATTATTTGACTAATGTGTCCATATTTTGTATTGTGTCTTCTTTGCCTGAGATTCCCTCTTCCATCGCCTGGATTCCGTTGGTGACGCTTGCATCTGTTGTTCCTGTTCTCCTCCCTGGGTTTTCCATCTCCAGAATTCCCTCAGTTTGTGTTTTCTATATTGCTTCCATTTCCACTTTCAGGTCTAGCACAGTTATATTAATTTCCTTCACCTGTTCATTTATAGGCCTGTGAAGGTGTCATATTGCCCTGGCAATATGATGATTGTCTTCTTTAGAGGAACTTTAGCTATCTGGATGGGTTTGGTCCCTAGATGTTCATGTTTTAGTAGGTATTAGAAGGGGGTGAACCTTGATCTTGGTGTGACAGGCCTCTGATGGGTACCCTTGGGTTGTATGGTTGCAGACCTGCAGTTCTGTATGGTTCAGGAGTATCAGTTCCAATGAAGGTAGACAGAGAGGTGGCAGGAGAGTGTAGGTCCCCCTAGGATGGTGAGCTGCTCAGGGCAGCTTGGCCTAGCCCAGAGGGCGCAGAGAACAGGGAAGATGGGTGGGGGAAGGGAGGCTAACCTGTATGGTTCAGGAGTCTATTAGAATTGGAGGAGAGGAAGCTGGAAAATGGACGTACCCCTGGGATAACAGGCTGCTCAGGGCACCTTGGCTTGACCCACAGGGCTCAGAAAGCAGGGAAAATGGGTAAGGGAAGGGAAGCTAACCTGTATGTTGGAGAGGTATATTCCAGGGTGAATGACAGGGCACCCAAATGCCAATCTCTCTAAGCCAGGCAATTTGGACTGAAATTTCCCTTTTGTATCCAGGGTCTTTGGGTATTGTTTGATTTGGACATGAGTAGCTGAACTGAATCATTATAGGAACTTGGTGTTGGGCTAGTCCTGAAAGGTGGTTTTGTTGCCCACACTTCTGGAAATCTTTTTTTTTCTTTTTTTTCGGAGCTGGGGACTGGACCCATGGCCTTGCGCTTGCTAGGCAAGAGCTCTACCACTGAGCTAAATCCCCAACCCCTTCTGGAAATCTTTATTGTAAATCTGAGAGATTGTTCAAGTGTATCTTTTGATTGGGGCAGAAATTTCAGCTAGGAGATAGTATTTTGACAAAAAAAATGTTGGGGTATCTGTAAGTCCATGTCTCATCATCAGAGAAGGTGACGGTGGAATTCAATTTGTGCAGAAATTATTGTCTCTCAAAATCAGTCCTCTGTTGTTAAGCACTTTTGGTGCTACCTCCGGCAACTAAGACATATTTATATCTTTTTCTTTTCTTGGTTTTATTTGTATTGAACATTTTTATTGGATTTTTTATTTACATGTCAAATGTTATCCCCTTTCCTGGTTTCCCATCCATAAACCTCCTATCCCATTCCCCCTCCCCATTTCTATGAAGGTGTTCCTTCACCCATTCACCCACCCCTTCCTGCCTCCCTGCCCTGACATTCCCCTACACTGTGGCATTCAGCCTTGGCAGGACCAAGGGCTTCTCCTCCTATTGGTGCCCAACAAGGTCATCCTCTGCTACATATGCAGTTGGAGCCATGGATCTGTCCACGTGTATCCTTTGGATGGTGGTTTAGTCTCTGGTTGGTTGTTGTTGTTATTATGGAGTTGCAAACTCCTTCAGCTCCTTCAATCCTTTCTCTAACTCCTCCAACTGGGACCCAGTTCTCAGTTCAATGGTTTGCTGCTAGTATTCGCCTCTGTATTTGTCAGGCTCTGGCAGAGTCTCTCAGGAGACAGCTATATCAGGCTCCTGTCAGCATGCTCATCTTGGCATCAGTGATACTGTCTGGGTTTGGTGACTGTATGTATATGCGCTGGATCCCCAGGTGGGGCAGTCTCTGAGTAGCTTTTCCTTCAGTCTCTGATCCAAACTTTGCCTACATATTTCCTCCTATGAATATTTTTGTTCCCCCTTTTAAGAAGGAGTGAAGAATCTGCACTTTTGTCATCCTTCTTCTTGAGCTTTATGTGTTTTGTGAATTGTATCTTGGATATTCCAAGCTTTTGGGCTAATATCCACTTATCAGTGAGTGCATACCAAGTGCCTATTTATATCTTTAAATTTTTATAGCATTTATGTTTTTTCCTAATATCTGGAGCTGACTGAGTGACCAAAGAAATCATTTTAGCAGCTGTCTTTAATCCTTTTCTAAAGGACCCAGAGAAAAGTGCTCTCTGTCTCCTTTGTCAGTGTTCCACAGATGGAAAAATCCATTGTAGCCAGGTTACGTTGTCCAGGAGTAATGCACACACCTCCACCCCTGCCAGACTATGGTGGGGTTTGAGTTTTCCAACTGACCACTGGTTGAAAAAGTAACAAATCATGCAAGGAGAGCAGAACTTGCTCTTGTCCCCTTTCCTAGGACTTCTTAGAGTAGGCGGGGAAACAAAAATATCATATACCATGAGTAACTATTTCCTCCTTCCTGTGTGTATCCAATTTAAGTGGCAGGGAGCCTGAAGAGGCCTGAGCCCTTCCTCAGCCCACCCAGGGACCAACCTGAACTATGAGCATGAATGGAGTAATGAAACAAGTGAGCTCTCTCTCAGAGTGAGATAGACAGGTTTGGATGATGATGATGGTGGTGGTGGTGGTGATGATGGTGATGATGGTGATGATGATGATGATGATGATGATGATGATGATGATGATGACGATGATTATACTTTTTTTCTTTTTACTTTTCTGAGTAACCTGGCAAAGCCAAAGGATTCAGGTTCCCAGCAAGATACACAGGTCGTCAGCCAGGGAAATTCTCACACTAGAGAAAAGCCATTAGTTAATACAGGGTAGCAGAACTGACAGAATCACATAGAAAGACAGAAACACACACAGACAAACACAGTAAAAAAGTAAAAACAACCAGAGTTGGTGTTTTGGGATTTCTATTGCTGTGATGAAACACCATGACCAAAAAGCATGTTGAAGAGCAAAGGGTTAATTTTATTTTATTTTTATTGTTTTAGGGTATTTCCTTACTTTTAAGTTCATTTATTCAGTTTCCATCTCAATTTCAGACCCCCTTTACTCCCAGTACCCCCCTCACAAAATCCTTCCCTCCCCCTCTCCTCTGGAAAGGAGGACACCCCCTCCCAGGATTAGCATACACCCTTGCACATCAAGTCACTGCAGGAACTGCAGGACTAGTGGCATATTTTCCTACTGAGGCGAGACAAGGCAGCTCAGATAGGCAGGCAACAGATTCAGGGACAGCCCCAGCTCCAGTTTTGGGGGGATCTACATGAAGATCAAGCTGCACTTCTGTTACATATGTACAGGGGCCCTAGGTCTAGCCCATGTTTGTTCTTTGATTGATGGTTCAGTTTCTGGGAATCCCCAAGGGTCCAGGTTATTTGAATCTGCTGTTCTTCCTTAGGAGACCTTGTCCTCTTCGGGTCCCTCAATCCTTCTCCTCGTCCATAAGACTCCAATGCTCCATCTAATGTTTGGTCTTGTGTCTGTGCGTCTGCTTCCATTGGCTGCTGGGTAGAATCCCTCAAAAAACCTTTATGTTAGGCTCCTGTCTGCAAGCATAACAGAGTATCATTAATAGTGTCTTGCCCATGGGATGGGTCTCAAAATTAGGCCAGTCATCAGCCATTCCCTCTGTCTCTGCTCTATTTTTGTCCCTGCAGATCTTGAAGACAGGACACATTTTTGAGTCAAAGGTGTTGTGGGTGGGTTGCTGTCTTTATCTTTCTACTGTGAATCCTGTCTGGCTGCAGGAAGTGGCAGCTTCAGGATCCATATGCCCTACTGTTAACAGTCTCAGCTAGAGTTGCCCCAGTAGACTCCCTTGGATCTTCCTCCATCCCAGGTTTCTGGCATGTCCTAGAGATGCAGACTCCTCCCTGCTCACTGAGGAAATGGTTTGTTTAGCTTCCACTTCCACTTTGCCATTCATCATCAAAGATAGTCAGAACAAGTACTCATATAAGGGCAGGAACCTAGAGATAGGAACTGATGAAGAGGTCATGGAGGATGCTACTTACTGGCTTGCTCCACAAAGCTTACTCAGCAAGCTTTCATGTAGAATCCAGGACCACCAGCTCAGGGATTGCACCACCCACCATGAGTTGGGCCCTCCCCTCTTGATCACTAATTGGGAAAATGCCTTACAGCTGGAACTCATGTAGGCATTTCCTCAAATGAGGCTTCTTCCTCTCTGATAACTCTAGCCTGTGTCAAGTTGACACACAAAACTAGTCAATACAGGTGGCCCCACTAAACATTCATATGCATGAAAGAGAAGACAGGGGGAACCTGGTAATGTTTCATAGAAACCCTAGACACTGAATCAGCAGCGACATAGGATTTCACCTACGTATCCAAACAGAAGACACCTTAACCAGACTTACATCTGGAGTGATAGATGAAGCAATTTGTTTCCTTTTAGGGTAGAGGTGTCAGTTTCCTCCAAAACATTAGTCAGAGATAAATAAAAGGGAGTCTTGGGGGACTTGGAACATCCCAAGTTGTGCATTCTCTAGAAGCGCCTTGACCTCTACACTCTTCCATTTTCTGAGGGGCTCTGAGACACCCCTCTCCCATGTCTCAAGGTCTGGTCTCTGAGGTTTGTGGATCCTGGAGAAATGTGGGCTCTTCACCAAAAAAGACTATTGGGACATAGGTTTAAGCCAATAGAAAGTCTTTATTAACCAGGCAGCAAATACAATGGATGTTCCGGATCCTAGTATAGCATGGAGCCTTTCTCTCTCTTTCTTTTCTTTCTTTCTTTCTTTCTTTCTTTCTTTCTTTCTTTCTTTCTTTCTTTCTTTCTTCCTTCCTTTCTTTCTTTCAGATTTCTTTTTTCTTTCTTTCTTTTTTTAATTGCATATATTTCTTTATTTACATTTCAAATGTTATTCCCTTTCTGAGTTTCCTGTCCATAAACCCCATATCCCCTCCCTCTCCCCCATAAGGGTGTTTCCCCCATCCACCCCCACCCCCGACATTCCCCTGCACTGGGGGGGTCCAACCTTGGCAGGACCAAGAGCTTCTGCATGGAGCCTTTCTTATAGTGAACTTTTAAGGAAAGAAATAAAAGAGTTAATAGAATTCAATGAAAATGAAGGTACAACATATCCAAACTTATGGGACACAATGAAAGCAGTGCTAAGAGGCAAGTTCATAGCACTCAGTGCCCTTGAAAAGTAATTGGAGAGATCCTCCACTAGCAACTTAATAATACACTTGAAAGCTCTAGAGAAAAAAGAAGCAAATACACCCAAGAGAAGTAGAAGGCAGGAAATAATCAAACTCAGGGCTGAAATCAACCAAGTAGAAACAAAAAGAATAATACAGAGTCAACAAAACCAGGAGCTGGTCCTTTGAGAAAAACAGCAAGACAAATAAACCCTTAGACAGACTAACTAAAGGGCACAGAGACAGCATCTAAATTAGCAAAATCAGAAATGAAAAGGGAGACATAAAGGAAACTGAGGAAATTAAAAGAATCACCAGATCTTCCTACAAAAGTCTATACTCAATAAAACTGGAAAATCTACATGAAATGGACAGTTTTCTAGACAGAAACCATATACCAAAGTTAAATCAACAGCAGGTAAACTATTTATACATTCCCATAAGCCCTAAGGAAATAGAATCAGTCATGAAAAACCTTCCCCCTCAAAGACCTGCCCAGAGCCAGATGGTTTTAGTGCACAATTCTACGAGACCTTCAGAGAAGAGCTAATACCAATACTCCTCAAAATCTTCCAAGAACTAGAAACAGAAAGAATACTACCTAATTTACTCTAGGAAGCCACAGTTACTCCGACACATAAACCACACAAAGACTCAACAAACAAAGGAATGTTGCTTACTCTCTTGCTCTTCTTGGCTTGCTCATTTTACTTTATGTTATAACCCAGGATCCAGACATGACACCATCCACAGTTCTATTACATCAATCATTGAACTACCCAATGGCCTACAAGCTTGCCTACCTAGTACTCTAACTTGAATCTGAGCTGAGATGTTTCAGGCAGTAGTTCTTGGCATTACATGCTGTAATGAAATGTGCAGTACAAAGGCCATATTACATGTTCAGAACCAAGGTTCCAAAAAATGTACTCAGATGAAACACAGGTGGATGGTATCAGAAACACCCTAGATCCTGGTTTTTGGTTTTTTTTGTTTTGTTTTGTTTTGTTTTGTTTTTTGAGGGATTGAACAAAGAATTTTTTTATTTGATTCTCCTGAATCTATTTTTTCAGACCTTTTGAATCTGATCCACATAACTATGGGTGAGGTGTTGATATTAATCACCTTTTCTAAACACTCAAAGACAAAGCCTTTCTCCCAAATCAGCATATTCTTCAGCTGGCAACAAGGAAAATTTACAGTTTGACCTCTTTCGCAGAGAAACAATAAAACAACCACAAAACTCATAGCAATACTCATTTTGGCAGTAAAAACAATTCAAAACAAATGAAGTAAACTAAATAAATACTCTATAAGCCTATTCATAGGCCTGTTCTTACTTGTCATGCCAGAATAATAACCCAAAATTTCCATGGAGCCCACAAACAAAGAATATGAGTATCCTGCAGACTATGTTATACCCTCTGTCTGTTATGCTTTCTGCCTGGAACTACAGACTTCAATTTTAATAATACCTGTTCATAGCAGGCAATTATCACTGCTCTCTGCTTGGAGTCAGTGAGTATATTTTTACCCTTTACTAATTGCAAACCAGGGTGAAGTTCGCCATGTGAGACAGACAAAATCTGTATATAAACCTATTCTTTTTTTTTTTCTTTTTTTCGGAGCTGGGGAAAGTTGACTTTCTCAAAGAACCAACTTTTGGTTCTGTTGATTCTTTCTATAGTCCCTTTTGTTTCTACTTGGTTGATTTCAGCTCTGAGTTTGATTATTTCCTGCCTTCTACTCCTCCTGGGTGTATTTGCTTCTTTTTGTTCTAGAGCTTTTATGTGTGCTGTCATGCTGGTGACATATGCTCTCTCCTGTTTCTTTCTCCAGGCACTCAGCGCTATGAGTTTTCCTCTTAGCACAGCTTTCATTGTGTCCCATAAGTTTGGGTATGTTGTACCTTCATTTTCATTAAATTCTAAGAAGTCTTTAATTTCTTTATTTCTTCCTTGACCAGGTTATCATTGAGTAGAGCATTGTTCAACTTTACCATTTATTATCCTTTGTACAGCTGGATTTGTAGAAAGATATTGTGTAAATTTGGTTTTGTCATGGAATATCTTGGTTTCTCCATCTATGTTAATTGAGAGTTTTGCAGGATACAGTAACCTGGGCTGGCATGTGTTCTCTTAGGGTCTGTATGACATCTGTCCAGGATCTTCTGGCTTTCATAGTCTCTGGTGAGAAATCTGGTGTGATTCTGATATGTCTGCCTTTATATGTTACTTGACCTTTTTCCCTTACTGCTTTTAATATTCTTTCTTTATTTTGTGCATTTGGTGTTTTGACTGGCTGTGACTGGAGGAGTTTTTTCTGGTCCAATCTATTTGGAGTTCTGTAGGCTTCTTGTATGCGTATGGGTATCTCTTTTTTTAGGTTAGGGAAGTTTTCTTCTATGATTTTGTTGGAGATATTTACTGGTCCTTTGAGGTGGGAGTCTTCACTCTTTCTATAATTTGGCTATCCCTTAGGTTTGATCTTCTCATTGAGTCCTCGATTTGGGCATGTTTTAACAGTAGCTTTTTCCGTTTTACATTATCTTTGTCAGTTTTGTCTATTTTTTCTTTTTATACTTCTGCTCCTGTGATTCTCTTTTCTTTCTCTTGTTTTCTGTTGGTGATTCTTGTATCTACAGCTCTTTGTGTTTTCTTTTGGTTTTCTACATCCAACGTTGTCTACCTTTTTGCTTTCTTTATTGTTTCTATTTCAATTTTCAATTCCTTCACCTGTTTGATTATGTTTTCCTGTAATTCTTCACGGATTTTTGTGATTCCCTCTCTATAGGCTTCACTTGTTTATTTATGTTTTTCCCTCATGCTTCTCTAAGGGAGTTCTTCATGTCTTTCTTGAAGTCCTCCAGCATCATGATCAAATGTGATTTCAAATCTAGATCTTGCTTTTTCTGGTGTGTTTGGATATTCAGTGTTTGCTTTGGTGGGGAGAATTGGGTCCCGATGATGCCATGTAGTCTTGGTTTCTGTTGCTTGCTCCTGTGCTTACTTCTTGCCATCAGGGTTTTCTGGTGTTACCTTTTGTTCTGCTATTTGACAGTGGTTGACTGTCCTATTATAGGCCTGTAAGTTGTAGGGAGTGCTGCAGACCTGTTTTCCCTGTTTTCTTTCAGCCAGTATGAATAGAGTGTTCTGCTTTCAGGTGTGTGCCTTTCCTGTCTACCTGCCTTTTCAGCTAGCCTGTGTGTGGGCCTGTGTCCTAAGTCCACCAGTGGCAGGTCGCTGAGCAGAAAAGTTGGTCTTACTTGTGGTCCCAGCCTCAAGGTTGCTCGTGGGGGTTGCTTTTTGAGCTTAGGTGAGGGCAGCAAATCAGAAGGGTCTGCACCACAATTTTGCCAGTTTTTATACTATCTTTGACAGTTGTGTTGATGGGGGTCCCAGATGGCATTAGGTGTTTTCCTTTGGAGTCAGAAATGTGGGCAGAGTGTCTCCCCCTCTGAGGGTTTAGCTCTCCCTCCCATGGGATTTGGGTGCAGAGAACTGTTGACCAATTCCCTTCAGGTCCGGGTGGTGTCTGGACTGCAGGGGGTCTTCCGGTTCCCAGAGGCCGTATACAGTTTCCTCCTGTGCCAGGGATGTGGGCAGGGGTGGGCAGTATTGGTGGTCTCTCCTGCTCTGCAGTCTCAGGAGTCCCCACCTGTCCGGGTGGCAAGCTCTCTCTCCCACAGGGTTTGGGAGCAGTGAGCTGTGGGCCGGGATCAGGGAGGTCAGATTCTGTTTTTGATTTCCTATTAATTTGTATTATTGGCATTAAGAAACACTTTACTGTTAATAAATCTCTGTGACACCACATTACGTTGCACAATTCCATTTATAATTCTGATTAACAGTATAAAACACATGGACTTAGCCAGAAAGTGGTGGTATTTGCCTTTACTCCCAGAATTCAGGAGGCAGAAACAGGTGGATCTCTGAGTGTGAGGCTAATTTAATCTATATAGTAAGTTCCAAGACAGACAGGACTGTACAGAGAAATCAACCAACTAATCAACCAAACAACGAACCAAAAAAACAAACAAAAATCAAAACAAAACATGGACTTGCTCTGTCTGTTCCATGAATGTGGTTTAAAATGTTAGCCCTCAGCTTCTGGTCTAGCTGACATGCCTACTGCATGCTGTCATTCTTCCCTAACATTATATACTCTTATCCCTCTCTAACCATAAGCTAAATAAGCCCTTGCTTCTGTAAAATATAAATATGGACTTAATGGACACACACAAACCTACACCAAAAAGAAGCACAGAAAAAAAAAAAGGAAAGGAAAACAGAAACACAGCCCTAGGCCATAGGTATCCTAACCTACATGCACCAGAGATAACATAGTTAGCAAAGCTTCAGAGGGACTATTTCCCAAGTAATTGTGTGTGTGTGTGTGTGTGTGTGTGTGTGTGTGTGTATTGTTGGTTTGTTGTTTATTCAGAGATCCATGTTTGATATTTTCCTTTTTCATTCACTTTTTTGGAGACAGTGTGGTTTACTAAACTTGGAGCTCAGCAACTTGACTAGACTTAACAGGCAGCAAGCCTCTGGATCCTTCTCGCTCTTCCTCCTCCTATTACATGAAAACTCAGTCATGCCTGCTTTTTTAGGTGCATACTGGGGATCTGAGTTTGGGTTTTCATGCTTCCATAGCAAGCACTTTACCTATTGAGACATCTTTCCAGCCCCTCCAATTTAGATACCTAAAAAATAACTCACAAACAAATCAAACTAGAGGGCTTGTGGGGATTTGATGAAGTCGTGAGTGAATGTGTACCCTTAACATGAGAACAGCTATATCAAGAACCCCAGTGCCATTCCTTCCTCTGGTCCCTGACTGTGCTCTCTAAGTTTTGGTGTGTTTGATTAGGATTACCCACCAGAAGTATCATATCTGATGAGACATATTTTTTCTTAGCATCATATCATCCTGAAAGTTCACTGGGCAATTGTTCCAAAAATAGAGGATGGGCTTTTTGAGAGTGATCCCATTAAATCTTTATGGCTTCTAAATTGCAGGAATGGTTCTCACACTTGATGGTGCATGAGAATTCCTCGAGATTTTATCAAAACAGATTTCTTGGCTCCACTCCACTTTTTTATCCCACGAGTTGATGGGGCCTGACCATTTATAAAACAAAGGCCCTAGTTGAGGTAGGGACTGTGTCTCTGGGAAGAGAACACAGTGAGACATTTTACCTCTTAGAGAAAAAATTACTCAATATCCTTAGACATGAAAATAAAAATGGTTGAGAGTCCATTTTTTTTTTCAGTCGAAATGGCCACGATGAAGAAAACAGTTCTGACAAAAGCTCAAGGGAGCCCTTGTACAATGCTGGTGGAAATATAAATTAATATAGCCACTAGGCAGAGCAATAGTTTTTTTTCTGAATATTACTAAAAATAGTACTAGTATCTAGTCTAATTATACCACTATTGTTAAATACCTCAAAAAATCTTAACTTCAGCATATCAGAGAGATAACTAAACCCATGTTTCTGTGACACTGAGATACAAAATTACCTTAGATAGACAGGAGAGGTCACACAACCTTATTCAGCCACAAAGGAGAAGGAAATTATATCATTTGCAGAAAGGGAGATAGAAATGGAGATCATGTTCAGGGCAATAAAGCACATTTAGAAAGAAATGTAACATTTTCCTTCACACACAGAAATAGTCAAGATTCAAACAAACATGATATATTAAAATAAAGGCTACTGGGGAGCAAGGAGAAAGGGAGAACAAGAGAGGGTAATGGGGGAATATGAGCAAAGAACACTATATAAGACCTAGTGAACCCATTATTTGTATGCTAATTCAAAGAGAAAACACTTTTCCTAAAGGTCTTATTCATAGAAGGCTTGTATTTCTTTAGTATTATTTAACATTTGGTAAATTTTTCACCCAGTGACCTAAGAATACTGGTTTACCATTGGGTGGAAAGAGAAGATGTTTGCAAAGGATCATTGAATGTGCTTTATGACCACTTCAAAGGTACCCACACACCTACCATATAGTGAAGGCAGAGAGTACATACTGACAGAAAACTCACGCTCACTGGACATTTCCTTCAATATGCATCTCCTGTGCCCATGCCCACTGTCCTGCAGTCCTTAGTGAAATCAATCAATACCTGCCCAGGCAAGCCCATTGTGCTCTACACCATGTGAAGGTCACCTTTACATGGCTATTCCATTTTTTGCTACATTTTGTATATTTACAGGTTACTTATGTCTTTCTATTTTAGTGATTTTCCAGACCCACTATATGTTTCCTGAGGACAGAGGCCTATCTGCTTTACATCTACATGCTAAATTGCCAGGAATTAATCAATGCCTTCATGGGATCAATTTCTCTAACCTTAATGTCATGGTCTGAATGTGAATTCTCCCTTATAGGCTCGCATATGTTAACACTGTTTTGGATTGTGACACCTGGAGAGGTGAGGCTTAGCTAGAAAAAGTGGGTCACTTCGAGGTAGGTTTTGATGTTTATATCCTGACCCTGATATCCGTTTCCTAATCTTCACTTACAGGAGGAAGTTATGTCCCCACAGCTATCCATAACCATTGTCATTTCATCATTCTCACCATAAGGAATGTTTTCTAAATTGACACAAAAATATAGTGGAAAAAAATTTTCCCCTTCTTTGCCTTCTTGTCACAGCAACAAGTTCACGAACCCATATCCTAGTTCCGCTCAGTGGGAGAAGTATCTCTAAATTGATGGTGCAGGTATCTTCTCATCCTGGCACCATGGACCTTTGAGCGAATAGGAATATTTCCCAGGTTGGCAAAATCTTGCCTGCCCACCTTTGTTTTCATTTTCTTTCAAGTACTTAGTGAGAATGCAAGAGTGCCTTAAGAGCTGCCAGCAAGACATTCCGTTAAGCCAGATGTCTGATTGGGATTTTTATTCACTCCTTCCTACTGTTTCAGGGCCTTAAGAGTATGTATGTAAAACATTAAGCAAAAACATTCAGAACATAATCTCAAGATGAAATTGCTTATGGCATTACTTTTATGTGGAAAATTTATATATTTGGTTCTAAAACACCAACCCATATGATTCCCAAGATTACTTAATGTGTGATTGGACTATGTGTGAGGTATCAATAATCAAACTAATGAAACTCACTGTCCTTGAAGAGTTTATCCTAATAGGAAAAAGACAGTCAATGTACAACTAATTATGTGATGTAATGAAGTTTATCAGTTACCATATCTTTGAGCTATAGAATTCCCCAAATCCTAATGACATATAATCACTGGCATTGTTCATGTTATATGAAGATGACAGAATGCCTGTGGCTGCCAACTTTACACTCTAGTCTTAAGATAGCTAACATTTGAGTAAAAGTGCTTATAGCAGAAAAAAAACACACCTAAGGTTCATTCATTGCCCCATGTGATCCAGTAGGCAAACAGAATTCCCAATCGCATGCAATATTGATTGGGAACTATAATATAAACCTTTACAAGTTAAATGAAACAAAGTCAAGAGAAGGCCGAGGAGCCAGGCTTACTGGCATTGGAAGTAAAACAGGAGACTGACAGATTTAAAGGGAGTATTTGTAGAGTGTGTGTGCTATTAGGATCAATAGCAGTTGATACTGCTATTTTACCTAAGACCTATTTCCTCATCTTCTTGGTCAGACACTGTTATAGTAAGAAATGTGCACATGACCAAATTCCACAGTAGTGCGAACAAAGGTGGTATATATCATAGCTACCTGGAAAGATCCCAAGGCACAAGAGAATGATAGACCACAAGTTCAAGCCTGAGATTCCAAATCGCTGTGAAAGTTAAGCTGATTTAGATTATAAGAAAAGCTACAGTGTGTTTGGGATATAGTACCCTTTAGATTTATTACAGCCTAAAGTACCCAGATAATCCATTTAAAGAAGAGGAAATCCTGAGTAGTGTCAGAAGTATACTCAGAATACCCACTACCAAAATAGAGTCTAACATACCGAGTAAAAGTGATGCCAGTGCTAAACAATGTCCAAGGCTAATTAGGACAACTATGGCTAAGGCTGTACTTTTAGAAATTGGGCAAGCTACTAAGATGTAAACAGATCACAATGAGCAAAAATTTACCTGCTTGTGAGATCATTTATGGTGAGACTGACTGAAATGGATTCTCCTGAGTTGGAAATAGGCTAAATAGGGCATATTACAAATATGAATCAGAAAGGTTCTTATACATGGAGGGACTTACTAATTGTTCTGAGGAAAATAGTGAGACAAAAAAGAGGGTTTATAAAGTTTTTTAGGTATACGTAAAGAGTACAAAATATGGAAAAATTAGATATACTTTTTTGTTTGAAAATCAACTATGAGTTAACTAGATAATGAAACAGAAAATAGTGAAGCCGCCTAGCCTTGTACATGGAATGATTTCCCAGTGCTAAGATGCTTAGGTGGTAATGAGGGTCTTCCCTTTCTGACAATTGCTCATTCTAGTTTACATGTCTGAAACACCTATAGCAATAGGAGACAAACTTATGTAATCACACTGTTATTCTCATAATGTGTTTCTTTACTTCTTTGTGATAGTTTCTACATGACTTCTGAGAGTATTTGCTGAGAAATAAATGCTTTAAGCTTTATATCATTCCATATCTATTATTTAAATCCTGTTTTCTTTTATACTAATTTATTTTGATATACACTAGTTCATCAATTCACATACTAGAAATATGCAGTATTAAGTATATCTACAATGTTGCATAGCTATTACTACAGAGTACAGAATTTTTCATTAGTCCATACTAAAACCCTGAGCCAATTAAACAGTAAATTCTCATTCAATGACCCCATAATAACTATTATCTCCCTGAGTTTCATATAAGTGATACATACAATACTTGCCCTTGTGCCTGGTTTAGTGTAATTTATGTAGCAGTATGTATAAGAATTTCATAGGCTTAAGAAGCCTAGGTTTATCCCCAGTTCAAAAAAAGAAAAAAAAAAAATTTCATTCCCTTTAAAGACTAAATAACATACACATACATACAGTGCATTTCATACTTCATTCATTTGAAGATAAGAGATTCATTTTTACCAAAAAATTAACTGTTAGGTATAATGATATCCTAAGCATAGGTATACTGATACTGCTTTTTCAAGTTTTGAGACTTGATATATAATATAGTAAATAATACAGTAATTGTTTTTCACTGTAGCTACACTTTAAATTTCCCCTAGCAATACAGATGGCTCCAATTTCTCTATATCCCCACTTTGATTTTTAGAAATAGAACAATTAATATCAACTAATAAAATCCTCCATATATTTTGATGGTGAGCATGTCCCCTCTCTCTCTCTCTCTCTCTCTCTCTCTCTCTCTCTCTCTCTCTCTCTCTCTCTCTCTCTCTCCTCTCTCTCCTCTCTCTCCTCTCTCATCCCACAGCCTAAATTGTCCCACATTGAATCAGTCTCTGGGAACTTTATAAGATGTGACCACTTTATCCTGCAGAATGAATCTAAGACATTTCAATCTAATTTATTTATAGAGTAAACTACAAGTAAAATCTCTTCTGTAGTATGAAAGACCATACTCTTAGATATATTACTAAGTAGTCTCAAAACCTTCTTTTGCAAGACTAGAAAAGACACATGTTAATACACTGTGGAGAAAAAAACAAAATAAAACCCAAGGCTTAGTTGTTAATTGCTATGGTTATTTAACAACTTTTATTATATTCTTAAAATCTTAAGAGTATAAAACAATATTATAAACACCTGAGGTCCAACCAAATGGAAATATCATCTTCATATCAACAATTTGCATGAAGATTACATTTAAGTATTTTAGTTGTATCAGAAACGACATAGGTGAAATAGTCTTTTAAACATCTGTATTGTTGTTTAAAGCACATTTGGTTTTCTAAAGAGAAAATTACATTCTTGTCTCGAACATTTTGTTGACATTTAGAATAGCTAATACATGTAAAACTGACTCTAATACATGTATAACGGATTCTCATAGCTTATATGCATTACACCATCATACAAAGTAGTAACATGCAGCACCATTTATGAAAGCTCTTATTTGGAAAAACAAAACCCTAAATATCAGAATTAATGTATCTTTCGAAGTGTAGCAGAATTGATGGCTCAGAACTGAGACAATTAATTAGAAATATTGCATAGGATAAAGAGCTTCCCTATGTGGGAACCAATTTATGGACAGTTTCTCATCACCTGAATAATAAACGTTTAGAGGTACTGGTGATAGAAAAATGATGTATATATTTTTTCAGGGAATAAACATCTCTATATACCTTTATTACCACTGTGGCAGTGTAAAGTGCCATATTCAATTCAAAAAGTCACTTGTGTATTCTCACATATATACAATAGTATATAAATATGCTAAAGTATCTGTATGAGTAATAAACACAAAACAAAAATTTAAAATCTGGACATAAATATCTTAGAAAACAAAGATGTTAGAATTGGGTGTCTAACGTTCAAGTTTAGCAAAAATACAGAGAGTTGTAAAAGTAGGTATAAATTTTGTTTAATTCTATCCAATTTACTCTGGTAAACATCTCCTGCACAAAATTATTTATTTTAATCTATTCTTACAGTTTAAAAATATCAAAGGCTAGTAAGAACACTTTATGTAAGCTTATAAAATTGCTTTTCCCCCTGTAGTATGAGCAAAAAAAGGGCACTGGCAGAAAGGAAAATTATTTATATGGCTCTTCCCTTTCTAGTAGTATATCAGGAACAAAATACTGTAAAACCAGACTAAAATAACTGAGCAGGCGAGAAGTGCATCTTGAAATTCTGCTTTGAGAAAAAAATTCTCATGTTTTTAGAGGTTAAGTTGCTGATATTTTCTCCCTTGACGTTTAGCTATTTGGTCCTAGATATAAAGATTAATCCAAATAAAAGCTTTTCTTCTTTTTGCCACATGAAGTACACTTGTAAACACAATAAAAATAATTAAAGACATAAATAACGGACAGTCAGTTTTAGGTATACTAATACAAACATTAAATGGTATTTAAAGAATTAGGAGTATACGATTAATGTAACTGTACTACAACTTTAATAAAATATTTCTATAAAAACCTTCTATAAAATAAAAACTGATGAGATGAAAACTACTTTTAAAGTAAAATGTTTTCTGTATACCTGAGAATTATCTTTAAACTAAATGTGCACATTTTCAATTCTATTTCACTTCTTTAAGTTTTTCAATGTAGTAACATAGTTTTAATGCTGGTCCTAGCTTCAGCCCCATATACTTCATTATCAGCTCACTCTTCAGTAGTAGCAGAGCTTTCCCATCAATTTCCTACGGAGAGAGAAAAAAATAGTAAGAATCCTTCCATAGTTGATCAAGCTATTTAGATATAAGAATGTATAAATTACTGTCCAATATATATTATCCATATATATACACATACATGCACAGTATGTTCTTATAAAAACTAATACAATCTGATTTGAATAATGGAGCATTATCTGATGATTTGTAAATTTAAATTAAAAAAGTTTAGTCAAGTATTTTAAACCAATGTCCAGAGTATCATATTATCTGGCTTTACTGTGTACTGAACAAAATACTACTATGTATCTATGACAAATGGTTAGATATTGCAAATAGTAGAAATGAATTCCATAAGTTAACTTCCTGAGAAGGGAAAGGAGTACGTCAGTATCCATGTAAACTGTAAATGTGCTGCACGGTTTCATCTTCATACTGAAAGGTATAATCTGTCTGAAGCTACTTAACTGCTGAAACAAATAGTAATTTATTTGAAATATTGAAAAGAGGCAGGGGCTGGGGACGATTGCTCAGTGAGTAAAGCACTTGAAAACATGAAGCCTGGAGTTGGATCTCCAGAATCCATGTAAAAATGCCAGATATGGTGGCATCTACTTTAATCCCAGCATTGAAGAGGTTGAGGCATGACAATCTCTGGGGTGTACTGGCCAGTCAGTGTAACCTAATTTATGAGACCCTAAATCGCAGTGAGAGACCCTGTCTCAATGGAGGCTAGATAGCCTTCCTGAAGATGACACTTGAGATTTTTGTCTTCTGTCCCCCATAGACATATACACATGTGTATTTGCACCCACACACACATGTGCACACACGCACGCATAAAATAGTGTACATGAGACATTAAATCAATAATTTATGTTAGAAAATATTGTGAACACATTATTTAACATTGACAAGGACTCTTTTAAAAATTCTTTATTATTGTATTATACAATTTATGTTATAGAATCCTATTATTTGGTATTCAAATCATAATGGAGTTGCTGGTTTCACTGGGTATCACGAGAAGGCCACCCTGGTATATGCTGTAGGTCAACCCCTCCTACTCATGGTCCTAGAGTAGAACAGGTAGCAGGTTGGGGGAAGATTTTTGTAATTGTCATTACAAGAAGGGGTGGTCTGCACGAGAGTGGTAATCCTGTAATACCGACTCTTGAAAACCTGAAGCTGTTTAGTGTATTAGATACTTGGATACCCATTTAAAGAATAGGCAATTAATCTACCATCTAAAGCCTGAATGTTGGGCAAAGTAATCTTACTCACAAATGAAAAAGATCAGTTGATAGGGTTCCCCCACTATCCATACAACTCAGTATCAAACTGAAAGGCCTGCACAGAGGTCATTTAGAGGCATTAGGGCAGCAGGAAAACCGGATCAAAAGATACGTTACATGTTGCCTGAAGAGGTCGGCGAGGGGGCCTGATATGTGAGGATCTGTATGTTTCATAAACTGTATCACTTCATCCACAGACCAGGTTGAAGGGTCCTTACAGAAGCCTTGTTTCAGGACACTGGGGTCAGGTACAGCTATATAACTTGAAGCTTCAATGGGAGGGGAAAAAAAACAAATCATACTTGACCTGATCATAATCCTGAAAGAAGAGACGTTAGGTAGAAAATAATGGTCTCACTCCTGGAACCTTCTGTTAAGTACCTAAATAAGGTCTCAAGATTCCAACTGTAAAATCTCATGAGTGCCTGAATGAAGATGATCGGATGCTGCATAGAGTGTGCCAATGAACCTCTCACAGAGAACATCAACAATTTTACTTTAGAAGGTACCTTAAGGCTTCAACAATCATAAAGCCTGTGTAGCAATCCAAGGGTTTTTATGTCCCAAGCAAGAACAAAACAGTGCCATTTAGATTGAAATTAGGGTAATCTGAGCTATTGTCTCCTTGAATAGATCCAAAAATTTTTCTCACAAAACTGCCTTTTAATATCTTTTAAGTTGACTTTATTTTGTTAAATAAGATGGGACTCTCTCAAGTTTTTAAGTTTATAATTCCCTAAATGTTTTCCATTTTAATCAAATGTGTTTCAGTAACCCCATTATGTTTTAGAGGGACATTAATCATTTGGACCATTTGCCTCAATTACTCAGTAAGGATATTTTTAGCGTCTCTTTTACACTTTAGGTTGCCATCTCAGTGATTAAAAAAATTAAAATTATTTCCTGCTCAGTTATGTCAGAAAGTAGTTTTAGTATTTTTATTTAATCCCTCTTCTATGTTTTACTGCATAGCAATATATTTAGAGCTTTAATAAAAGAATACAAGACAAAACACAACAACCAGGGTATCAATTACCTTGTCATAAAAAAATTGAATTTTGCTCAACTTCATCAATGCAGGTAAAAGTGGTGATAATGTAGCCAGCAGTGTTTAACATGCAACACTGGAACATGAAGTCATCTACAATTCTGCTTGGCTACATTCTCAGCTATCTTGGAACACTTGTGACCCATATGCTACAGGCTGGACGAACAGTGCTATACCATTTGGGAATTAGGAAAATTAGGACTTTTATCTTTAACTCACCAATGGTACAACATTAAAATACAAGGTTAATCATATTTCTAAATCAACCTAGGTTTTAAAGATGTTTCTGTCATAATAATTTGGTATAGTTATGTCTTATACAACATGTTAACTATTTTACAGATTAACTGTATGTAAAGATCAGAAAACTAATTTTAAATTAAAATCAGATTAATACCTTTTCTTTCTACACTTATTGAAACAAAATTGGGGCTGTGTCTTCAAAATAAACATGTGGTTATAAACACTACATGGATATTTACTCAAATGATATATCAAAGAAACTACTCATGAGAAAAGTCAAAATCTAGTTATACTTTTTTCATGGCTTTATAGATTGTGCTATCAATAAATATATCTGAAATAAAGTGATTTGGTTTCTCCTGTTACTAGAATTCTTTTATAAAGTAAAGGTCAGCAATTTCTTTTTATTCAAATAATAGGAGGGAGATACAATAGTTGTGTGAACATTAGAGACAAATTCAGCTTACACTAAAATTTATAGGACCTGAGAGAAAATAATAATGACAACTCTAGACATCAATAAGACGGTAAGCTATATCTTCTCTAGAGTTGCAGGCAGGCAGTGTCTGGATTCAAGGATTCACCCAGCTACCTTTTTTTCCCTTGGGGAATCACAGACAAGTGACTTTTGGGATTTTTTTTTACTAAAAATGTTTACTAGTAACTAT
This sequence comes from Rattus rattus, assembly GCF_011064425.1. NCBI lineage: Eukaryota > Metazoa > Chordata > Mammalia > Rodentia > Muridae > Rattus > Rattus rattus. The sequence goes on from NC_046172.1 coordinate 67,998,846, forward strand.
TCTTCAAGGAAGTTAAAAATGGTATTATGTATACAGCCATATAAAATATGTGCCTGTCATACAGTGTCCCATAATTATTTCCATCTTCACAAACTACTAATAAGCAATGTGATTACTATGTCTTTCCCTTCCTAGGAATACCAGTAGTATTACTCATATCTGGAAGTCAGATAACTATCATTAGAAATAATCTTTTAAATTCTTTCACTAAGAAAATGTTTTCACAAGTTGATATTTAGTAAACATACTTAGAAATAACATTTTATATTAGTTCTTATGAAATAAATATCTATCCTTAGACCCTTTATAAACAATATCACTTTAAGAAACAGAAACTAACGCTACAGAAGATGGGAAGGGATAGAAAAAAACATTAAATGTGCTACAGATGTGCATAGTGAGATTGGCTCATAGATAACATCCATGATGTAAAAAAAAAAGCAGAACATCTGATTTCTATATCCTTTACTTTTCAACCCAGTCTAGTGAAAAATGGATGGAACTTATTTCTTTACTCTTCTTTACTCCTAACTCTTAAAATGTCAAGTTGTAGTAACAGGAAAAGCTATGTCAACTTTTAAAAGAAATAAGATGCCACCTTTTCTTCGTAGATCTAATAGAATGACAGAGGATGTGGTAAATAGGGAAATTGTGTGGTTATTGAAACAGGTGCCAGAGACCTGATTCAAAAACCACACATGGTCTGGTACCAAAAAAAGGTCTCAGCAGATATGACACCACATCAGAAAGGAGAAATAATGTGTTCTACTTGGCCTTAGATTCATGAGAGGTTTTAGAGCCTTCAAAGTACCTCAGGAATTGTTTAAACTGCTTGAGAACTACTAAGGTCTGTGAAGTCTCTATCAAATATGGTTTGTGATCCAGATCACCAGAGTCAGTTCTGTGATGCTACAAAGATAGGAACAGCCACATTGGGATTGTTACTGGCAATGTTGTGAAAGAGAACATGACTTCTGTAATTTTGATATTTTAAGAGAGACTCAGATCTTTAAGGAAAATGATAAACATATTAACTGAGAAACACTGTTCTTGAATATACCTTCATTGTTCTTCTTCCATTGGAATTTAATGTGCTTCTAAGGCTTTAAGGTAGCTGACTTTTTTACAAATAGAGATGCACTTGAGATATTTGGCACAATCTCAGAAACACCTGTGGAAACTTAAGTACGTACAGAATACAAAGCACCACCCACCCACTGATGAATTCTCTGAAGATTCAGGAAAACTTTTCAGTTTAGACATGCCATGCCCCTTAGGAGACAATACTACAGGGGGGAAATAGACTGTCTTCACCAGCTCAATTACTATTGGAAGGCTGCCTTACTTTTTTCTATTGCCATGACAAAATACCATGAGCAAGACAAAAGAAAGCATTTAATCTGAGAGCTAGAGTACATGACCATTAAGGCAGAGTGCATGGCAATAGGCAGGCAGGCATAGTGCTAAAGCAGTAGCTGAGAGGTTACATCTGATCCATGAGCATGAGGCAGGCAGGCAGGCAGAGAAAGGGGGGAGGGGGGTGCAAGAGAGCATGTGCACACAAACCAGGAATGACATCGGCTTTTAAAATCTCAATGTCCACCCTCAGTGACACATCTTCTCCAACAAGGCCACACCTCGAAATCCATCTCAAACATTTCCAGCAACTGGGGATGAAATATTCAACTCTAATAGCCTATGGGTGGCATTCTTATTCCACCATATTCCACTTCATGGTCCCCACAGGCTTGTAGCCATATAATAATGCAAAATATATTTAGTTCAACTTCAAAAGTTCCCATAGTCTTTCAATATCAAGACTGTTTAAAAGTCCAAAGTCTCTTCTGAGATTAGAGGAGATTTCTTAACTGTAAGGCCCTGTAAAATTAAAAGAATATTACACATACCTAACATGCAATGGCACAGAATACATATTACCATTCCAAAGGGAGGAATGGGGCATACTGATGAAATACTATCACTATCAGTGCAAACTCCAAATTCTGCAGTTCTGTTAGATGGCTCTGCCCTTCCAGTTTTGTTGTCTGTGACTGCAACACATGTATCTCTTGAACTGGTTGCACTCCCTGTGTGCAGTTCTCCTTGGCAGGTATCCTACAGATCCATCATCTCCAACATCCTGAGGTCTCCAGTTCAGGCTTCACTTTCACAGCTTCGTGCAATGGCCTCTCTTGGCCTCCAGGCAGAGACTTCCCTGTCACATTCCTGGCCTCAGCAGCTTCCTTTAGTGGTATAAGAAGATTCCACAACCCCTTTACTCTTGTGTCTTTGAATCTAAAGCCAGATCATGTTGACAAAGCTTCCGAGTTCTGCTGCCTGCTTAGGAGGGAATCTGGCCTTCTCCTTGGATTTTATTTATATAAGCTTTGATTTGTTGCTGCTATTTAGAACAGATAAAATGCATTTCAAGCCTTTTCACGTTACAGGATTGGTGGGTGGGATTTGCCCAGAGCTCACCATCCTTTTATTCCATTTCTCCTTATGGCTTTCAGGACAAACCAAGGCTCAACCATGAAATTTTCTGTTGCTCATTTTCTCCTCAAATCACATGTGCATATTTCTTGTAGCCCTACTTGTTTTTTTTTTTTTTTATTTTAGATCTGCATAAGAGTGATCACAATTAACCACATTAACAGAGTCAATATTTGGCTGTCTTGAAATCTCCTCTGCAAAAGAAATTAATCCAAAACTCTTTAATTTATTTTCACAGAGACTTTTAGACAAGGGCAAAAGTCAGCCAAAGTCTTATGCAAAATATTACAAGAACCACCTGTAGCCAACATGCTTATATTGTCTCAGGTTTAAATCTCTTGAGCTTATATAAAATATTACCAGACCGTATCTTCTAAGCTCCTACTAGGATGGCTCATTAAGCTCCACTTACAGGTTTCAATGTGTTCTTAGTCCAAAGTGCCAAAGTCTTCTATATCCCTCCAAAAGCAAAGCACAGGCTTTATAGCAATAAAGCACTACCTTGTACCAATCTCTATCTTAGTTACTTTCCTATTGCCCTGACAAAACAGCTATGAAGAAGGCAAGTTACCAAAGAGAAAATTTAATTTGGGCTCACAGTTATATCAAGTTAGAGTTTATAATCATTATGGAGGGAACTTGGCAACAGGCAGGCATGACATTTGAGCAGTAGCTGAGAACACATCTTGAAACACAATCATAAGACAGAAACAGCCACAAAAGGATCTCTTTTTGAAATCCCAAATTCAACCCCCAGTGACATATCTCAAACAAAAGCTATAATTCCAACCTTTCTCAAATACTGATGTCAACTAGGGACCAAACATTTAAAAATCTAAGCCTATGAAGGTCAATCTCCATAATAAGAAAAATCTTATTTTTCCTACTGTATTTTTTATGTTAGCACTGAGGAGACAGAGACAGACATATTTTTGTGAGTTTGGCAGAATGGTCTATATAGTGAGTTTCAAGCCAGCCAGAGTTACACAGTAAGATGTTTTCTAGTAAACAAACAAACAAACAAGTAAATAAATAAAACATCTTGGAATAAATCTAAGAAAGGAAGTGAAAAGCTTGTTATATAATTAAACTTTTAAGACACTGAAGAAAGAAATGCAAAAGATAGAAGTCTTCCCATGCTTATGGATTTTTAGGAACAATAAAGTGAAAATGTCCACTCTACCAAAACTAATCTGCAGATTCAATGCAATCTGTAATTCCCATCAAAATTCCAAAAAAAGCTTCATAGAAATAAAAAAATCTTCAACCTTATATAAAAACATAGAAAGACCCAGGATAATCAAAACAAACCTGAAGATTAAACAAGACTACTGCAGGTACTACCACTCCTAGTATCAAGTAATATTACAGAGGTACAGCAATAAAAACAGTATGGTACTGTTATCAAAAGCAACACATAAATTAGTAGAATATAACCAAGAGCCTGGATACAATTCTACCCTCTTAGAACCACGTCATTGTTAACAAAAGGACCAAAAATATATGTTGGAAAAAAGGTAGCATCTTCAATTAATTGTGCTGGTTGAACTATAGAACAATGTAGAAATGTAGAATAATCAAAACTATAAATGTATCAAGGGTCTCAACGTAAGATTCAATACCCTAAATTTGTTAGAGGAAATGGTAGGGGGATATACTTCTACTTTTAGATGCAACCATTGACTTTCTGAACAGAACTCTAGTAGTTTCAGGTATTAAGATTAATAATTGATAAATGAGACCTCCTGAAATCAAAAGTTTCTGTACAGCAAAGGATACCATCATTAGAGTAATAATACACTAGAATGAAAAAAATTCCTTACAAATCTCAGGAGGTTATTGTTCAGAAATATAAAAAAGAAACAACCTAAGCATCAAAAAAAAAAACTCAATTACAGAATTTTGGCTTAACCTCAAGACCGAGGCCTCAGGGAGTTTAGGTCTGTGGGGTGGGGGTGGGACAGAAGCTCAAGGGAGACGGGGGGTAGGGGAGGAGGTATGGGATGGGAACAGTTGGAGGGTAGACCAGGAGGGGAATAAAATCTAGTAAAAAAAAAGAAAAAAAATAATAATAAAAATACTTGAAAAAAAAAGAATTTTGAACAACTAAATAAGAGTTTAATGACAAAAATGCAAAATGGCTTAGAAACACTAAATAACTCTTCAGTATCTTTTGCGATAAGTGAAATGCAAATTAATTCTACATTGAGGTTTCATATTATCCAAGTTTGAACTGCTAAAAGTTGAAAAAAGGAGTTGGACTACAATGCTGGTGTGAATATGGCAAAAGGAGAATCCTTATTCAATGTTGGTGGAAGTGTAAACTGGTACAACCAGTATGAAAATCAGTGCAGATGAACCTCCACAATAGATTGATCATATGATCCAGCTAAAACACTCCTGGGTATATACGCAAAGGACTCTATACCCTATTACAGGGATACTTGTTCATCCACGTCCATTGCTGCTCTATTCACAAGAGTCAGGAAATGGAAACAATCTAGATGTGTATGAACTGACGAGTGGTTAATGATAATGAAGTTCACTTGCACAGTGGAATATTATTCAGCTGTTATGAAAAGTGAATTCATGAAATACATACACGCACACGCACACGCACACGGATAGAGCCAGAATTAACTATGAGTGAGGCAACCCAGACTTAGAAAGAAAAATATGGTGCATTCTTGTTCATATGTGAACTCTAGCTTTGAATTCACATATGTGTTAAACTTAGAGTACTTATAGAAGTCAGAAAAACAGTAAGGGGCCATGCAGGTGCTTTTAAAATAAAGGCCAAAGAATACAGGTGGCATGAAGGGGGAAGAAAAAAATAATGAAGCAAGAAGGGTTAAAGTGGGTTACATATTGGAGGGTAGGGTAGAGAACAGATTTTTCAAAGAGATAACTAACACTAAGGACATTTGAAAAAGCCAGATGGAAGCCTACAAGTGTACAAGCTTCCTGAAATATATACATGTATAAAAAGTTCAAATAGGGCCTCTCATAGTCATGATAGGATATAAAATAAAAACTCAATGCCAGGAAAGAGTTGCCTCTTTTGAAATGGCTGTTCAGTGGGGCTTCACAGACCATTAAATATAACTGCGGCCATTACTATTGCTCTTGGTTATCACCTAGAATTGATAATAAGACCCAACTTGCTAATGATACAACATAGACAACAAAAAGATCTCTGAGCTGTAAACTACTGGCTTGTTTTTATAGTGATGGATGGTGCTAGGTACACCATTAGGGAAGAAAAGTAATCACTCCTCTTACCTAGATGTGACCCCTGCAAGCTACTTTAATTTAAGCTACTTTAATTTTGTTCTGTCACGATACATCCACTGTTACAATAGGAAGTAACCAATCACTTTTTGATTGTATTTAAGCCTTACTTCAGAAGATAGAACTCATGTTTGATATGTTAATGGGGCCATGGACCTGGATCTAGGTAGGTCACATCTTCTAGTAGAGAACCTACTACTATTATTCTGCTAAATGGACATAGTATTAAACCGATTCTTAAAAGATTTATGTACATATCCCTCAACTCTCCATAGATAAGCTTCTTTTTATAGTAGATTAGCAGAGATTACTGTAACTAATCAAGGTATCGAGAGTGATAGATTACAGAGTGCTCAGCCTAACTGAGAATCTATACTATATTGTACTCTCAAGGCTAGGGTTCATTCCAGAAGAGGGGGCAGAGAGATTGTTAAGATCTGGAGGCATGGGGCTGGGGATTTAGCTCAGTGGTAGAGCGCTTGCCTAGGAAGCGCAAGGCCCTGGGTTTGGTCCCCAGCTCCGAAAAAAAGAACCAAAAAAAAAAAATCTGGAGGCAGTGGACAACTACAATAAAACAGTATTTTCTAGATAAAATTTGGCAATTGTATATATGAAATGACATTAGCTGTGACTTCATGCACAAGATCAAACCAGACAAAATCCCAGCATGGATATGAAAGCAAGTCTTACCCTAGCCAAGGAAGTACTGGCAACTGACATTTGTGGAGGGGAGGGAGACTTTATTTTCTTCAGGGATGCAACCATTGAGAGCTTATGCTCCAGGAGCTAGTCCTACATGTATGCACATGCTAGCAGAAATATATAGACTATGGGTTTAAACAACAACAATAGAGAGTGAACCCATGAAATTGGGAGGAGATAGCATAAATGTACAAGGAGATGGAGTGAGCTGTAGCTTAATCAAAAGACATTATATATATATGTATATGTATATACACACACATACATATATGAAATTCTTAAGAAAAGTATCTTATTTCCAACAAAAGTTCACTTATTTCATGCTATACCAAATGATAAAATTCTAACACAAAGTACGTGGCCAGCTCTTTTTCATTATTCATAGTAATGGACAATATTCTAAAATACTCGATTCTAGGCCATATCTATGTTTCTTATGATAATTTAAGTATATCTTTCCATTCTTACCACCAAAGTTGTAAACCCCTTGAAACATCTGCTCTTAGGAGCATAATTCTTCAGAACTACTCCTCATGACCATATTGTTGTTTTCTTACATTTGCTCTCACTTTTCGCTTTGTTTGTAACAGTGCAAAGCAGAATGATAGGCCCATTCTATGTTTCTTTTTAATCCAAAGGAAAAATATGACAGTAGTACATTTCTGAAAGGAATGCAGTGCTCAGGTGACTGATGTAATAAACTAATCATCAGATATGGGTGAATTTAACTTCCTACCCTCAATATCACCACACCAAGAAGAACACTGGAGATTCTTCCTCAATTCTGATGTGTGTGGATGCTATTTACCTTTAGAGGCTCGCCCAGACTTTCTGGGAACCTTAGATGAGACAGGAGCAGAAGGTTGAGGTTGCGAAGGCAATCGTTTGAAGCTTCTCTTTCCCTGTAGCTCCTCATTTTCTGTTTTTTTTAAACAACAACAACAAAAAAAAACAAAAACAAAAGTTACATGTTACAATTACTGTAGTCAATTATTTTTATATTATCTGTATGGAGTATTTATTTTAAAGTAATTTGTATACTATAACTTTATCAACCTGCCAATTATTTGACTACCATAGAACAAGTTCGCTGTATCCTATTAGTTATTTCCACTGAAATATAATATTAAAGACTTGGACCAGAGAGATGGCTCAGCGGCTAAGTGCCCTTATTGCTTTATCAAATCATTGGAGAACAGATCTCAGCACCCACATCAGGCAGCTTACAAATGTCTGTAAGACAGCAGTTGTCCCCCTTCTGGGCTCTGTATGCACTTAGGCACTTTCATGCAAATACATAGATACATAGATACACAGATACACACATGCAATGTTTCTGTGTGTATTTTTAGTAATTTAGAATAATTTAAAGAAGTATCTGTCTAAATTTCATTTAGCCTATGGAGACAGAGACAGACAGACAGACAAACACACACACACACCCACACACACACACACACTCACCCCCCCCATATACACACCCCACACACCAGACAAAACTTCTACCACTGTGTTATATCCCTGGATGACTTTCTATTTTGATAAAGGATCTCAATTACTAAGCTGCCCAGGCTACATTTCAACTCAATCATTACAGTGTTTCATGCAGGCCTTGGACTACCTTAACCTCATCCGTGTTTGAGACTACAGGTCTGTGTGAATTGATATGGCTGTACACTATTTCTTCACAACTCAGAACCTTGCAAAGAGGCAAACTGAAAATCATGGAGGATCAGTAATTTTGCCCACAAAGCATAATGCTAATTAACAGCAGGCAATAGATTAAAATTTAGGTCTGCCAGACTTTATGTCCTTTTAGTATACAGGTTACAGAGTTGGCACTGGAACCCAGGCTTGATAAGTTTCAGTATCTTATGATTACTGGACTTTCATGTAAGGAGTTCCTGTATCATAACTTTTATTTCAAAAGGATCACTTATCAGTTATACCAGCAGAGAGAAACCAGAAAGTGGACTCTTGTAAGGTATCACTTTACTAAACCAGAGAATGGGCCAATATGGTTCTGGTATGGAATGATGGTAGGGAAAGGAAATGGGAGAGGAAGGAATATAAGATAGGACCTCTACTAATGCAGAGGCAAATGAAGCTTTATGAGGAAAAATGAAAAATTATCAGGAGGACTAGAAAATGAGTAACTGAGAGATGATACCCAAAATTTCTACCCAACTGAATGCAAATTTGAATCACTGACTTTAGATTGAATATGTGATGGTACTTCATAGCATCAGAACTGGCAGGATTTGGCCAAAAAAAATATGAAGCTTTAATATTTTGAAATTTTAGCTACTCTAAAGACATATAACGTTCTGTTATAACAAGAACATGGTTATGTGCCACAGTCATATGAAAGAGCAACAAACTTTGTTTCTACAATATTGGCCAGAAATCTCAGACGTCTTTCTTATGTTAGAGATTAGAAACAAGAATAGCACCTTTGCTTCTATAGGACAACATCACACTCATCTTTTTATTTAGCCTTCAGTTGGACAATCTTATGGAAGACAGGTAACCAGAGCTAATTTGAGAAAACCATTCTTTATACTCTATGGGCTCAATAGTCTTTACTTATTTCTTAAGATTAGTAATGTTAAAGCCATGCCTCAACTGAAGAGAAAAAGTCTATCAATTACAAATTCATTAGGAATACAGGAAGAAATTAGTTTATAACTTTAAGTGAAGAAAATATAATTGTATACATTTTTTCATTAGTTCAGTGTGGCTTGAGGAGGAGAGAAAAACTCTGAAATACCCACATTCTTTCCTAAGTATAAAATGCAAAATAAAAGCATATTAGGGGTCAGTAGATAAAGACACTTGCTATGTAAGCCTGGTGATCTGAGTTCAATTTCTGGAACCCAAGCAAAGAGAACTGACTCCACAATCATAATTTCTGACCTCCACCTGTGCACTGCTTCCAACTTCTACAAATCATATGCATACATACATGCATGCACACACATGCATGTATGTGCACACATATGCGCACACATAATTTTTAAATGTATAGTATAAATACTTGAAAAACTTCTATTTTCTTACCTGGTTCGCTCTGATCTATGTCTGTAGCAGAGGTATGAACATGAGTCTCAAGTCTGAAAGGCTGGCTACTCAAAAACTTATCACACTGCAGGCTGCGGCAGAAATTTTCAAGAAAGCGAAGCGCAAATGATGCACTATTCACTGGAGGGAGCTGAACAGTATGAACTTTCCCATCAAAGAAGGCCATGAAGTGGGAAAGTATAGTCATCTTGTAGACAGATGAGAAATACAATACATAAAAATCAATTCAGGAAATGTGCTTTAAGTTTACTTTTGGGGTTTTGAAATTTAAAAAGGAATTGACAGCAATTTCTATTTAAAATATTTACAAACAGGGTAAAACAAATGGCTTGGTTTACAGTAACCTTTATACTCCAAACATCGCCCTGAGTACAAAAGTTATAGTATAAAATCATGGTAGACACCAGCTACAACTTACTTCTTCCCTACTCCATTTTTAAAAAATGCTTATGGTGCTTGAGAGTAAACTCAGGGCCTTGTGCATGCAAGGGAAGCATACTACCCCTGAGCCTTTTTTACTTTACCTTCATTTTACTTCATGAGCTTTCTTTTTGAGTCACACTACTCTTTAAACCTTCTTACAAGGTACTATGCCTTAATAATAACTAACTTAATAGAGAAAAATTTGTACATTTAATTTAAATTTATAGAATTATACTGACATGAATTATCTATTTTGTTTTTTGTTTGTGAGATACAGGTTTTGTCCTATCTACAAGAAGTGCAGGGACAAAGATGGGAGCACAGACTGAGGGAGTGACCAACCAATGGCTGGGCCAAGTTGAGATTTATCCCATGGGGAAGAACCAATCCCTGATACTAATAATGATACTTTGTTGTGCTGCAGACAGAAGCCTAGTATAACTGACCTCGGAGAGGTTCCACCTGGCCAATATAGAGACTCACAGCCAAACATTAGACAGAGCTTGGGAAGTCTTGTGAAAGAGCTTGGGGAAGGACTGAGGATAGGGACTCCACAAGACCAACAGAGTCAACTAATCTGGACTCCAGGGGGTTTCCATAGACTGAACCACCAACCAAAAAGCATACAAGGGCTAGACCTAGGGCCCCTGCACATATATAGCAGATGTGCAGCTTGGTCTTGATCAAGTTCCCCAAACAACTGGGAGTTTACCATGACTGTTTCTTGCCTGCGGATCCTGTCCACTGGGCTTTCTTGGCTATGTGACTTGAGGTGCCAGGGTGGGTTGGTACTAATGGGGGATCTCACCCTTCTCAGAGGTGAAGGCAAAGAAGGATGTGGGTAGGAGCTGTGTGAGGGAGGGCCTGGGAGGAGTTGGCAGGGGGGCTCTGATCCAGATTTATAGTGAATAGATAAACTAGTGGAAAAAGAATTAAGATTAGCATACCAGTTATCATTTCTCCTCCTCTATTATCTGGCTTAAGAAATAGAAAGACATCCTTGGGCTGAATGGCACAATCCACACAGGCCTGCACAGTCCGCCGGAGAATCACATTCACAGGGCCTGGGCCGAAGTGGTTAGGTAGCTGCTGAACCTTCTGTGGATCCAGGTACGGACCAAAATCTCCATGTTTATTTATATACACACAGACTTGAGGAAAAATATGTATGAATAATTAGATAAATTTTGTGAAAATATTATATAATTGCCATATCCTATTCATGACTTCATTTAAAGGAAACTTAAAGATCATATTAATGACCGTGTCTTCTACTGAAAGCATGCAGATATATTAACATGTTTATGTAAAAGTACTGAACATGCAAATAGTAAAAAAAATGTTTATCCAACATTGTAGATTACTATTCAAAATGATTATATAAAATTGATGATTGAGAAGACTTGGGAGCATAATAAAATCATTTTTAGTTTATTATTACAAGAAATGTTATGTGAATAAAAGAGTAGTTTCATGTTGTTCTTTAAATTTTTGTTTTCCCCAACTCCTCCTAGAGTTCTAACCACCCAACTTCACATTGCAAAAACATGCATTCATTTTGAAAACTGGTCATCCTTACTCATTTATGATTGACTATTTTGTAAATCACCAAAAGTGTATGTCAATTGCATTTTCTAAAATAATCAAGTAACTTAAGGTATATGTAATAGTAAATTCTAATACCAATATTTTGAATATGAATATAAAATTGCTCCTTCTATATATGCCTCGGCTCATTGAGGAAATTTAAAACTTTTTTCTTTGTACAAAAATTTCTATTTATAATCATGGTATTAGTGAAGATATTCCTATCACAAAATCAATCGCAAATCAATGTATACTAAAATACAGATTTATCAATTACTGAAACTATTATTTTCTTAAAACAAGAACATTTTAACATATTAATTGGTACTGAAATTTTTCACTGTTTTGAAATATCTGACAATTTGACTTGCCCAAACAGCTGGAGGAAGGAAAGGCTCTTGTCACAAAAATGAAATTGTGATTTAATCACAATTTCATTTAACACTCAACCCAAGATGTTAATGTTACAGATACATTCAGGAAGTAAAGCAAAAGAAGGATTTAAATATTGTGCCATCTGTCTACTACACATGAGCACCCCCTAGAGGAAATCATTTGGACTAGAATATTAGTATAAAAATACTGAGATAACTTGCTGATCGGCTACAAGTCTGAGCATAAAATTCATGTATAACTTCATATACACATTATACACAAAGCCTGGAGGTTTTATGAAACAATAATTTGGGGGTACTTGTATTTTGTTTGCAACCCACCATATGAAGTCATGTCAGTACTCAAAAGGTTCAGATTTTGAATTCTTGCATTAGATAGATCAACTTGTATTCATTAAAAATCAGAAATTAATAAAAAAAAGGTGTGCAAATAAAATCTTTGAGAAACAATACATTGAAAAATAACTTCCTTTAAGTGAAAAAGAAAAATTGTAAGTAAGAAGAAATATAAAAGCATGAGGATGTTAATTAAGAATATAAAGACGTAACAAGACATACGTTTTTAAATAGGAAGGGGAGATAGAGAGATGGTTCAAACAGTGAAGAGCACTGGCTACTGTTTCCAGTTGTCCTGAGTTTGCTTCCTAGCATCAACATGGTAGCCTATAACTATCTATTATCTGTAAATCCATGAGATCTGACATCCACTTCTGGGAACTAGATGCGCACACACACACATGGTGCAGGATACACGAGTAGGCAAAAAGCTCCTACTTACAAAATAAAATTGAAAGGAAAAATAAATAAGAAAAATTTTAAAAATGTATAGGAAACAATAAAAAGGATTTGCTTGGTTTGTGCCCTTTCAAACCTATAAGAAACGAGTTTAAAATCACCATGTCCTTTGCCAGAAAAAAATTATTTTCAAAAAGGTGTGAGTTACTCTGGAAAACATATAATACAAAATGACAAAATATTGTGAAAAGAGAGAAGAATTTGATAATGATACAAACTCAAAATGTTGGATACTGATTTTAAGGTGACATAAATTTAAATAAACAGGTTTTGCTTAACATTAAGCTGAACGATCAATTAGCAAAATACATTAATATTTTATATATTTACACGACTTTAACAACAATGATATCAAGCTGAATAAAATATGTAATTTAATCACTGTTTTGAAAATACCAACTTACCTGTAGACATCACTATTTTAGATGGCTCCTCAGGAGTCTTATTAGATGAAGAACTTCTAATCAGTGAACTTAAAGAAGCTGAAGATGTAGAAGAAACAACTGGAATAATTTTTTCCTGTTTAAATAAAAGGTATGAAGAATACAGTTATATACAGATATATGTTTTCAAATGCATTAAAAAGTATTTCACATTAAATTTCAGGATCAATTTTTCTTACTATTCAAAAAGTAATGTTACTGCCTTAGGATAACGTGATTTCATGTTTATCATAATATATTTACAAATATTTCATGCTCACCTTTATAAAATTTAAATGTTTTAAATAGAAATAACAGTATTCTGTATTATTATTATTATTATTATTTTCTTCCACGTAGTAAGCATTCACTGAAACAAAAGCTATGCTGATATTCCACTGAGATACTAGATGTGTAAGATAATATTGTTGAGATTTTTGCCTGTGTATTTAGTATGCCCATTTTAAAATTCTCTACATTTTAATTCATGAATTTAATCTATTAATGTTTCATATAACTATTATTATATTTGGGTCTGATTAAACCATTTTATTATGTGCTTTCTTATTGTTTCTTTTATTCTTTTTCTTGTTGTTATTTTACTTATTCTATCTTTTGAAGGATTATTTGAATAATTAAAATCCATTCTATATATCTTATGTATTTTTTACATTAGACTAGAGGTTCTTTCAAATATTCCATAGCTCACACATAAAAAATTCATACATAAAATATTGAAACTTATAGATCCTTATCCTTCACACTCAGGCTTTCATAATGTAAATACTTCATGCATTTGTATCTACAATATAAACTTAACAATGATTGTAAAATTTTTTCTTCAGTATTTTATTGGCCTAATCTATCCTTCCCTCTTTTACTCCTGACTAATTACACATTAAAAAATCTCAACTTAGTCTTTCTCATTTTTCAAAAAAAATCACCACAGCATAGTCTTAGTAAATTGCTAAACTGAATTTAAAAATACTATAATATGAAGACTTACAATACAAATTAGCAAGAAATATGACTAACCTTTTTTCCATTCCTTCCACCTCTTTTCTTTGGTAGAACAATTTTAACAGTAATGCCCTTCTTAGAGGCTGAAGTATCTCCAGGTGACTTAGCTTTTCCTGCTTTCTTGCTGGTCTTTGGTACACTTGTTTTTCGTGGAGATTTCCTTGAAGGTTGAGCCCCTTTGGAGGTGGAAGACTTTGGTTTTCCAAAGGCAGAAGACTTTGGTTTCCCGGAGGTAGAAGACTTTGGTTGTTCAGAGGAAGAAGGAGGTGTTTTCTCTTTACTACTCACACTAAGAGCTGAGAACAGAGCTTGAGAACAAAAATGAAAGAAAACGATATAGTAAAAACATCATCTTCGTATTGATTATCTTTAAAACATCCCAAAGATTATTGATGAAAATTATTTTAAACAAGATCCAAACAAGAAAAATTAGAGATTTAGGAGAATCATAAAGGTATACTTTAAAAGTCTGTATTTTACTAAACTAAAAAGTCTAAAAGAAATGAACAAAGTTTTTTAAATATAAAGTTATTCAAGATAAAGCAAATATAATATCCAAATAGATTCATAACCCACAATGAGATAGAAGTAACTAAAAAAATCTATACAAAAAATCAGCCAGGGACAGATGGATCATGATCACAATGGAAGCAGATTGTGGAGCTACAAACAGGAAAGGGATAAATCAAAATATCCTCATTTGGAGAGGATTTGATTTTATACATAAAAGATTTCCAAGGGGGTTGGGGATTTAGCTCAGGGGTAGAGCGCTTGCCTAGCAAGCACAAGGCCCTGGGTTCGGTCCCCAGCTCCGGAAAAAAAAAAAAAAGATTTCCAAGACTACACCAGGGAACTTCTATAGTTGATAAATATATTCAAAGATAGCAGGATATAATATTAATACACAATGTTTTACAAAATGACAAAGAAAACAGGGAAACAAATTATAGAGCAAAGTAGGAGCATGTCACTTCACAATTACCTCAAAAATACATTAGAATTACTCAAACTAAGCAAATTAAAGAATTGCACAATAAAAAATTTATGAAACAAAGAATCCCCATGCTTGTGGATTAGATTGGATAAATAGATGAAAATAGTCATCCTATAAAAGAAACCTATACATTCAATGTAATCTCCATCAAAATTCTAGCATAATTCTTCACAGGAATATAATAATCTTCAATTTCATATGGAAACATACACATAAAATCCAGATAGCTAGAACAATAAAACACAATAGATGAACTGCTGAAAGTAATATTCTTCCTGATTTCAAGCTGTACTACAGAGCAATATTAATACAAATAGCATGATGCTGTCATAAATATAGGCACATTGAACATTGGAATAAAGTTAAAGATGTGAATATAAACCTAAAAACATCTACAGAAATCTGTTTTGTGAAAGACAGCAATGGGGATATGATATGGAAACTGAAGAGGCCACTTGAAGTAGCCAAGATAAAACCTCAGGGGAGCGATGAGGACACGAACCAGCCCACAACACTTTCGAACCAAAATTTTTCCTCTCTACAAGAAATGCAGGGACAAAGATAGAGGAGACAGTGAGAGAATGGCCAACCAAGAACTGGCCCAACTTGAGACTCATCCCATGGGTAAGTACCAATACATAACACTATTAATGATACTCTCTTATGCATGCAGACAGGAACCTAGCATAACTGAGAGACTCTGCCTAGCAGGCGATTGAAACAAATGCAGAGACACACAGCCTATAACTAGATGGAGCTCGAAGAGTCGCGGGAAAAATTAAGGACCCTGAAGGGGATAGGAATGCCACAGAAAGACCAAGGGTCAACAAACCTGGACCACTTGGGGCTCTTGGAGCCTGAGCCACCAACCAAAGAACATACACCAGCTGTATCTAGGCCCCTTCCACATTTTAGCAGAAGTCTTCATGTGGGTCTTGAACAACTGAAGCAGGTGCTATCTCTACAGCTGTTGCCTGTCTGTGGGATTCATTTGCCTAACAGAGCTGCCTTGTCTGGCCTCAGTGAGAGAGATGCATCTAGCCCTGCAGAGACTTAATACACCAGTGTATGGGGATAGTAAGTGGGAATACCACCCTCTGAGAGGAGAAGGGGAGAGGAATATAGGGGGAGGAATGAGAGGGGGCAACAATTGGGATATAAAATGAATAAATAAACAAATGAATAGAAAATAACACAGAGAGAGAGAGAGAGAGAGAGAGAAGAGAGAGAGAGAGAGAGGAAAAGACAGCATCTACAATGAATGTTACTGGCTAAACTGGTTGATAGCTTGATGTAGAAGAATCAAAACAGAATATTCCATCTCACCCTTCAAAAAACAAACTACAAATAAACTAAGGATTGAAACACTGAATATGATTTTTTAAAAAGTACTGAATAAATGTAAACCTATCTCCATAGCAAAGGACTTTTTGAGCAGGACCCAGTACGTCATACATTAAAATGAAAGTTAATAAATGGGACCCCGTGAATCTAAGAAGCTGTGTACAGCAAAGGAAACAATGGTTTTAGAAAAAAACAATAAAATGCAAAGAAACTCATTACCAAGTTTAGATCTGACAGAGGGATACCATATCTAGAATATACAAAAAAACTAAACAATCTAAACACCAATAAAAACAATTGCTTTTTCTTTTTAAAAAGGAGGGGATATAGAAAAGAATGAATTTCTCAAAAGATGGAAACACAAATGGCCGAGAAACCCTTTTTGCACACTTGATCTCTGACAAAGAAGCCAAAAATATACAACGGAAAAAGAAAGCATCTTTAATAAATGGTGCTGGTCTAACTGGCTGTCTGTATATAGAAAAATGAAAATAGATCCATATTTGTCACCTTGCACAAAGCTCAAGTCCAAGCGGATCAAGGGCCTCAATATAAAACCAGATATACTGAATCTAATAGAAGAGAAAGCGGGAAAGAGCCTTGAACTCATTAGCACAGGCAGAAATTTCCTAAACAAAACTCCAATGGTGCACACTCTAAAATCAAAAATTGATAAATGGGACCTCACGAAACTGGAAAGCTTCTGTAAGGCTAAGGACATAGTCTATTAAGACAAATCAGCTTCCTTCAGAATGAAAAAAAAACTTCACTAAACTCACATCTGACAGGACTAATATCCAAACTATATAAAGAACTCAATAGGCTTACCACCAAAAAATCCAAACAACCTATTCAAAAACTGGGGTGTAGAATTAAACTGAGAATTCACCATAGAGTAATCTTGAATGGCTGAGAAGCACCTAAAAAATGTTTAAAGTCCTTAGTGAACAGAGAAAATGCAAATCAAAATGACCCTTAGATTCCACCTTGCACCATTCAGAATGGCTAAGATCAAAACCTCAGGTGACAGCAGATGCTGGCGAGGATGTGGAGAAAGAGGAACACTCTTCCCCATGCTGGTGGGATTGCAGACTGGTAGAACCACGCTGGAAATCAATTTGGAGGTTCCTCAGAAAATTATAAATAGACCTACCTAAATATCCAGAAATACCACGCTTGGGAATATACCCAAAGATACCCCACCATGAAACAGGGGCACATGTTCCACTATGTTCATAGCTGCCTTACTTGTGATAGCCAGAAGCTGGAAACAACCCAGATGTCCCACGACAGAAGAATGGATGCAGAAAATGTGGTTCACTTACACAATGGAAAACTACTCAGCTATTAAGAAAGAGGACATTCCGATTTTTGCAGGCAAATGGGTGGAACTAGAAAATGTCATCCTGAAAGGTAACTCAAACCCAAAAGGACATGCATGGTATGTTCTCACTAATAAGTGAATTATTATCCAAAAAGGGA
This sequence comes from Rattus rattus, assembly GCF_011064425.1. Classification (NCBI taxonomy): domain Eukaryota; kingdom Metazoa; phylum Chordata; class Mammalia; order Rodentia; family Muridae; genus Rattus; species Rattus rattus. The sequence goes on from NC_046172.1 coordinate 68,016,875, forward strand.
AAGCACAAAATACTCAAGATACAGTATCCAGAACTTAAAAAGGTCAACAAGCTGAAGGGCCCAAGTGAGGACGCCTCAGTTCTACTTGGGAGGGAAAGAAAGCAACCAAAAGGGGAAGGAAGGATAGGGGAGGGAAAGAAGAGGGGGTGGAGGGAGAGGGGCCATGATCTAGTATTGGGTGGGGGGAAAGGACTAAATCTCTGAGGGCCAGTAGAAAGAATGGAAACAGGCAAAGGAGGTAGGAGGTTGGGAGGATTCTCTAAATGTAACAGAGACCTGGGAAGTGAGAGACTCTCAGGACTCAAAGGGACACTAGATGAAAGGCACTTGAAAGGTACTACAGTAGGGAGAGGGAACTCATTGAGTCCACCTCCAGCAGAAAGATGGGGCATCAAGTGAGGGATGGGGCTGCTATCCCATAGCCAAAGCTCTGACCCATAATTCTTCCTGTCTGATAGAAATGCAGGGATGGAAACGGAGAAGATCCTGAGGAAAAGAAGGTCCAGCGACAGGCCCAAAGTGGGTTCCAGCTCAAGGGGAGGGCCCAAGATGTGACACTATCGCTGAAGCTATGGGGTGTTCACAAAAAGGGAACTACCATGATTGCTCTCCAAAAGACCCAACAAGCAGCTGAAAGAATCAGATGTAGATATGTGCCCCCAACCAAAGAACAGAAGCTGCTGACCCCTCTGTTTGAATTAGTGAAATGCTGGAGGAAGTTAAGGAGCAGGGTAACCCTTTAGGCAGACCAGCAGTCTCCATTAACCTGGACCCCTGAGATCTCTTTGACACTGGATCACCAACCAGGCAGCATACACCAACTGAGATGAGGCCTCCAACACATATACAGGAGAGGACTCCAGGTCTGCGTTCATTCTGAGAAGAAGCACCTAATCCTCAAAAGACTGGAGGTCTCGGGAAGTTTAGAGGTCTGGTGGTGTGGGGACATCCTTGTGGAGATGTAGAAGGGGGGAGGAAGGGGTTATAGCAAGGAGTAGTCATTGGATGTGGAACTCTCGGGGGTGGACCAAGAGGGGAATAAAATTGGAGTGTAAAAAAAAAAATAAATGAAGGAAGGAAGGAAGGAAGGAAATGATAAACATTAATACAAACTAGGAAAACACATAAAACCTCACCTTACCCTAGCCAGAATCTCCAAGATTAATAATACAAATGACAGCTTATGCTGGCAAGGATGTGAGATAAGGAGGATACTCATCCATTGCTGGTAGAAGTGCAAACTTGTAAGGCCACTATATAAATCAGTGTGGTGGTTCCTCAGAAAGATGGAAATCGATCTACCTCTAGCACCAGCTATGCCACTCTTGGATATATACTCAAAGGACTCTACAGACTACTACTGAGATAACTGCAGATCATGTTCACTTCTGCTCTAATCATAATAATTGGAAATTGATTAAAGCTTAGATATTTATTAACTGATGGATAATGAAAATGTGATATTTACACCATAGAATATTATCCAACTCTTAAGAAAAAATTATATAATTCATATGTATACTGTTGAAGTTCGAAAAAAAATCATCTAAAGTTAGATAATACAGACTCAGAATGAAATACATATGCTAGCTTTTAGTTTCAGATATGTGTTACTTGTAGAACACCACAGAGGTTAGGAAGATAGAGGGACCAAAAGGGGGAGATAGGATCTTCCAAGGAAGGAAAACAGAATATAGTGTTATAAAGGGGAAAATAGAACAGCAAAATTAAAGGGGATGGGAGATGAGAGGATAAAATAGATGGGGTAAATAAGGAAAATTAATACAAGAAAAACTTTGAAAAAAGCCAAATAGAAACCTAGCACAATAAAAACTTCCTGAAATAAGGACAACATACCATCTTGACAACACAGGCCACGAAAACACAACTTAGTATCTAAAAAATGTAGTAACCACTTTTTGAAGTGTTGGCCAAAGTGGTCCAAAAGATCCCACATCTAATAATATAGGGAATTGCCAATGCTACTGATTTCCTTCTACAACCTGAGAGCAAAAATCTCAGAGGTGCTTTTGATTTGCTGAACACACCACATATTATGTCAAGGAACATGGAACAAAACAGCTGGCATACAAAATGAAGCTTCATTTCAACTGGCTATGTCTTAGAGTATGAAAAGATGCAACATACACTACCAGAAAAGAAAAGTGACCACAATAGCAAGAAGTCACAAACTGAGAAAGCTACAATAACCACCTACCTACAAGATATACCCACTGGGACAATAGTGGCATAATTTATGGGGGATATGGTAATCAGATACATTTTGGGCATCTTATGGAACCCAAAATTAATATTGGTAATGAGTCAAAAGGACCTGTGACAAGATATGTAACATTTCCTAGGTAAAATACTACAAGCAACATTCAGGTATGTGGACACAGTGTATAAAATGATTTGTAATGAATGGCATATATCTATTGATTACTAATGATCAATAATAATTGATTGTGATTTATTCCGCCCTCCTCGGAGAAACTTCTTGCCATGGTAATTAGCAAAAAGACCTACAACTTGACCACCTCCACTGAGTGACTGACTTTGGAGTGCTCAATCACAAAATGAGATATCTATATCACTCCAATGGCCTCGAAATACAGTTGTGTATGTAGAAAATTGGATAGAAAGATGCTAACCAAAAGTAGAAAACGAATTTGATGAATGAGTAGTTTTAGGAAGGATGAGGCAGATACAAGCCCAACAGTTAGCTAAAAAAATCTACATCGAAAATTGGCAACTACTGTTAAAAAAATTTTTTTTCTTCAATAGACTGACATCATCCACACTCTATGGCAGAGACAATGTTCAGTAGAGCGTAAACATGATTAAAGCAACTTTAAGTTTCTTTATTTCTGGGGGAATAGACATTCCTGGCCTCAAGCAGTATTACATAGAAGTAGTGAGAGAAAATGCATGGTATTGGTACAGAGACAGGCAGGTAGATCAATGGAAGAGAATTGAAGACCCAGAAATGAACCCACAAACCTATGGTCACTTGATCTTTGACAAAGGAGCTGAAACCAAGCAATGGAAAAAAGATAGCATTTTCAACAAATGGTGCTGGTTCAACTGGAGGTCAGCATGTAAAAGAATGCAGATCAATCCATTCTTATCATCCTGTACAAAGCTTAAGTCCAAATGGATGAAGGACCTCCACATCAAACCAGATACATTCAAACTAATAGAAGAAAAAGTGGAAGAATCTCAACACATGGGCACTGGAGAAAATTTCCTGAACAAAAACACAAATGGCTTATGCTCTAAGATAAAGAATCGACAAATGGGATCTCATAAAACTACAAAGCTTCTGTAAGGCAAAGGACACTGTGGTCAGGACAAAACGGCAACCAACAGACTGGGAAAAGATCTTTACCAATCCTACAACTGATAGAGGGCTTATATCCAAAATATTCGAAAAGAACTCATCAAGTTAGACTCCAGAGAGCCAAATAACCCTACTTAAAATGAAATACAGAGCTAAACAAAACATTCAAACCTGAGGAATATTGAACGGTGGAGAAGCACCTAAAGAAATACTCAAAATCTTTAGTCATCAGGGATATGCAAATCAAAACAACCCTAAGATTCCACCTCATACCAGTCAGAATGGCTAAGATTGAAAACTCAGGCGACAGCAGATGCTGGCAAGGATATGGAGAAAGAGGAACACTCCTCCATTGTTGGTGGGACTGCAGACTGGTACAACCATTCTGGAAATCAGTCTGGAGGTTCCTCAGAAAACTGGACATTGCACTACCTGAAGACCCAGCTATACCTCTCCTGGGCATATACCCAAAAGATACTCCAGCAAACAACAAAGACACATGCTCCACTATGTTCATAGTACCCTTATACATAATATCCAGAAGCTGGAAAGAATCCAGATGCCCTTCAAAAGAGGAATGGATACAGAAAATGTGGTACATCTACAAAATGGAGTACTACTCTGCTATCAAAAACAGTAACTTCGGAGGGAGAGCTAGTCCTTCAGAGGGGCAGACACACCTGGATAGTCAGGAGACTACTCTCTGCCCACATTTCTGACTCTAGAGGAAAACACCAAATGTCATCCGGGACCCCTGTGCACAGGGCCCTGAGCAAAGGCAGGGCAGGCCCTTCTGGTCGCTGCCCTCATGGAGAGCTGAAACCCAGCACTGAGAAGAGACTCCAGGCCTGAGACTAGAGGTAAGACCAACTTTTCTGATCCAAGTGACCTGCCTGGTGGACTCAGGACTCACAAAGGCAAAATTCCTCTGGGACCCGGCACTTCCAGTTTCTAGCTGGGGCCCTAAATTCAATGATCCCAGCCTAAACCCCGTGGGAGAGAAAGCTCACTGCCAAGTGGGCACTCCTGAGACAGCAGGGCAATAGAGACCTCCAGTACTGCCCACCTCTGCCCATATCCCTGGCCCAAGAGGAAACTGTATAGGGCCTCTGAGAACAGGAAGATAGGGGCACTCAACACTGCAGTCCAGACACTGCCCGAATCTGAAGGGACCCGGTCAAAGAGCTCCCTGCACCCAAATCCCACGGGAGGGAAAGCTAGACATTTAGAGGGGCAGACATGCCTGGGAAGCCAGAGGAGAATACTCTCTGCCTACACTTCTGACTCTAGAGGAAAACTCCTAGCGCCATCTGGGCCCCCGTGCACAGGGACCCGAGAAAAGGTGGGGCAGGCCCTTGTGGTTGATGCCCTCACAGAGAGCTGAAACCACGCTCTGAGAAGCGACTCCAGGCCTGAGACCAGAGGTAAGACCAACTTTTCTGCTCCAAATGACCTGCCTGGTGGACTCGGGACACACGCCCACAGGAACACCTGAAGGTCAAGTTTAGGGCGACAGGAACTGGATGTAGATTTCTCCGGAGACACGCAGCCAAAATACAGCAAATACTGAGAACGGGACCCCTGTTGAAGGAATCAGAGAAAGGACGGAAAGAGCCTAAAGGGGCTTGAGACCCCATATGAACAACAATGCCAACCAACCAGAGCTTCCAGGACTAAGCCACTACCCAAAGACTATACATGGACTGACCCTGGGTTCCAACTGCATAGGTAGCAATGAATAGCCTAGTAAGAGCACCAGTGGAAGGGGAAGCCCTTGGTCCTGCCAAGACTGAACCCCCAGTGAATGTGGTTGCTGGGGGGAGGGCGGGAATGGGGGGAGGATGGGGAGGGGAACAGCCATAGAGAAGGGGAGGGGGAGGAGTTGGGGGATGTTGGCCTGGAAACCAGGAAGGGGAATAACACTCGAAATGTAAATAAGAAACATCCAAGTTAATAAAGAAGGAAAGGAAAAAAAAAGAAAGAAAGCACGAAGGGAAACAACCCTGGATACAGAAAACTAAAGGAAGAGACAAGGAGCCATAGATACAAGCATAACAAACAGAATGCAATAGATAGAAGAGAGAGTTTCAGGAGCAGAAGACCCCATAGAAATCATCAACACAACTGTCAAAGATAATGTAAAACCGAAGAAGTTACTGGCCCAAAACATACAGGAAATCCAAGACAGAATGAGAAGATCAAACCTAAGGACAATAGGTATAGAAGAGAGTGAAGACTCCCAGCTCAAAGGACCAGTAAATATCTTCAACAAAATCATAGAAGAAAACTTCCCTAACCTAAAGAAAGAGATGCCCATAAACATACAAGAAGCCTACAGAACTCCAAATAGATTGGACCAGAAAAGAAACTCCTCCAGTCACATAATAGTCAAAACACCAAATGCACAAAACAAAGAAAGAATATTAAAAGCGGTAAGGAAAAAAGGTTAAGTAACATAAAAAGGCAGACCTATGAGAATTACACCAGACTTCTCACCAGAGACTATGAAAGCCAGAAGATCCTGGACAGATGTCATACAGACACTAAGATAACACAAATGCCAGCCCAGGTTACTGTATCCTGCAAAACTCTCAATTAACATAGATGGAGAAACCAAGATATTCCACGACAAAACTAAATTTACACAATATCTTTCTACAAATCCAGCCCTACAAAGGATAATAAATGGTAAAGCCAAACACAAGGAGGCAAGCTACACCCTAGAAAAAGCAAGAAAGTAATCATTTCGCAACAAAACAAAGAGAATACAAGCACAAACATAATCTCACATCCAAACACCAATATAACAGGAAATAACAATCACTATTCCTTAATATCTTTCAACATCAATGGACTGTATTCACCAATAAAAAGACACAGATTAACAAACTGGATACGCAATGAGGACCCAACATTTGCTGCCTACAGGAAATACACCTCAGAGACAAAGACAGACACATTACCTCAGAGTAAAAGGCTGGAAAACAACTTTCCAAGCAAATGGTCTGAAGAAGCAAGCTGGAGTAGCCATTATAATATAGAATAAAATCGATTTGCAACTAAAAGTCATCAAAAAAGATAAGGAAGAACACTTCATATTCATCAAAGAAAAAATACACAAAGATGAACTCTCAATCTTAAATATCTATGCTCCAAATACAAGGGCACCTACATACATGAAAGAAAACTTACAAAAGCTCAAAGCACACATTGCACCTCACACAATAATAGTAGGAGTTTTCAACACCTCACTCTCATCAATGGACAGATCATGGAAACAGAAATTAAACAGAGACATAGACAGACTAAGAAAATGATCAACAAAAAATGATTTTGACAGATATTTATAGAACATTCTATCCTAAAACAAAAGAATATACCTTCTTCTCACCAACTCATGGTACTTTCTCCAAAATTGACCATATAATCGGTTATATAACAGGCCTCAACAGATAATGAAAGACAGAAATAATCCTCTGTGCCCTATCAGACCACCATGGGCTAAAGCTGGTCTTCAATAACAATAAGGGAAGAACGTCCACATATATATGGAAGTTGAATAATGCTCTACTCAATGATAACCTGGTCAGGGAAGAAATAAAGAAAGAAATTAAAGACTTCTTAGAATTTAATGAAAATAAAGGTACAACACGCCCAAACTTATGGGACACAATGAAAGCTGTGCTAAGAGGAAAACTCATAGCTCTGAGTGCCTGCAGAAAGAAACAGGAGAGAGCATATATCAGCAACTTGAGAGCACACTTAAAAGCTCTAGAACCAAAAGAAGCAAATACACCCAGGAGGAGCAGAAGACAGGAAATAATCAAACTCAGAGCTGAAATCAACCAAGTAGAAACAAAAAGGACCACAGAAAGAATCAACAGAACCAAAAGTTGGTTCTTTGAGAAAATCAACAAGATAGATAAACCCTTAGCCAGACTAACGAGAGGACACAGAGAGTGTGTCCAAATTAAGAAAATCAGAAATGAAAAGGGAGACATAACTACAGAATCAGAGGAAATTCAAAAAATGATCAGCTCCTACTACAAAAGCCTATATTCAACAAAACTTGAAAATCTGGAGGAAATGGACAATTTCCTAGACAGATACCAGGTACCGAAGTTAAATCAGGAACAGATAAACCAGTTAAACAACCCCATAACTCCTAAGGAAATAGAAGAAGTCATTAAAGGTCTCCCAACCAAAAAGAGGTCAGGACCAGATTGGTTCAGTGCAGAATTCTATCAAACCTTCATAGAAGACCTCATACCAATACTATTGAAAATATTGCACGAAATTGAAACAGATGGAGTGCTACCGAATTCCTTCTTTGAAGCCACAATTACTCTTAAACCTAAACCACACAAAGACCCAACAAAGAAAGAGAACTTCAGACCAATTTCCCTTATGAATATCAACGCAAAGATACTCAATAAAATTCTTGCAAACCAAATCCAAGAGCACATCAAAACAATCATCCACCATGATCAAGTAGGCTTCATTCCAGGCATGCAGGGATGGTTTAATATATGGAAAACCATCAACGAAATCCATTATATAAACAAACTGAAAGATAAAAACCACATGATCGTTTCATTAGATGCTGAGAGGGCATTTGACAAAATTCAACACCCCTTCATGATAAAAGTCCTGGAAAGGACAGGAATTCAAGGCCCAGACCTAAACATAGTAAATGCCATATACAGCAAAACAGTAGCTAACATTAAACTAAATGGAGAGAAACTTGAGGCAATCCCACTAAAATCAGGGACTAGGCAAGGCTGCCCACTCTCTCCCTACTTATTCAATATAGTTCTCAAAGTCCTAGCCAGAGCAAGTAGACCACAAAAGAAGATTAAAGGGACACAGATAGGAAAGGAAGAATCAAAATTACACTATTTGCAGAGGATATGATTGTCAACTAAAGTGATCCCAAAAGTTCCACCAGAGAACTATAAACCTGATAAACACCTTCAGCAAACTGGCTGGGTATAAAATTAACTCAAATAAATCAGTAGCCTTCCTCTACACAAAAGAGAAACAAGCCAAGAAAGAAATTATTAAAATGACACCCTTCACAATAGTCCCAAATAATATAAAATACCTGGGTGAGACTTTAACCAAGCAAGTGAAAGATCTATATGATAAGAACTTCAAGCCTCTGAAGAAAGAAATTGAGGAAGATCTCAGAAGATGGAAAGATCTCCCATGCTCATGGGTTGGCAGGATTAATATAGTAAAAATGGCCATTTTACCAAAAGTGATCTACAGATTCAATGCAATCCCCATCAAAATTCCAATCCAATTCTTCAGAGAGTTAGACAGAACATATTGCAAATTCATCTGAAATAACAAAAACCCAGGATAGCTAAAGCTATCCTCAACAATAAAAGGACTTCAGGGGGAATCACTATCCCTGACCTCAAGCAGTATTACAGAGCAATAGTGATAAAAACTGCATGGTATTGGTACAGAGACAGACAGATAGACCAATGGAATAGAATTGAAGACCCAGAAATGAACCCACAAATCTATGGTCACTTGATTTTTGACAAAGGAGTCAAAGCCATCCAATGGAAAAAGATACCATTTTCAACAAATGCTGGATCAACTGAGGTCGCATGTAGAAGAATGCAGATCAATCCATGCTTATCACCCCTGTACAAAGCTTAAGTCCAAGTGGATCAGGACCTCCACATCAAAACCAGACACATCCAACTAATAGAAGAAAAACTGGGAAGCATCTGGAACACATGGGCACTGGAAAAAATTTCCTGAACAAAACACCAATGGCTTATGCTCAGGAATCGAAAAAAGGGATCTCATAAAACTGCAAAGCTTCTGTAAGGCAAAAGACACTGTTGTTGGGACAAATCAGCCAAATAGATTGGAAAGCGTATTTACCAATCCCAAACAGATAGAGGCTTATATCCAAAATATACAAAAATTCATGAGAAAATTAGACTGTAGGGGAACAAATAACCCTATTAAAAATGGGGTTCAGAGCTAAAACAAAAAATTTACAGCTGAGGAATGCCAAATGGTTGAGAAACACCTAAAGAAATGTTTAACATCTTTAGTCATAAGGGAAATGCAAATAAAAAAAACCCTGAGATTCTACCTCACACCAGTGAGAATGGCTAAGATCAAAAACTCAGGTGACAGCAGATGCTGGCAAGGATGTGGAGAAAGAGGAACATTCCTCCATTGTTGGTGGGATTGCAGAGTAGTACAACCATTCTGGAAATCAGTCTGGAGATTCCTCAGAAAATTGGACATTGCACTACCTGAGGATCCAGCTATACCTCTCTTGGGCATACACCCAAAAGATGCCCCAACATATAACAAAGACACATGCTCCACTATGTTCATAGCAGCCTTATTTATAATAGCCAGAAGTTGGAAAGAACCCAGATACCCTTCAACAGAGGAATGGATACAGAAAATATGGTACATCTACACAATGGAATACTACTCAGCTATCAAAAACAATGACTTTATGAAATTCATAAGCAAATGGATGGAACTGGAAAATATCATCCTGAGTGAATGCCCAATCACCAGAAAAACACACATAGTATACACTCATTGATTAGTAGCTAATGGCCCAAATGCAGAACACATGAAACTCAGAAGGATGACCAAAATCACGTGAATACTTCACTCCTTCTTTAAAAAGAACAAAATACCCTTGGGGAGGGAATAGGAGGCAAGGATTTAGAACAGAGGCTGAAAGAACACCCATTCAGAGCCTGCCCACATGTAACCCATACATATACATACCAAACTAGGTAAGATGGATGAAACAAAGAAGTGCAGGCTGACAGGAACCAGATGTAGATCTCTCTCTGAGAGACACAGCTAGAATATAGCAAATATATAGGTGAATGCCAGCAGCAAACCACTGAACTGAGAACGTTACCCCGTTGAAGGAGTCAGAAAGGACTGGAAAGAGCTTGAAGTGTCTTGAGACCCCATACTTGAACAACAACAACCAACCAGAGCTTCCGGGACTAAGCCATAACAAAGACTATACATGGACTGACCCTGGGCCTCCACACTTAGGTCAGCAAAAGAATAGCCTAAATAAGGATACCAGTGGAAGGAAAGCCCTTGGTCCTGCCAAGACTGAACCCCCAGTGAATGTGATTGTTGGGGGAGGCGGTAATAGGGGGGATGATGGAAAGGAACACCCATAGAAGGGAAGGGGGAGGGGTTAGGGGATGTTGGCCTGGAAACTGGGAAGAATAACAATTGAAATAAATAAAATAACCAAGTTAATAAAGATGGAGAAAAAAAACAATAACTTCATGAAATTCACAGAAATGGATGGAACTAAATATCATCCAAGTTAGGTAAACAATCACAAAAAAAGCCCTACATGATTTTGTACTCACTGTTAAGTGGTTATGACTCTAAAGCTCAAATTACCCAAAATCCACAGATACATGAAGGTCAAAGAAAGATGGATGAACAAAGAAAATGGATGCTTCACTCCTTGTGAAAGGGAAATAAAAAGTATTCAAAAAAGGAGATATAGAAACAAAGTCTGGAGCACAGACTGAAGGAATCGCCATTCAGAACCTGCCCCAACCTGGATATAGGGTCCATTTATATACAGCCACCAAAACTAGGTAAGATTGATGAAACCAAGGAATGCATGCTGACAGGAGCCTGATATAGCTGAGTCCTGAGAGGCTCAGCCAGAGCATGTCAAATACAGAGATGAATGCTATCAACAAACCATTGACCAGAACGGGGTCCCCACTGGGAGAATCAAAGAAAGGACTGAAGGGCTGAAGAAGCTTAGAACAATACCAACCAACCAGCTCCCAGGGACTAAAACCACTACCCAAAGAGGGACAGACCCATGACTCCAGCTGCATATGTAGCAGAGGATGGCCTTGTTGGGCACCAATGGGAGGAAAAGCCCTTGGTCCTGCCAAGGGTGGTCCCTTCAGTGCAGGGGAATACAGAGGGGTGGGAAGGAAGGTGGTTGGGGAGGGGGACACCCTTATAGAAGGAGAGGGGGATGGGATAGGGGGCTTATGGCTGGGAAACAGGGAAAGGGAATAACATTTAAAATGTAAATAAAAATATCCAATAAAAAGACTTTTTTGTTAAGAGAGAAAAGAAACATGATATCCTACACAAATCATTAAAAATAAAACATTATTTTAAACAAACATGTCAGTCAAAATGAAATTTTAGGTATAGTAACTTTTCATAATCAGGAAACAATTTAATTCTCTGAAAGGACGACTTTATTAGAATAGCCAACACATTTGATTTTGAACAGAGGAATTCTCATCAATTCATCACTGTGCTACGTTTTGTATTTGTTTTCTTAACACAGAAACCCCCGTCCTTTTTCAAAACATATGCTATCATTCAATAGTGAGGAAACATCTTGAAAACCAAGATAAGAAAAACAAGCAAAGCAATCACCTGGCATGGCTTCTTCATCTGCTAAAAATTGGTCTTGGTCTTTCCTAGATTTGGTGACTCTTCTGCCCTTGGGTTTTGCCTCAGCTTTGTTGGGTTATAAAATGAAAGACAAAAGTTATAAACCTTTAAAGTTAGAACACATTATCTTCCACTGTGTATGCTAAATAACAAAGCTTCTAATGAGAAATACTCTTGCAAGGGATAACATTACGCTTACAAGGTATGGGTTTGCAATCTCATAGGAAGAGCAACAATATTAACCAGATCCCCCAGAGCTCCCAGGGACTAAACCACCAACCAAAGAATTCACAGGAGTACCCATGGATCCAGCTGGATAAGTAGCAGAGGGTTGCCTTATCTGGGCATCACTGGTAGGGGTGGCCCTTGGTCCTGTGGAGGCTTGATGACCCAAGATAGGAGAATACTAGGCTGCTGAGGCAGGAGGTGGTGGGCAGGTAGGGGAGTATACTCATAGAGACAGAGGGAGAGAGGAAGGATGGGGGCTTGTGGAGGGGAACTGGGGAGGGGATAACATTTGAAATGTAAAATAAGTAATAACCAATAAAAACAATGCTTAGGATGAATGGTATTCTAAGAATGCGAGTAGTAGCATGCATTCCTCAAAGAAAATTCAAAAGATCTTTTTTTCTTGGACATAGAATCCACTTAACATGAGGGAAACCATGTCTGGTATTGGAAACACAGTTTAAAATTTCGTGTGAGGAAAGTGATGGTTATTGGAGGACAATCTGTAACAAGAAATTTAACTTAAGGATAGGCCATAACAAAAATCTATAAAGTTTTGTCTTTTTTTTTCTTTTTAAGACTGAGGATAAACCAAGGCCTTGAGCTTTGCTAAAACAAGTGCTCTACCACTTTGCAATGCAACCCCAAAGTTTGTCTTTATACGAATGTTCTGTAGTCTTCCCTCTTCATCTTGAATACTTTGCAGACAGGGACCATTAGTATAAACTATCAATTGATAAAAAGACAAAAGTGATGGAAATCAATCATATGGATATATCTAAAAACACTCCCTTTACATATGTATTAGGCTCCAAGGGACTGCTGTTAATAAGAGGGAAAACTGCAAAAAGCCAAAGCATTGAAGAATTTTGCTCTAAAAACTGTGTCTCCCCTAAAGTAAAATCAGAAACACTTAAAAAATCTCATCAACATTACTACCCAAAACTTAGCTTTAACAAGGAGAAATGATATAAATAAATAAACAGAACTGGATACAAGACATGATCATAATGCCTCAACACCACACAAGGGCTATACAAAATTGAAAGAAAATTGGGAAAGGGAGATAAGAACAAGGAAGAGACAGTTCCTGCCTGGAATGAAAACTGCTACATGTAAACATATACATACACGTGCTTTTTTTTATACAGACTGAACAAGTTGTATTTTAGGACTAATACTATATGTACAAATAAATTCTTGAATGCAAGCAGTGACAATTAGTGACAAAAAAGCCCATACACTTTGGAAGAGAGATGAAGGGGTATATAGAAGGCTTGGGGAGGGGGGGAGAAAGAGAATGGTTAAAATTAAATTTTAAATCTCAAGAAAACATTGTTTTCTCTTTTAAAACATGAAATAAAAAGGATGAACTTTTAAAGAGTCAAATTTGACATAGCACAGTGGAAAATTCTATGAATTTATCATTTTGCTACTTTGTATATTTTTTCCTTAGAAAAGATAAGTATTTCTATCTGAATACGTTATACCAATTTTCAATCTATAAAAATCATCTTGTAAATTAATATGGAAAAAGAGAGTAAGGAAATCACCTGGACCTGCTGCTCCAAAGTAAAATGGTATGGCTTGATCACTCCAAGCGTTGGTGACTCTTCTGCCCTGGGGGTTTTTCTCAGCTTTGTTGAGGTATGAAATGGAAAAAAGTATGTACATTTAAAGCGAGAACATATATTTTGGTATGTATGACAAATAATAAAGCTTTTTATATAGCATACTAGTGAAAAAGTTCCAAGCTTGCTCTGGTCAGATGGACAAATGACATCCATGGCGTGGTAACTCTTAGGATGAAGTAGTGGCACACACACCTTGACAGTAATCAACTACTCTTTACTTGTACTTAAGGACCAGTCAAAAGGAGAAACACAATACCTGGTACCAGAAACCCAATTACAACTCCAGTATAAAAAGGATAATGTATGGGTTTTGGAACCAAATCTACAACACTAATTACACTAACACCAATCCCTAACATCCCTTCCATAATCATTATCTTTATACCCAAAAGGTAACTGCAGTCTTCTCTTCAATAGCAAACATCTGATTGCCAAAGACAGGGAATGATTTACAGTAAAAAGACAACCAAGAAAAACAAGTTAAGGAGGATCCCATAGAATGAATCATCAGCAAACACTCCTATACATAATGTAAAACTACACTGCCTCAGGAACACTGGCTAAGATAATAAGAGCCAGAAGTTTTCTCTAAGATTTGGGCTCCTTAGAAATACCAGTAGCAAATCTAAAAAACAAAATCTCACAAATATCATTGCCCAAAGGTGAGCTGAATAAAAATCAATCAATCAATCAATCTCCCTTCCTCACTCTCTCCCTCTCTCCCTCTCATGTGCAAGCATGCGTGGCATGTGCATGCACGCCCCTCCCCCCACTGGACAGAAAAAAGCCCATGGAGACTCAAACGTACACAAACATCTCTATAAAACTGGGGAAAACTAGGAAAGAGAGAGATGGGAATCCTCAAGGAAGAACAACTCACTTCTTTGAAGTGCCACAAATCCAACCATAAAACCACATATATACCCCTATACACTGATTAGGTTATAATTAAGAATGTATTTGTAAATAAATACTCTTAAGTACAAGTACTATCTGAAAAAAAGATGCCATGAATTTGGAAAAGAGGATGGGGAAATGAGAGGTTTTGGAAGGAAAAAAGTTAAATTATAATCAGAAAATAATCTGACTCTTGAAAAAGAAGTTAAATTTGATTTAGCACAGTCAAAATTCTAACAATTTACCATTGAGCTGCTTTTGTTTTAGAAAAAAGAAACTTTCCACCAGTAAACATTACACTATTATTTAAAACCCAGGAAATAAATAATGAATAACATAGATTAATATACAAAAAGAACAAAGCAATCACCTAGGGCTGTTTCTTGATCTGCAAAAAGTCTGGGTGGGACACACCAGGGGTTGGTGAATGATGAACCCTTATAGGTTTTCTCAGCTTTATTGAGGTATGAAATGAAAAAATAAAATTATTTACATGCAAATTGAGAACACATTGTTTAATACACTATGCTTTCCCAATAATAAAGATTATAAATTACTATGCACATGCTCTAATAGGGTTTTGTCATAATATAGGCTATCACCATGCTCACATGATGTCACAATGTCCATCATTTCCACTTCACTTGGAGGGAGAACATGCCTGCTACTGCAAACACAGCTAATAACTCTTTTGCTTATAAGTCATGGCTACTGAGGAAGGATCTACAACCCCTAATTTACTATATCAGCATAATCTCTAATAACAGTATATAAACACTGTGCTTATACCCAAAGATAACTGTAGTCTTTTGTTTATCCAGAAAGCTTTTGTTTGCAACAGACAGAGACCAGTGCAGGAAACCACAACCAATCAAAGCAGAGAGTGGTATATCCTAATCAGAAGGGATATATCTACAGAATAGTATTGCACCTAAGCTAAGGCGCAGGGAACATTGCTCAATAGGTAGCAGATAGATTGGAAAGAGTGAGACAGTCAGAGAGATTGCACTAAGACTGTGTCACCTAGAAATAACAACAGCAACACAAAGTCCCACCAACCCCATTATCCAACTGTGAGCTCAACAAAAATGGCAGCAATATACAAACACACACACACACACACACACACACACACACACACACACACACACAGGACAGAGAAAAGCATGTGAGGCTTCAATTCTACACAAAGGACTATATAAATCTAAAGAGATCTGAAAAATGGAGATACAAAAATAACCAGGGAAAAGCAAAACAATTCAGGGTAACATGCCACGAACCCCCCCAAAAAAAAAACCAACAAAAATGTGCACACATGCACACACACAAACACACCCACACACTGGACAGGTTATAGGTAAGAATATATGTGTATATAGATACTATTAAATGCAAGCAGTAACTGTGAGAAGAGAGGACGTGAATTTGGAGGAAAATGGAGTGGATCAAAGAGAGACTTTGAAAGGAAGGATGAAATTAAATCATAATAAAAAATCTAATTTTCCAATAAGATAAATTTATTATAATAAGAGAAAATTTTGATTAGCACTGCCAAATCCCTAACAATTTACCATTGTGCTGCTTTTCTGCAACAGTTTTCTTAGAAAAAAAAGGGATTTTTCTGGTCAAAAACATTGCACTATGATTCAATACACAGCAAATAAATTACAAAGAATATAGACTAATACACAGAAGAACAAAAGAATCACCTGAGGCAGGTCCTCGATCTAGAAACAGTTTGGGTGGTTGGATCCAAGATGTGGTGCCTGTTCTGCCCTTGCGATTTATCTCAGCTTTATTGAGGTATGAAAGGAAAGACAAAAATTATCCACATGTGAACCTAGAACGTATATGTGTGTGTAATAAATATATATATATATACACACACATATACACATATATACATATACACAAACATATATATATATATACACACACATATACATATGTTCCAGGTATATATATGTTCTTATATAGAACAAACAAGTTATACTTAAAAATATATTATGTATACAGACATTAATAAATGGAAGCACTGATGATTTTAGGAGACAGGAGGAAGAGAGGATAATTGGGAGTTTTTGAAAGGTGGACATGATACAAAAGATATTAAATCATAATTTGAATGGAATAGAATTCTCCAAAAGGATGCATTTATAAGAGAAAATTTTGATTTACCACAGTGAAAATTTCTACAAACTTATTATTGTAGAGCTCCTAGATTTTGTTTTCTTAGAAAAAAGATTGTTCCTTCCTGAAAATATTACACTATTCTTTAACCAACAATAAATATATCGTGAATAATATAGATTAATAAACGAAAAGAACAAAACAATCACCTGGGGCTGCTCCTTGATCTGCAAAAAGTCTGGGTTGGTTACCCCAGGGTGTGGTAACTGTTTTACCCTTGTGTTTTTTCTCAGCTTTATTGAGGTATGAAATAAAAACAAAATTATTCACATGTAAAACATGTAAAGTGAGAACACATTGTACAATCCACTATGCTTTGCCAATATTAAAGCTTATAAACTACTATGCAATGCTCTAATAGAGCCTTGTCATAATATGGGCTATCACCTTGCTCCCATGATATGTCCCAATGCCCATCATTTACACTTTACTTAGAATTAAGACTCAGATCAACTAGAGAGAGAGCATGCCTGCTGCTGGAAACAAAGCTATAAAAGCTCTGTGTTTGTACTGTCATGGTTACCAAAGATGAATCTACAACTGCTAATTACTACATCAGCATAATTTCTAAAAAATAATATATAAACCCTGTTTGTACACTGATAGATGACTGTAGTCTTTACTGTTCACCAAGACAACTTTTGTTTGCAACAGACAGAGACCACTGCAGGAAACTGCAACCAGTCATAGCAGAGAGTGGTGAGGCCTAATTAGAATGGATGTGTCTATAGAACATTCCTGCCTAAAAGGTAAGGCTCAGGAAACACTGTACAAGAGGTGAAAAAGAGGGCTGGAGAGATGGCTCAGCAGGTAAGCACACTGACTGCTCTTCCAGAGGTCCTGAGTTTAATCCCAGCAACCACATGGTGGCTCACAACCATCTGTAATGGGATCTGATGCCCTTTTCTGGTGTGTCTGAAGACAGCTACAGTGTACTGACATGCATCAAACAAACAAATAAATACTTTTAAAAAAGAGGTGAAAAAGATTGAAAAGAATTTGCTCTAAGACTGTGACTCCTAGTAATATCCAGAGCAACACATAAAATAACACCAATGCCAATATCCAAATATGAGCTGAAAAATTCCAGCAACACATATACAAACTAGACAGAGAAAAAGGCCTGTGAGGCATCCGCCCATACACAAAGGACTGTGTGAGCCTGAGGAGATCTGGGAAAGGGAGAGGTGGAAATAACTAGGGAAAAGCACACTGATTCATGGTAAGGTCTACAAACCAAGATACACACTTGGCGTGCCTTGTGTAACCACACACACACACACACACTCTCTCTCTCTCTCTCTCTCTCTCTCTCTCTCTCTCTCTCTCTCTCTCTCCCCACATGAGTACACTTAAATAGACTCAACATGTTATTGGTAAGAATATATATGTACAGACATATTCTTAAATGCAAGCATGAACTGTGAGAAAAGAGCCATGAATTTGGAGGAGAAAAGGGGATAACAATGAGAGATTTGGGAAGGAAGAAAGGATAAGGATAAAAGTTGAAAATAAATCTTAATCAGTAAATAATCTAATTCTTCAAGAGGATGAACTTGGGGTTGGGGATTTAGCTCAGTGGTAAAGCGCTTGCCTGGAAAGAGCAAGGCCCTGGGTTCTTTCCTCAGATCAAAAAAAAAAAAAAAAAAAAAAAAAAAGAGGATGAACTTATTGTAAGAGAGAAATTTGACTTAACACAATGAAAACTTCTACCAATTTATTATTGTGTTTCTTCTTGTATTTGTTTTCTTAGAAAAAAACTTTCCTCCTGAAAACACTATAGTCTTATTTAATATACAGAAAATATACTGTGAATAATATAGATTTATTAAAAAACAGAATCACCTGGGGCTGCTCCTTGATCTGCAAAAAGTCTGGGTTGGTCACTCCAAGGGGTGGTAACTGTTGTGCCCTTGCGTTTTTTCTCAGCTTTATTGAGGTATGAAATGAAAAACAAAAATATTCACATGTAAAGCTAGAATACATTGTTTCATCCATTATGCTTTCCCATTAATAAAGCTTATAAACTACTATGCACATGCTCTAGTAGGGCCTTGTCATACTATAGGCTATCACCATGCTCGCATATGTCCCAATGCCTATCATTTACACTTTACTTGGAATTGAGGCTCAAATCAACAAGAGGCAAAGCATGCTTGCTTCTGAAAACACAGCTTAAAGCTCTGTGTTTGTACTATAATGGTTATTGGAGAAGAATCGACAACCACTAATTACTATATCAGCATAATCTTTAATAGCAATATATGAAGATGTCCTTATACCCAAGAATAAATTTAGTCTCTACTATTCCTCCAAAAAACTTTGCATTACAACAGAAAAATTACTGTAAACTTTACAACCAGTCATTGCCTAATACAAATGCATGTATCTACTAGGAACATTCTTGCTCTAAGGTAAAAGCTCACTTGAACACTGTTCAAGAAGTGGCAGAAAAAAAGGAAACAGCCAGAGGGTCACAAGATCGCTCTAAGATGGGCTCTCCTAGTAATATCAAAAGTAACAAATAAAATCTTACCAACATCACTGTCCAAATGTCAGTAAAACAAAAATAAATCAATACATATTCACACAGGACAGATAAATGCACACGAGGCATTCAGCCTATACAAAGGACTATATAAACCCAGGAAGAGTTGGGAAATGGAGGAGAGGGAATCATCAGAGAAGAGTACAACAACTTGCTTTCAGGTGCCAAAAATACAGCCATACAAAATACCCATACACCCATACACAAACAAATATAAACTGTACAGGCTGCAGTTAAAATATTTATGTTCATAAATATTCTTAAATATAAGCACTAATGTATTTAACAGAGAGGAGGGGGGATGAATGGAATGTTTTGAAAGGAGGAAAGGATAGAAAGAAAAGTTGAAATTAAATCAGAATCAGAATGGAATCTAATTCTACAAAGGAATTAACTTATAGTAAGAGACAAATTTAACTTAGTACAGGCAAAATTTCGATCAATTTATAATTGTACTTCTTGCATTTGTTTTCTGAAGAAAAATACTTTCCACCTGAAAACATTGCACTCTTATTCAATATACAGGAAATATATTATGAATAATATAGATTAACAAAGAAAAGGAACAATGCAATTACCTGGGGCTGCTCCTTGATCTGCGAAAAGTCTGGGTTGGTCACCCCAGGGTGTGGTGATTGTTTTGCCCTTGCGTTTTTTCTCAGCTTTATTGAGGTATGAAATGAAAAAATAAAATTATTCACATGTAAATTGAGAACACATTGTTTAATACACTATGCTTTCCCAATAATAAAGATTATAAATTACTATGCACATGCTCTAATAGGGTCTTGTCATAATATAGGCTATCACCATGCTCACATGATGTCACAATGCCCATCATTTACACTTCACTTGGAGGGAGAACATGCCTGCTACTGCAAACACAGCTAATAACTCTTTTGCTTGTAAAGTCATGGCTACTGAGGAAGGATCTACAACCCCTAATTTACTATATCAGCATAATCTCTAATAACAGTATATAAACATTGTGCTTATACCCAAAGATAACTGTAGTCTTTTGTTTATCCAGAAAGCTTTTGTTTGCAACAGACAGAGATCATTGCAGAAAGAACTGGGAAAGGAATAACTAATTCAGCATCCTAGAAATAACCCAAACATAGGGTTATTATGTTTTGGATCATTAACTTTCAGGTCTCTTGCCAGCACTGAAGTTCTAATAAAAAATTCAGTATCAGTAGATATAGTTTCTTTCCAGGGATTATTATAAAACTAACAAAATTTAAAAATAGATGATTTATAAATAAAAATTCAAGTTTCAGGGAACATTGTCACATATAGCCTGAAACAAATACCTAGCCATTACTAAAACATGCCCCGTTAATATTCTAACATAAGTATATCTCAGGAATGACCAATCAAGGCTGTCAAGCACACTATCTGCCTTTCAAACCAATTATTGTCAATTAGAAATTCTTATGACATATGGCTGAATTTACCATGTCCTATCTATTGTCACTCTTAGCTTTGACAATTTAACAAGTGGATCTTTCCTATTTTGGAAAATTTGTCATCACCTGGGTCCATGTTTACCCTTTGTTTCTCTAGTCATTTCTCCATGATTTTTTTTGCACCAGTGATAAGATACCTTGGTTTTTACATAATTTCTTTTAATCTAAACTCACATCTTAGACTGTGTGATTATATAAAACATCATCCAAATAGAAAACGGATTGCAGGGGTTGGGGATTTAGTTCAGTGGTAGGCGCTTGCCTAGAAGCGCAAGGCCCTGGGTTAGGTCCCCAGCTCGAAAAAAAGAACAAAAAAAAAAAAAAAAAAAAAAAACGGTTGCAATTTATATGGAAGCCTTAAAATGACCCCTTGGCATCAAATTGTACAGATTAAAATTAGTGCTTTCTATCACCATTTGTTTAATTAAAAGAGATTTTATGCTGCTTTTGCCCAAAGAAAAAGAAAATAACAGTTTTGCCTTCTAAATGCCTAATGCCATTATTAAATATACAACAAAGATATTGGAAACAATTTAGATTTAAAAAAAAAAAAAAAAAGCAATCACCTGGAGCTGTTCCTTGACCTCCAAAATGTCTGGGTTGGCCAGTCAAAAGGGGTGGTAATTATTTTGCCCTTGCGTTTTTCTCAACTTAATTCCAAGTATGAAATGAAATACAAAAATATTCACATGTAAACATAGAGCACTTTATGTTTTAATATACTATGATTTCCAAATACTAAAGCTTATAATACTATGCATATGCTATACTAGAGCCCTGTCATAAAACAAGCTACCATCATGCTCACATGATATATCATACTGCCATCATGGTATGGTAACTCTAAGGATGCAAGAGTGGTATGCATACCTTGACATTAAGAAACAACACTTTAACTAGATTTACCACTCAGCTCAATGAGAGAGAGAGCATGCCTGGAATTAGGAACACAACTAATAACTCTGTACTTGAAAGGCGATGGTTACTAGAGAAGAATTTACAACCAATTCTCTATATCCTCATACCCTAAAAAAAAATCTACAAACACTGTTCTTCTACCCAAAGACAACTGTAGTCTTTACTCTTCATCAAGAAAAGTTTTGTTTGTAACAGAGAGGATTTCAGGAAATCACAACCAATCAAATCAAAGAGTGGTGGAGCACAATCAGAATAGATAAAACTGCAGAACACCCCTGCAAGTAAGTTATAGATTATAGAACAGGATTCAAGAGATGGTGGAAGGAACTGAAAGTGCAAAAGGGCATAGCAGTTTGCTCTAAGACTCTGTCTCCTAGTAATATCAAGACTAAAAGATATAATGCCACCAAGACCGCTGCCCAAATGTGAGCTGAACAAAAAGACACCAAAACTTATACAGAGTGGACAGAGAAAAGCCTGTGCTTACACCCTACACAAGGGACTATATAACAGTGAGGAAAACTGGGAAAAGGAGATGCGAGACTAATCAGAAAAAGGCACACTGATTTCATACTCAGGGGCCAAAAAATATAACCATAATAACACACATGCATTCATGTACTCTTATAAAGACTGATCATATCATAGTTAAGATAGATATTCTTAAAAGCAAGCATAAACTCTAAGAAAAGAGCCATGAATTTGGCGAAGAGAGAGAGCAGAAATGTAGGTTTTAAAAGAAAATGAGACAAAAGAAAGTTAAAATTGAATCATAACCAGAATACATCTAATTCTTCAAAAGAATAAAATTAATATACTAAGAGAAAATTTTGACCCAGCACAGTGAAAATTTCTACCAATCTATCATTGTGCTGCTTCATACTTTTGTCTTAGAAACAGTTTTTTCTCTGAAAATATTAATTATTATCTAACAAACAATAAATAAATTGTGAATAATATAGATTAATAAACAAAAAAACCAAAGCAATCACCTGGGGCTGCTCCTTGATCTGCAAAAAGTCTGGGTTGGTCACTCCAGGGTGTGGTAACTGTTTTGCCCTTGCGTTTTTTCTCAGCTTTATTAAGGTATGAAATAAAAACAAAATTATTCACATGTAAAACATGTAAAGTGAGAAAACATTGTACAATCCACTATGCTTTGCCAATATTAAAACTTATAAACTACTATGCAATGCTCTAATGAGCCTTGTCATAATATGGGCTATCACCTTGCTCCCCATGATATGTCCCAATACCATTTTACTTTATTAGAATTAAGACTCAGATCAACTAGAGAGAGAGAGAGCATGCCTGCTGCTGGAAACAAAGCTATAAAGCTCTGTGTTTGTACTGTCATGGTTACCAAAGATGGATCTACAACTACTAGATTACACTACATCATAATTTCTAAAAATAATATAAACCCTGTTTGTACACTGATAGATGACTGTAGTCTTTACTGTTCACCAAGACAACTTTTGTTTGCAACAGACAGAAACCACTGCAGGAAACTGCAACCAGTCATGGCAGAGTGGTGGTGAGGGCCTATTAGAATGGATGTGTCTATAGGGCATTCCTGCCTAAAAAGGTAAGGCTCAGGAAACACTGTACAAGAGGTGAAAAAGAGGGCTGGAGAGATGGCTCAGCAGGTAAGCACACTGACTGCTCTTCCAGAGGTCCTGAGTTTAATCCCAGCAACCACATGGTGGCTCACAACCATCTGTAATGGGATCTGATGCCCTTTTCTGGTGTGTCTGAAGACAGCTACAGTGTACTGACATGCATCAAACAAACAAATAAATACTTTTAAAAAAGAGGTGATAGCAATGAATATCCTAGTAAGAGCACCAGTGGAAGGGGAAGCCCTGGGTCCTGCTAAGACTGAACCCCCAGTGAACTAGACAGTTGGGGGGAGGCGGCAATAGGGGAAGGTGGGGAGGAACACCCATAAGGAAGGGGAGGGGGAGGGATGTTTGCCCGAGCAGGGAAAAGGAATAACACTTTCGGAATGTATATAAGAAAATATTCAAGTTAATAAAAAAATATGCGTACAAAAAAAAAAATTAGTATTAAAACCCCCACAAAATAAATCTTCCTAATTTTTCCTCTCCTAAGATTTCACCAAACATTATCAGCACATGTTGGCAATGGTTTTTGCTATAGAAAATATCAACAAGGATCAAATATTTTATTAATATGTCCCTGAGTTCTATGTCTTCAATGTTGACTTTTTGAGATGAGGCGTGGAGTTCTATATGGCTTTGCTCTCGGGAGGAAGCGCCCTAGTTCTAACTATAGCTGCAGGCCTGAGAAGACTGATAAGCTGGATTTTGCAGTGATAGGAGGCATTTCAGCAGAATATCAACTCAGATCTCCGCCTTCTAAGTCTCTATGTCCCACGGGCAAAGAATCCTGGCTCTTCAGGTTAAACATAGTAACAGGTAATAAATGCTAATTAATCCATTTATTGTTTATTGATGAGTTATGGGACTATTAAATTTAATTAATTTAAAGCTTTTAAAAATAAATTTCTTTTACAAGCAGGATTTCATCTTATGAATAAATTACACTTTAGAGTTGAAATGATAACTAAATAGTAAGTTTTAAAGCTTTAAATTAAAAAAATATAGATACAGTAATAAAATGTGTATTCTTAACACTCCAAGAAAATTTCCTTTGCCTCGTACCACTGCTTATATGGTCTTTCTTTCATATTGAGTTTTAGAGTATCACACAGCATGAGGACTGACACAATTCTACTCATGTATCTTCACTGTAACTAGTCAGGAAACATTCTGGCTATTATACCATGCTATATCAGCTCAGATTCCACATGACATTTATTTTTTTACAAAAGACCTTTGAAAAGTTGACTTACTCTGACTGGACATTATAGTTGTTTCAATTTTCCTATGTTGGAACAAAAGTTGTAATTTCTGTCTTTATTTAAAAGTATTTTTGTTGATCAGTAATGTTTTATAAACACCACTAGAGTAGTAGCATTTATAAGTAAAATGCATCTTAATCAGTAATAAACTTAAACAGAGCTACTTAGAAATCTTAGTCTGCAAATAACAGTGATCCAGCACTAGAGTAGTAGCATTTATAAGTAAAATGCATCTTAATCAGTAATAAACTTAAACAGAGCTACTTAGAAATCTTAGTCTGCAAATAACAGTGATCCAGGTATCCCTGATAGTATCAGTCAAATAACTTAAAAATTTTCATCAAATGAATTAGGTTGCCATGTTGATTTATTTTTATTTTCTTTTTTCCTTATTTGTTTATATTCAAGACTTGTTCAAGGCTGGTCTTGAAATTCCTATAGCAGCCAGTATCACCTTACAGAGATCCTCCTGCCTTTGCTTCTGAGGTGTGCACTATTATGTCGACCATTTTTTTTTTTCTTTTATGAGTTTTATGAGTTTTCTTTTAAAATTTTGACTTTGGACATATACTTATGACATTTATATGAAAACAATTTTTCATTAGAAATTCATATATAATTGTTGTTTCATTTTTGTCACCGGATCCTCCTACCACCTCTCAATAACCACTGATCTCTCACCTAACAGCTTCTTCTTCTGTTTCCTGACATAGGATCCTTCCTTTCCTCTGCAGCTCTTTTTTTACTCCATGCCAGCCCCCTAATCCAACCATGCAATGATCTGCTGAGCTACCAGAGTCCTTTCAAAAGGTCCTTGTCCGAATTGATATTTTAAGTTTCCCTAGCTTTCCTTTAGGTGTTCAAATTTTTCCCTAATATCTCTGAGCTGATTAGAATGGATTTTTTGCATGGGGCAGAGAGACAGACTGCTCCATATAAGTTCTCTGTGTGTGGCTAGATCTTTAGTTTCCTTAATGAATTTTTGGAAGCAACTGTCTTTCCTCCATTATATGTTTGTGATACTTATGTGAGTTTATTTATTGGTCTTCTATTTGTTTTGTTGTACAGGTTTATCTTATACCAACACTGCTGTTTTCCATGGCTCACTAGTATAATTTGGGATATTGTATATGAATTTGTGTACCAATACCCTCACTATTTGTCCATTAGGGGTCTTTGTTTCCATATGAACGTGAGGTGCCTTAGCTAGTTTTTTGATGAGTGTCATGGGAAGATTGATGAAATTATGCTTAATAATAAAAATCATTTTGGAATAAAAAAAAAAGGGTGAAAAGATTGAAAAGAATTTGCTCTAAGACTGTGACTCCTAGTAATATCAGGGCATGCATAAAATAACACCAATGCCAATATCAAATATGAGCTGAAAAATTCCAGCAACATATACAAACTAGACAGAGAAAAAAGGCCTGTAGAGGCATCCGCCCATACACAAAGGACTGTGTGAGCCTGAGGAGATCTGGGAAAGGGAGAGGTGGAAATAACTAGGGAAAAGCACACTGATTCATGGTAAGGTCTACAAACCAAGATACACACTTGCGCGTGCTCTCTCCCTCTCTCTCTCTCTCTCTCTCTCTCTCTCGCTCTCTCTCTCTCTCTCTCCCCCATACATGAGTACACTTAAATAGACTCAACATGTTATTGGTAAGAATATATATGTACAGAGATATTCTTAAATGCAAGCATGAACTGTGAGAAAACAGCCATGAATTTGGAGGAGAAAAGGGGGTATCAATGAGAGATTTGGGAAGGAAGAAAGGATAAGGATAAAAGTTGAAATTAAATCATAATCAGTAAATAATCTAATTTTCTAATAGGATGAACTTATTGTAAGAGAAAAATTTGACTTAACACAGTGAAAATTTCTACCAATTTACCATTGTGTTTCTTCTTGCATTTTTTCTTAGAAAAAATACTTTCTACTTGAAAACACTGTACTTACTCAATATACAGAAAATATATTTTGAATAATATAGATTTATTAATAACAGACCAAAGCGATCACCTGGGGCTGCTTGCTGATCTGCAAAAAGTCTGGGTTGTTCACTCCAAGGGGTGGTGGTGACTGTTTTGCCCCTGCGTTTTTTCTCAGCTTTATTGAGGTATGAAATGAAAAACAAAAATATTCATATGTAAAGCTAGAGCACATTGTTTCATCCACTATGCTTTCCCAATAATAAAGCTTATAAACTACTATGCACATGCTATAATTAAGTCTTGTCATAATATAGGCTATGACCATGCTCACATGATATGTCACAGTGCCCATCATGTACACTTTACTTGAAGGAAGAGCATGCTTGTTACTGCAAACACAGTTAATAACTCTTGTGCTTGTAAAGTCATGATTACTGAAGAAACTGTATAATTTCTAATAACAATTCAAGGATGTCCTTATACACAAAGGTAACTTTAGTCTCCACTGTTCATCCAGAAAACTTTTTATTGCAACAGACACCATTGCAGGACACTGCAACAAATCATAGCAGAGGGTGGTGAACCCTAATTAGAATGGCTATATCTACAGAACATTCCTGCCAAAAAGCTTAGGCTTAGGGAACACTGCTCAAGAGATGACAAAGATCCGCATGAGGGAGTCAGGAAGTCTGCTCTAAGACTGATTCTTCAAGTACTATCAAAAGCACCTCTAAAATCCCACCAACATTACTGCCCAAAAGTGAGCAGAACAAAAATGCATCAATTGTGTATACCAACTGGACAGAGAATAGCCCACAAAGCTTCAATCTTACATAAAGAACTATATAAATCTAAGGAACATTGGGACAGGGAATGGTGGGAATAACCAGTGAAGAACACACTGTTCCCTATCTGTTATAAAAATACAGCCATGAAAACATGCATGCAGGTATTATTATACAGACAGAACATGTTATATTTAGAACTATGTCTACACATAGATATTGTTGCATGTAAACACTATTAATGAGAAAAGAGGCTATACAATTGGCAGAGAGGGGAGTTTTAGGGATAGGAAAAGGTAAGGAAGAAATATTGAAAATTATAATCTCAAAATAAAAGGCCATTTTCTGTTTTAAAACATGAAAAAAATCTATAATCAGCAAGCAATCTAATTCTCCAAAAGGATGAACTGTTAGAATAACCAGGTAATTTGAAAATACTACAGTGAAAATTTCTATTCATTATCATTTGTTCCTACTCCTTGTAGCTTTTTTATAAATTGAAAACTAGTTCTGTCTTGTAAATCATTACAGCATTATTCAATATAAAGCAAACTTTTGAATTTGAAGAGCAGGAGGGGTATATTAGTAGGCTTTGGAGAAAAGAAAGAAAAGGAAGAGAGGTGGAGATTAAATTATCTCACAAAAGAACTCTTTTTAAACCTAAAAGCTTCCTAATCAGGAAACCATCTATTCCTCTAAAGGATGAACTTAATAGAATAACCAGCTAATTTGAATTAGCATGTGAAAATAACAATTTATCACTGTGCTGCTTTTTATATTTGCTTTCTTAAAATGACAAAATCTTTCCTTCTGAAAAAAGAATCACACTATTATTCAATACAGGAATGACCTTGTAATCAGTATAGAGAAACAAAGCGACATAATCACCTGGGGCTGCTGCTTCATCGTCAATAGCTGTGGTTACTCTTTTGCCCTTGGGTTTTTTCTCAACTTTGTTGGGATATGAAATGAAAAACAAAAAATATGTACATTTATAGCTAGAACATATTATGTTGAGCATGTATGCCAAATAATAAAAGCTATAATCATAATATATACACTCCAATATACTACTGTCATAAGAAGGCTCAGGTGATATGTGGCTTCATAAGGTACTCAAGTGTAAGCTAAATTTACACAGTTTTAATATTTTGGATGGGGACTGATTGCCATGTTAATTTTAACTATCTTCACAGCAAATAGAGAAACCAATGAGATATTTAAGTATCAAAACCTTAACAACTTTCTTATAAATAATGAAGTTGACATAGTAAAATCTAGTAATCCTAAATAAACTAGCATTTGAAGGAGAGAGATGAAGGACAAAAACATATTCAAAACTCAACTACATTTATTTGGGGTGTTTTACTTTACAAATATAAGAGTAGTCAGTCTACTGCCTTGCTTTTTCCATATTCAAACATAATGCATAACTTTTAACTCATGATAAGAAATATCAAAAATGTTTTGTAGCTTTTTGACATCCCACTTTTACTTTTTAACAAAGAAGACCATCCTGAGCTACTGGGGCAAATGTAACATCATTTTACCGGCACTGTAACTTTCTCCCTCATTTATAACTAAGTCACCTATATACAACCAGCTTATTTCATTTTTAACAACTACTTTATAATCCATGTTTCAGATATCCGTTTATGTAATAAAAATGTCACTAGTCATATCATTCACATTAGTTTAGTTTTTCTTACACAATAGCCCTGTCACCATTTTCAGGATTTTGACCAGGACCAGATCACTGATGCCTCATCACTTGGGCATCATCACTAAAGATTCCAGCTAAAGCCCTGAAATGGTTATTCTTTGCAATTTCTGGAACTCTTCTATCTCCAAGACAAGTGTTCCTTTTTCCACCTTCAACTCCCTTACTTGCTATCTTTAGTTCCAGATCAACTGATCTTGTTTACAATCTCACTGCTAGGTTTATCCACATTTCCCTCTAGTTTCATCCAAAGCATTAGGTTTCTTCTAGCTTTGCTCTGCTCCTAATGTAACTTGCCTTGCACTCAACTGTCCAACTCTACCAATAATTGTAAATGAAGTAATCACTTCCATCATTAACTCTGATTAGGAAATTAGCTCCTACATTTAAGCCACATTCTCATCAACTTTGTTTTTAAATAAGAAGCAAAAGAATAAATATTAGCAATTTAGTTCTATAAAGACCTAGACAGCAAACATTCTGAAGGCAACATATGGTTTCTGTGTCAATTTTTTTCTTTGCTTTAAAAAGCAAAACAATACAAAAACAGAACATATAAACCAACCTCATATGATTCTGTGTAATATCCACTCTGACCTCTGGAGAAATCACTGTTGTATTTGATTTTTATATATTTCTTTTCTATAATGTTTTCTCTTGGTTAAGTTCCTGCCTCTATTTCTTTCTGCTCCATTAAACAAAATACCCAAAACTCTACCTTATTAGAAGATTAAAGGCTTTCTCTGAAAATGATCCTAACCATTATATTACATCATCTTCAAACATTCCTGGGTGCTGAAGAGTTCAGCATTACGGAGTGCTTAATGCTGCCCTCTCAGAAGAGTTTATTCCCAGCACTTATTAAGTGGTTCACTTTAACTACAGCCCTTGAGGATCTAAGGTGCCATTCTGCCTTGAGGACACCTGTATGTTTTAGTACAAAAACACACATGTAAAACACATTTGATCAATGAAAAATGAACATAGTTTTATGGCCCTTACTCCTCCATATGCAAACCAATATATCCGTACAAAAAATTAAAAGTCTAGTTGTGCTGGCTAGTTTTATGCCAACTTGACTTAAGCTATAGTCACTGGAGAGAGGGCAGTCTCAATTGAGAAAATACCCAAAGGTTACACGACAGGCAAGACTGTAGGACATTTTCTTGATTGGTGATTGTCAGTGGAACCAGTCTGGGGCTGGTGATGTTGGGGTTTATAAGAAAGAAGGCTGAGAAAACCAGGTCAAGCAAGCCAGGAAGTAGCAAAGACCTGTCCCCACAATGTCCACTGCATTGACTGCTGTCTTATTTGAGTTTCTTTCCTGACTTCCTTCAAAAATTAACAGTAATGTGTAAGAGTAAGCCAAATAAACCCCTTCCTTTCCAAGTTGCTTTGGTCATTGTGTTTTAGCACAGCATTAGAAACCCTACAATACTGATTTTAAAGATGATTAATGACCTCAAAAGTGTTTTCAAATGAAACATTATCATAGAAGCTTCTTTAGGTAAATGGTAATTAGTAAAGAGACCTGCAATTGGACATCCTTCAAAGACTGAGAGACATTGGGGTACCTAACCTTAAAATGGAAGGCTATATCACACCCTTCCCTTCAAAGCTCAGGTAACTATGTAGGAAAGCAGGCAGAAAGACTATAGGCAGGGGCAAAAAAGAACTTCTCCTAGATAATTTTTTTCACCAATAGAGCAGATAAAATATAAGAACTCAGAAAGACCACAACAGCTACACATGTCTTGTATAATAATCTCAAGCCTCACCAAACCTCAGCATAGAGGAGGAGAAGTGGTCACAAATTCTAGCTCTAGCCAAAAATTCATAGTTGCTAGAAAAAGGAAAATCAGTTTTCATCAATGGATAAACATTAAGTATATAAACCACACACTAAGACAGGCCACATGCTCAAAAGTAGTATGTTAACAAAAACCAGACTCCGATTTTTCTATTTTTCATTTTTTAAGAGAGAAAGAACATAAAGTCGGAGTGACAGTGATATGCAGCACAATTTGAAAGAAGTTGGGGGAAAGAAAATATATGACCAAAATAAATTGCATAAAATTTTCAAAAAATGAATGAAAGCATTAAACAAAGAAGAATAATATAACTTTAAACAAGGCTGCCATGTAAGTGAAGATTAAAATACATTAGAATTTCATAAATTCAGCAAATAGTCTAATTTTAGCCTGAAAAAGGCCTTTATTAGAATGACCAGCAACTTTAAACTAGCACAATGAAAAATGCATTTATCATTGGGTTACTTTCTGCATTTGGTTTCTTATGACAGAAAAGTCTTTCCTTCTGAAACACCATATCATTATTCAATGTATAAGAATGGTCTTGCAAATAAACATAAAGAAACATTCACCTGGGACTACTTGGACAACTCTCCCTGGTCTGGCTTCACCTTCCCAAGTTTTGGTGAATCCTCTGCCTTTAGATTTTTTCCCAGCTTTGTTGAGGTATGAAATGAAAAATAAAAAATATGTTAATTTACAGCTAGAATTCATCATGTTCCTGTATGTATATCAAATACTAAAGTTTGTTGTCATAAAATGTATACTGTCTTACAGTGTTGTCATGAAAAGGCTACCTTCATGCTCACGATACAGTTTCTAGTTGTTTAGTAGCTCAGCTTAGATAATTTTAATATTTTGTGTGAAGATAACCACCTGGTTATGACTTAAAGTGTTATTAGTTAAAAAGAGAAATTCCATTACAAATGGTTTCTAAATTAGGTTATTAGGAAAAATAAATTTTATCTAAATACTAATTATAATTATTATAACATATTATATATAATCATAGTATCACTCACACATTATACAAACTTCAAGCTCAAATATTAACCTTTTGAAGGCTTTATATTTTTTAAGTTGAAACCATTTATTCCGTTGTTTCATTACTCAAAGACCATACAGTCTGCATAAACAGGACTTTGGATAGAAAAATCCCATCTTTCTACAGCCTTTATATTCCATTTCTACCACTTGCCAAAAGGGACATAGTCCATCCTCAGTTCCCAGGGCAAATGTAAGATTATTTAGCTGGCACCATAACTTTATTCCTCATTTACAAATAATTTACCTCTATGGACGAGACTCTTACTTCATTTTTAGCAACTACCTTACTATTCTCTAGGTTTAAAACTTCCAGTTTAAAAAAACAATCTCTAGCAATATTAATTATTGTACTGTTTCTGAACAATGGCTTCTGCCATCAGTTTCAGGACGGTGACTAAGACCAGAACACTGATGCCCCATCACACTGACCTCACCACTAAAGATTCTAGACAAAGT
Organism: Rattus rattus; assembly: GCF_011064425.1. Classification (NCBI taxonomy): domain Eukaryota; kingdom Metazoa; phylum Chordata; class Mammalia; order Rodentia; family Muridae; genus Rattus; species Rattus rattus. Next base: position 68,049,209 of record NC_046172.1, read on the forward strand.
CCTGAACTGATTATTCTTGGCAATTCCTGCATCTCTTCTACCTCTACGATAAAACTCTTTGTCTACCTTCAACTCTCTTACTTACTATCTCTAGTTTCAGATGAACTGATCATGCTTTATAATCTCACTGCAAAGTTTATCTATCCATAGTTCCTTCTATTTTTATTCCATCCCGTAAGTTTCTTCTGGTTTTCTCTACTTGTGATACATCTTGTGTACAACTGTCCACCTCCACCAATACTTTTAAAGGAAATATCACTTTATCGCCCCTGAGCAGTTAGCTCCTGACTAGGTCATATACATATTAACTTCCTCTGATAAGAAACAGAAAATAAATAATAGCAATCTAGTTCTGTAAAGAGTTAGACAGTAAATACTCGTGGTTACATATGGTCTCTTTCACATATTCTGTACGATCTTATTGCTTTACACATGAAGCTAATCAAAGATCATAAAAACAATCTCATCACATATACTACATGCACTGTATATGGTTTTATGTAAAGTCCAAGCCAACTTCTATGGAGGCTCATTCTTTTATTGCATGTACAAATGTCTTTCAATACTGCAATGCTTTCTTGTGCTTAAGTTCCTATCTTCTCTATTTCTTTGTCCCATTCAGCAAAAGATCCAACACTCTGTATGGAGGCCAAAGTCTGTTTTTGCAATGATGTTAACTATTTTATTACACAATCTTAAGACATTCCTTGTGGCTGAAGAGGTGGTACAGCTGTTAAGAATGATTTTGCCTACCCTTCCAGAGAATCACAGTTCATTTCCAACATCTACATCAAATGGCTCACAACTGCCTGTGCTTCTATTGCCAGAGAAAACAACGCTCTCGATAAAAAAAAAAGTTACTAAAATAATAAAAATAATGGACAATGAATCGAAAAGTACAGTTTTAAAGATGATTAATTTTATGTGTCTGAGCACTGTTGCTGTCTTCAGAAACACCAGAAGAGTACATCAGATCCTGTTACAGACAGTTGGGAGCCACCATGTGGTTGCTGAAAATTGAACTCAGGACCTCTGGAAGAAAGAATTTAACAAAATTCAACACCCCTTCATGATAAAAGTCCTGGAAAGAATAGGAAATCAAGGCCGATACCTAAACATAGTAAAAACCATATACAGCAAACCAGTAGTTAACATTAAACTAAATGGAAACTTGAAGGAATCCCACTAAAATCAGGGACTAGGCAAGGCTGCCCACTCTCTCACCACTTATTCAATGTAGTTCTTGAAGTGCTAGCCAGAGGAATCAGACAACAAAAGGAGGTCATTGGGATACAAATCGGAAAGGAAGAAGCCAAAATATCACTATCTACAGATGATATGATAGTATATTTAAGTGATCCCAAAGACCCACCAGAGAACTACTAAGCCTGATAAACAACTTCAGCAAAGTGGCTGGGTATAAAATTAACTCAAATAAATCAGTAGCCTTCCTCTACACAAAAATGAAACAGACTGAGAAAGAAATTAGGGAAACGATACCCTTCATTAGAGTCCCAAATAATATAAAATACCTCGGTGTGATTTTAACCTAGCAAGTGAAAGATCTGTATGATAAGGACTTCAAGTCTCTGAAGAAAGAAACTTAAGATCTCAGAAGATGGGGGTTGGGGATTTAGCTCAGTGGTAGAGCGCTTGCCTAGGAAGCGCAAGGCCCTGGGTTCGATCCCCAGCTCCGAAAAAAAAGAACCAAAACAAAAAAAGATCTCAGAAGATGGAAAGATCTCCCATGCTCATAGATTGGCAGGCTTAAAATAGGAAAAGCGGCCATTTTACCAAAAGCAATCTACAGTTTCAATGCAATCCCCATCAAAATTCCAATCCAATTCTTCATAGAGATAGAAAGAACAATTTGCAAATTCATTTGGAATAACAAAAATACCAGGATATCTAAAACTATCCTCAACAATAAAAGGACTTCTGGGGGAAACACCATCCCTGACCTCAAGCAGTATTACAGAGCAATAGTGATAAAAACTGTATGGTGGTGAAACAAAGACAGGCAGATAGATCAGTGGAATAGAATTGAAGACCCAGAAATGAACCCACACATCTATGGTCATTTGATTTTTGACAAAGGAGCCAAACCCATCCAATGGAAAAAAGATAGAATTTTCAGCAAATGGTGCTGATTCAACTGGAGGTCAGCATGTAGAAGAATGCGAATAGATCCATTCTTATCACCCTGGACAAAGCTTATGTCCAAGTAGATCAAGGACCTCCACATCAAACCAGACACACTCAAACTAATAGAAGAAAAAGTGGAAAAGAATCTCGAACACATGGGCACTGGAGAAAACTTCCTGAACAAAACACCAATGGCTTATGCTCTAAGATCAAAATCGACAAATGGGATCTCATAAAGCTACAAAGCTTCTGTAAGGCAAAGGACACTGTCATTAGGATAAAACGGCAACCAAGAGATTGGGAAAAGATTGTTACCAATCCTACATCTGATAGAAATCAGTCTGGAGGTTCCTCAGAAAATTGGACATTGAACTACCTGAAGACCCAGCTATACCACTCCTGGGCATATTCCCAAAAGATGTTCCAACATACAACAAAGACACATGCTCCACTATGTTCATGGCAGCCTTATTTATAATAGCCAGAAGCTGGAAAGAACCCAGATGTCTTTCAATGGCGGAATGGATACAAAAAAATGTGATACATTTACACAATGGAGAACTACTCAGTTATTAAAAACAATGACTTCATGAAATTCTTAGGCAAATTGACAGAACTAGAAAATATCATCCTGAGTGAGGTAACAATCACAGAAAAAACACACATGGTATGCACTCATTGATAAGTGGATATCAGCCCAAAAGCTCAATTTTACCCAATCTGTAACAGACCACATGAAACTCAAGATAAGTGCAGATGCTTCACTCCTTCTTTTAAGGGGAACAGAAATATCCATAGTAGGGGATATGGAGACAAACTTTGGAGGAGAGACTGAAGGAATGGCCACTCAGAGCCTGCCCCACATATGGCCTATATATATATATATATATATATATATAATATATATATATAGCCACCAAAACTAGATAAGATTGATGAAGCTAAGAAGTGCATGCTGACAGGGACCAGAGATAGATCTCTTCTGAGAGACACAGCCAGAATATGTCAAATACAGAAGCGAATGCCAGCAGCAAACCACTGAACTGAGAACGGGACCCCCATTGGAGGAATTAGAGAAAGGTCTGAAGGAGCTGAAGGGGCTTGCCACCCCATTAGAACAACAATGCCAACCGACCAGAGCTTCCAGGGACTAAACCACTACCCAAAGACTATACATGGATGGACCCTGGGCTCCAACTTCATATGTAGCAGTGAATAGCCTTGTCAGGGCACCATTGAAAGGGGAAGCCTTTGGTCCTGCCAAGTTTGGACCCCCCAGTGTAGGGATTGTTTGGGGAGGCGGTAATGGGGGTGCATGGGGAGGTGACCACCCATATAGAAGGGGAGGGTGAGGGGTCGGGGGCTGATGGACAGGAAACCGGGAAAGGAATAAAAATTGAAATGTAAACAAGAAATACCCAATTTAATAAAAATGGAAGAAAAAAAAAGAAAGAAATAAAAACAGATGAAAAATAAAAAAAAAAAAAAAAAACAATTCTGATGACTGTTCTCCAGATGGAAAATCTCATGGGTTAATATCACGGAGTTTTAATACATTGATTGGTTTATTCCCCTTGTACATTATATATATATATATATATATATATATATATATATATATATATATATTGTGCATTATACATAGTGTGTATACATGTATGTGTGTGTAAAATATATATGTAATTATGTCTATGTTCACATTTATAAAATACGATCATGTCAAACTCCAATGAAAGTTCCACTGGATAGAAATTGACAAAAATTCCTTCCAAATAAATCATAGCATTTAAAAAAAGATGATTAATGGCCTCAGATTGCTCTCAATTGAATAGATAAATATAGAAAAACCCAGGGCTAGGATGAGGAACATTAACTTGGATAGAGAATTCAGTAGTGAGAAATATTTTTTTAACAATCTAGGCAAGGAAAAATTTAATAATCTCAAATTCTGTGAATCACAGGTCCAAGGAAAGGAAGGAAGAGATACGTGTTTGAAGATCTGGAGTGTGGAAGGACCAGCAGGGACTGTGAGTTTCACCCCTCACTTCCTTCAATGGGTATTACCACTTGCATAGCATACCTATGAACCACTAAGAAAACCAATGACAAACCAAATGACCATAGGCATACTCAATGATATATCCTGCAGAGCAACTAAACACACATGGATTAAAGGGAACAGAGGATGGAGGTAAGGGGAAGAGGAAAAAATTTGGGGAGAGATGTACAATGGAAAAAGCTTTATGTAAACCTATAGATGAAAAAGGTACTGAATATTAAACGTATACACATATGAAAATATTTTAAATGGTGTGATCAAAGATGACATTTTACAAAGAAAGAAAGAAAGAGGGGGGGAGGGAGGAAGAGCGAGCCTGTATCAAATATGGGTGATTAAGTGTTGGCCAGCTTTAAAACTTGATGGAAGAATCGCAAATTAGTTTTAATATCTGAGCATACCAGAAGCTGATGTCCAGGTCATGGAGTAATATACCTGGGATTGAACTGCAAGCCTCTACTGGCTATGAATCATGGTGTTAAAAGGTACTATCAGAGGACAAAAGTAAACATCAATCTGACCTGTCTACTCATAATGTGAGTTATAATAGTCATGTGCCTGCTACACACATGATAAATAAATTCAGGCAGTCAGTTCAATCAGAGAATGAAACACTTAGCAACTTGTATAGAAAACAGAACAGAATAATTGTGAACAAAATATCTAGGCAAAGAAAACTCAATAAATCAAAATATAAAGCTTAATAAATAACTGGCTCCAGTAGGGGAAGAGAGTAAAGTACAAGGTGGTAAGTATGGAAGGCTAAAGAGAGTGAGTGTCACATCTCATCTCGTTCAGGAGCGAGCACCAGTGCATAGTACATCTATGGGCAATGAAGAAAATCTGCAGCAATAGCCTAGGCATATTTATCAAGATTAATACAGTAGGCCTAACGCCCCCCCCAAAAAAAACATGGTTTAAAGAGGTTGCGAGATTAGAGGTATGAAGGTGGGAAGGAATACTTAACAGAATAAGGCTTTTAAAACATATGGAAACATACAACGATAGAACGTTTCTGAAACACACGTATTAACACACATATATAAATATTATATAAAGGGAGACAAGCTCAATTAAACAACATATATTACCAAACATTCCATCTAATATAAGAAATGGGTTATCACTTTCTGAAGCATTAAAGAAAGATATCCTAGAGAACCATTCCTAACACTGCAGACCACAGTCAAAGCTATTAATGATCCTCATCAACTCGATGACAAGAATCTCAAGATAGCTTTAATTTTCCAAACAAACCACATAGTTGTGTCATAAAGCATGGAGAAACCCAGCTGCTATTCAAATGGAAGCTTCAACACTATTGGCTATGAATCATAGTGCTAAAAGTTTCTATACACACTACCAGAGAGGAAAAGTAATCATCAGTCTGGTTCATCTATTGATCCTGTGACCTACAATATCAAACAGCTGACAACATTCACTGCTGCAATAATTCCACCTGTTAGAGAAAAGGCTATCATTTTTAAAAATTGGAATTAGCGCTCACTCCATGAGATGTAACCCATACTGAGCACTTGTAATGTGGATAAGATCCTAAGACTTAGTGAAAACCCCACTAGTTTGATTCTGCTAAGTATACACAGTAATAAAAACCACTCCTAAAGACATATTTTACACAGTGAACATTATAGTGATTAATCCTATTTAGAAAGGTGTCTTGTGTCTTGCAGTGGATGACAATTAACACAGGGACCAACAACTAGATAACTTCGGAGAATGATTTTGAGTTGCTGTACCCTAATTAGGCTGTCTGTATTATTCTGCTCCCCTCAAGACTCAAAGATCTTTGTGGAAGAGGAGGCAGAAAAGTTCTAGCCAGAGGTGGAAAAGGAGTTCCATCAGACATTTTCCCAGAAACAGAGTAGACAAACTCATGAACTCAGAAAGACTTAAACAGACTGCACAAAAGTAATATAAGCTCAAACCTGACAAACTATTAGCATGGCTGAGGGAAATTGGGCACAAATTTCCAGTCCTCTCCAAAAACTGATAGCTTCTAGGAAAAGGGAAATCAAGTTTTCTTTTTAATGAAATAACTGGGTGTATCAAATGCACTCAAACCAGGCTTCATGTTCAATGGATGGCTAACAAAAGTCAGATACTCATTTTATATTCTTTTAATTTTTTTTTTTTGAGAGCAACAATATGAAGTTTACTGGATAGGGCAGCAGAAGATGATTTGAGAGGAGTTAGGGGAGTGGAAAGAATATGATGAAAAATTGTATGAAATTTTCAAAGAATAAATTAAAGCCTTTAAACACAGAAAAATAATTTTAACCAAACATGCTGTAAAAATCAAAGTTTTACATATGGTACAATCAAGAAACTGCCTCACTTTCTAGACAGAAGGCTATGGTCTAATTCTCTCCAAGAGAGAACAAACAGCAATGCTGGAGTAGCACTGTAAAATTTTCTAGCAGTTCAACTATATTCTATATTTGTTTCTTTAAAGCAGAAGAGAGTCTTTCCTTCTTAAACATTACACTACCATTCAATATAGATAAATTAACTTAACTTTCCAAATCAAAATAGAAAAACAAAGCAATCACCTGGGGCTCCTTGGTCATGTTTTCCAGGTCTGGCTTCATCTATCCCAGGTTTTTTGAATCCTCTGCCCTTGGGTTTTTTCCAACCTGTATTGGATATGAAAAGTAATACATAAAAATGGTTTACATTTAAAATTAAAACACATTATGCTCAGGTATGAATGCCAAATAAAACTTCCTATAATGAAGCACAAACTCTCTTATGTTATCAGGAAAAGGTGACCACGCACTGGTGATACACTGTTTCAGTTGCTTGGTAAACTAACTGAGACCAGTTCAATGCTTCATGTGAAGATCTGTCATGTTCACTGTATCAGTCCTCACAGTTTTAAAAGAGAGATTTTGGTATCAACACCTTCACATTTTGGTTATGAGTTAAAAGGGGTTTTAAATAGCAAAAAGTACCAATTCTAATTAAGAGTTTATAGGGTAAGAAATGAAACAGAAATAAACACGTACATGTACATACCCTAATATAACTGTGTTCAAAGATTAACTACTATCATTTTGTGGGCTTTTATTTTATAAGTTAAAAGCAACCTATAATTATACTTTTGTGCTCAAAAGGTATTCATAATCAGGCAAATGTTAACAAATATACCATCTTTTTACTGCATTTTTATTTTACTCCTACTCACCAAAAAGGATGTAATCTATCTTTAGTTACTAGGATAAATATAAGATCATTTAACTTCTGCCAAAACTCTACACTTTATTTACAACTCACTTCAAATGTATATACCAGATTCTTCATATTTCATTCTTAACAACTACCTTACACACCATGTTCAAAACTCTCAATTTAAAGAACTCTCATAATGTTACTCAGATTATTGACATCATCATTCAAGATTCCAGCTTACACCCTGAAATGGTTATTCTTGGCAATTTTGGAACTCTTCTATCTCCAAGACAAAAGAGTCTTTCTGTCCACTTTCTTGCCTTCTTGCTATCTTTAGTTTCAGAACAACTTACCATGTTTTACACACTCATTGCAAAGTTTAACCATAGCTCCCCTGTTTTCATCTAATCCTTTAGGTCTCTTTCTCAATTCCTGATGAAACTTGCACTCAACTGCCCACCTTAATCAATGCCTCTAAGTGATATCCTATCCACCTTCAACACTCTTGAGCATGAGTCAGCTCTCACCTCCAAGTCATTTGTCATCTACTTTCTCTAATCAAAAGCAACAGAATAAAGATTAGCACTCTAGTTTTGCAGAGAGCTAGACTGTAAGCATTCTGACGGTTAGATATGGTCTCTTTCACATATTCTTCTTTGCTTAAAAAAAAAAACTAACCACAGAACATCAAAACCAATGTTATCATACAGCTATGTGGGATAGACATGGTTCACTCTCTGTAACATACTTGACAATCTCAATAGAAGAGTGCCAGCTGTAACTGATTCCTAAGTAGTTTTGTATAATGTTTTATTCTGATTAAGTCCCCACCTCTATCTCTCTTCTCCACTCAGCTAAGCAATCAACACAACTCTTTACAGGAAAGTAGAGTAATGGCTGTCTTTGGGAATGACCTGAGTTATTCCAATTACACCACCTTACAACTCTGCCTAGGGCCGAGGAGGCGTTAAGATGCTAAAGTACTTACTTCCCTTCCAGAAAACAAGAGTTCACCTCTAACACCCATACCAAGTGAATCACAACTAACTGCCCATAACTCTAGCTCCAGAAACAGTCAACGCCCTCTTCTATCCTCTGGGGATACCTGCATCTACGTGCAAATCACCCCTACCCTCCTCACACAGACACACTTCAGATAAATAAAAAACATTCAGATAAATAAAAAAATTAAGTTTCTACCTCAATAGTCAAGTCCCCAAATAGTTAAATGGTAAAAGGATTCAAAATTCCAAAACAATAATTTCCAATTTGATTCAATAAACAGAAGAATAAATTCACCCAGTCTGTTCAGAGAATGGGAAACTCAGTAACTTACATAAAAAATAAAACCAAGAGTAATTCTGAATAAAAAGAGTTAGGCAAAGAAAACCAAATAAATCATAATTTAAAGCCCAGATGACTACTGGCCCCAGGCAGAAATGAGGAGATATAGATCTGAGTGAAGACTATGAGTGTGGCAGGACAAACAAGGATTTTTGTTTAGAGTATCACACCTCATATATTTTGGTGGCTGGGGGATTAAATTACAAGTTTCATAATTCATTTATAAATAAGGGAAAGAATGTGCAACAAACTCAATGGCCATAAGAATAGTTATAAAATCAATCATACATACCAACAAAAAAAACCATGTTATGAATGGGGTGTGGGATTGGCTTTAAGAATAGAGATGAAATTGTGGGGAGGGATATCTAACAAGAAAAGTCTCCAGAAATGTCATATGGAAACCTACTGTAATAGAAAGTCCCAGAAATAATTATACAAAAATAGTTAAAGCAGAGGGACTATGTAATAGAGGGACACCTGCTCCCTCCATGACACCATTTGTTGCCTAATAAAATCCAGATTTAGAAATGGGTAATCACTTTCTAAAGTGCTGGTCAATGGTGTCCCATAGACTCTTCCTGTAGGCCACTGGTAATGCTATTGGTTCTTTACTAAAACTTGATAGTAAATCTAAAGGTGGTTTTAATTTGGGGGAATGCACTACAAACTTATGTCATAAAACATGCAAAAACTTAAAGGGTGCATGCAGAACTTGAAGATTTACCCTTACTGTCTATGTTTCATAGTGTCGAAAGGTGCTATGCACTATCAGAGTTGCAAAGGATTCATCAATCTGACTCATATACCTTGTGGTGTACAAAAATCAACTTTCCTACAAAATATACTGATGCAAAAATAGCACAGATATTATGGGATTAAGAAAACACTCTTTGACTGGATTGAAAATTTCACTCTATTAGATGGACCCCCATACCTGACACTGTTAATCAGGTAAAAATCTATGATTAGATAGGTATAAAATCTTAAGGGAAATTATACTAGTATGATTCTACCAAACGAACATAAAAATAAAATGACTCCTATGACAGATTGCTATACTCACTGATCAGTGCATCACTCAAACATCATCAGACAATCTCTTTACAGTAGTTGATAGCTAAAGACAGTGACCGATAAGTAGACAACATGCACAGAACAAGAGACTGCAGTGCTCAACCTTAAATGAGATGTCTGTTTCAAATCCCTCCCCTCAAGGCTAAGAAATCTATATTGAAGAACAGGCAGAGTTAGTTGAATTAGAGCTGAAAAAAGACTTCCATCAGACAACATTTTTTAAAAACACAACAAAGAAGAGGCACATGCCTTGTACGAATTCAAGCCTGACAAAAATCCCAGGATGGAGCAGAGAAATGGGCACAGATCCCACCACTAGCTAAGAATTGATAGCTGTTGGGAAAGGGAAAGTCCATTTTCTTCAATGTAGTAACACTGATTATACCAACCATTAATAAACAAAATCATTAAACAAAAACAATTAAAATCAATATTGCCACATAAATGAAGATGTACAGACAGAAAAAATTCATATGATCAGAAAATAGTATAATTCTCCAAAAGGATGCTTTAAAACAATCAGAGACATTGGATTAGAACACTAAAAATTGTGGCAATTTATCATTGGGCTACTTTCTATAGACTTTCATGAAACAGAAGAGTCTTTCCTTCTGAAACACTACACCATTATTCAGTGTGCAGGAATTATCCTGTAAATCAGTATGGTAAATAAAAGCAATCACCTGGAGCTGCTTGGAAATCTTTCAAAGTTCTGTCTTCATCCTCAAGTGTGTCGGTGAGTACACTGCCCATAGTTTTTTCTGCAGCTTCTAAGAAGTATGAAATAAAAAATAAGAATGGTGTATATTTAAAGCAAGAATACATTATGTTCTTTTATACATGCCAAATAATAAAGCTTCTTATAATAAAACACAGAATCCCTTAGTGTTGTCAATAAAAGGCTACCATCAAGTGATATGCAGCTTCCAGTTGCCTGCTAGCCCAATTCTGACAATTCATTTGCAAGGAATACCTACCTGGATATTTATATCTATTGTCTATAGTTAACAAGAGAAAAATAGCTCAGTCAATACCTTCACAATTTCAGTATTAGCAAAAAACTAATTTTAAGTAGGAAACGGAACTATTTCTAAATAAATTTCTTTGCAGGGTGAGGTAAGAAATATACGTATTCAAACCTCAGTTACTCAATTTTGAGGGTTTGTCTCATGACACAAAACAGTCTACAGAATTGCTTCTTCTGGATCAATATACCATGCATATAAAGTGAATAAACAGAACACATAAAAACAACTGCCCCATTTTTCTGGAACCGTTTTATGCCAGTTCTTTTGTTCACAGAAATGAATGTAGTCTATATTCACCTACCAGGGCAAATACAAGATTTTTAAACGATTTCAGAGAACGTAATTGCTACCATAACTTTATCTATCAGTCAACAGTCATTCAACTTTACTCAGCAGACTATTATTTCACTTTTAACAACTGTCTTACACTCCAGATTCAAAAAGAAAATTCTTTCAAATATAAACTCATTTAACTGCCAATATAACTTCATGCTTCTTTAACTAATTCACCCATATAAACCAGACTTTTTAATTTTAACAACTACCTTACATCCCTGGTTCAATATGTCTACTTTTAGAACTACAGCAATGTTATTAACATTCCTTTTTTTTTTTTTTTTACATTGTCTCCTTTCAACATTTTCAGGACTTGAGGAGCATCAGAAGCATAACATTGATATTATCACTAAAGAGTCCAGTTAAGGTCCTGAAAATGGCTATTCCTGGAAATTTCAGAATCTCTACCTCCAAGACAACAGTATCCCTTTATCCACACTTCAACTCCCTTGTTATCTTTAGTTTCAGATGATCTCATCATTTTTTACATACTCACTGAGAAGTTTATCAATAATTCCTTCTATTTTCATTCAATCCATTGAGAGTTTCTTCTGGATTTGCTCTATAACCTGATGCAACTTTTAGAAGTGTTCACCTCCACCAATACTTCAAAATGAAATATTTCTTCCTACATCAACCTTGAGCAGTGACTCAGTTCCTGCCTCTAAGTCACATTCTCATCTACTTTCTAGTCAGAAATGACAGAATCCAGGTTAGCAAAAAAATATTTTTGGAAAAGAGCTAGACAGGTAACCATTCTGAAGAGTACATATGTTCTCTATGTCTGTACATTGATTCTGTGCTTTAAAAAATAAAGCAAAACAAAACTAATCAAAGAATATAAAAACCAATTTTATCATCTCATTGGTGACATGAGCTAGATATGGTCCTCTGTATTATCCACTCTAACATCCAGGAAAGAATCCTAGTTTCAACTGACTTCTAAGTATATTCACGTGTTACAATGTTTTGTTCTGTTTTAAGTTCCCACCTCTATCTTTGTCTGCTCCATTCAGTAAATGTTCCAACCTTCTATTTTATACTAAGCTTAAAGGCTGTCTCTGGAAGTAAGCTTACATATTCTATTACCACCATCTTAAAATTATCTTTGGGCCCAAGAAAATGGCTCAGCATTTCAAAGTACTTTCAGCAGCCCTCCCATAGAGCATGAATTCACTTTCCCCCAACAGAAATTCCCACATCAGGTAGCTCCCAATTGCTGGAAAATGCATTTGCTGATTATCCAATGACTTCTTCTGTCTCTGTAAATGCATGAATGTGAGAAAACACACATGCAGACACACATGTACATATAAATTGTAAAAAATATTTTTACACTCCTAATTCCCACATAACCATATCCAAGATAATGAAATGGTAAAAAAAATGACAAAAAATTCAAAAGTTTACTTTTATGGATTATTAATAACCCCAAAGTGGGTATAAATAAGCAGTTAAATAAATTCAGCCAGTTAATTCCTTTATAGAATGAGATTCTCAGCAATGACCATACAAAATTTATCAGGGAGAGGATCTGCAAAAAAATATCCAGGCAAAGAAAAACTAAATAAATCAAAAATTGAAATTGGTGGATTACTGTTCCCAGAAAGGCAGAAAAAGGAGAGAATGGCTTGGAGATGAGAATGGCAGGCCAGATGGGAGGACTATATCACAACTCATCTCCTTCCGTCGGAATCACCAATTACAAAGCACATATTTGTGTGATGATGAAAGTCTTTAACAAACCAAGTGTCTACAGGCACATTTAGAAATGCTGTACAAATATGACTGATATAAAGTACGTACACACACACACACACACAGAGAGAGAGAGAGAGAGAGAGAGAGAGAGAGAGAGAGAGAGAAACACACAGAGAGAAAGACAAAGAGAGAGACAGAGACAGAGAGACACACAGACAGAGACAGAGAAAGGGACAGAGAGAGACAAAGAGATTGAGATTTAAGAAGTTGGAGGAAGGGAGAGAAGGGTAGAAAAGGAAATGCCAAGTCCAGGCATAAAATTGTAATGCTCCCATGCTCATGGATTGGCAGGAATAATATAGTAAAAATGGCCATTTTACCAAAAGCAATCTACAGATTCAATGCAATCCCCATCAAAATACCAATCCAATTCTTCAGAGAGTTAGACAGAACAACTTGCAAATTCATCTGGAATAACAAAAAACCTAGGATAGTTAAAACTATCCTCAATAATAAAAGGACTTCCAGGGGAATCACTATCCCTGAACTCAGGCAGTATTACAGAGCAATAGTGATAAAAACTACATGGTATTGGTACAGAGACAGACAGATAGACCAGTGGAATAGAACTGAAGACCCAGAAATGAACCCACACACCTAGGGTCACTTGATTTTTGACAAAGGAGCCAAAACCATCCAATGGAAAAAAAGATAGCATTTTCAGCAAATGGTGCTGGTTCAACTGGAGGTCAGCATGTAGAAGAATGCAGATCGATCCATGCTTATCACCCTGTACAAAGCTTAAGTCCAAGTGGATCAAGGACCTCCACATCAAACCAGATACACTCAAACTAATAGAAGAAAAACTAGGGCAGCATCTCAAACACATGGCACTGGAAAAATTTCTTGAACAAAACACCAATGGTTTTGCTCTAAGATCAAGAATCGACAAATGGGATCTCATAAAACTGCAAAGCTTCTGTAAGGCAAAGGACACTGTGGTTAGGACAAAACGGCAACCAACAGATTGGGAAAAGATCTTTACCAATCCTACAACAGATAGAGGCCTTATATCCAAAATATACAAAGAACTCAAGAAGTTAGACCGCAGGGAGACAAATAACCCTATGAAAAATGGGGTTCAGAGCTAAACAAAGAATTCACAGCTGAGGAATGCCCAATGGCTGAGAAACACCTAAAGAAATGTTCAACATCTTTAGTCATAAGGGAAATGCAAATCAAAACAACCATGATATTTCACCTCACACCAGTCAGAATGGCTAAGATCAAAAACTCAGGTGACAGCAGATGCTGGCAAGGATGTTTAGAAAGAGGAACACTCCTCCATTGTTGGTGGGATTACAGACTGGTACAACCATTCTAGAAATCAGTCTGGAGGTTCCTCAGAAAATTGGACATTGAACTACCTGAGGACCCAGCTATCCCTCTCTTGGGCATATACCCAAAAGATGCCCCAACATATAAAAAAGACACGTGCTCCACTATGTTCATCGCAGCCTTATTTATAATAGCCAGAAGCTGGAAAGAACCCAGATACCCTTCAACAGAGGAATGGATACAGAAAATGTGGTACATCTACACAATGGAATATTACTCCTCTATCAAAAACAATGACTTTATGAAATTCGTAGGCAAATGGATGGAACTGGAAAATATCATCCTGAGTGAGGTAACCCAATCACAGAAAAACACACATGGTATGCACTCATTGATAAGTGGATATTAGCACAAATGCGTTAATTACCCTAGATGCACAGAACACATGAAACTCAAGACGGATGATCAAAATGTGAATGCTTCACTCCTTATTTAAAAGGGGAACAAGAATACCCTTGGGAGGGAATAGGGAGGCAAAGTTTAGAACAGAGGCAGAAGAAACACCCATTCAGAGCCTGCCCCGCATGTGGCCCATACATATACAGCCACCAAACTAGGTAAGATGGATGAAGCAGAGAAGTGCAGGCGGACAGAAACCGGATGTAGATCTCTCCTGAGAGACACAGCCAGAATACAGCAAATACAGAGGCGAATGCCAGCATTAAACCAATGAACTGAGAATGGGACCCCCGTTGAAGGAATCTTAGAAAGGACTGGAAGAGCTTGAAGGGGCTCGAGACCCCATATGAACAACAATGCCAACCAACCAGAGCTCTCAGGGACTAAGCCACTAACCAAAGAGTATACATGGACTGACCCTGGGCTCCAACCTCATAGGTAGCAATGAATAGCCTAGTAAGGGCACCAGTGGAAGGGGAAGCCCTTGGTCCTGCCAAGACTGAACCCCCAGTGAATGTGATTGTTGGGGGAGTGAGTGGTAATGGGGGGAGGATGGGAAGGGGAAGCCCATATAGAAGGGGAGGGGGAGGGGTTAGGGGGATATTGGCCAGGAAATCAGGAAAGGGAATAACAATTGAAATGTAAATAAGAAATATCCAAGTTAATAAAGATGAAAAAAATCAACCTTTCTTAAAAATCAACTAAAGGAGAAACCCTAAAATAATCAAAATAAATAAATAAAAATCAAAATAAACGGCATCAAGTATTCAAAAGAAAAAAAATTCTAGTGCTTATTTTAAAACTCCCCTGTCTCAAGTTAGTGTAAACATTGCTCACCATTTATTTGTCAATTGCGGAAAGGGAGAGTATATGATCAAAATAAAGTCTATCAAATTCTCAAAGAAAAGCATTTAAAAAGGAAAACAAATATTTTAAACAAAGTTGCTACTTAAATTGAATTTCTAGGTACATCAGATTTTCATATAATCAGGAAATAGTCTGTCTCTCAAAAGTAGGCTCTTATTAAATAATGAGCATTATTTACTCATCACAGTTAAAATCTCTAGCAATTTAACATTGGTCAAACCTTTTGTATTTATTTTCTTAAAACAGAAAAAATCTTTCCTTTTGAAAGCACTACACTATTATTCAATGTGTAGAAATCATATTATGAGACAATCACCTGGGTCTGGTACTTTATTTTCCAAAGAAGTGGTTCCAAATTTCCCTGGTCTGGTCATTCTTCTGCCCCTTGGTCTTCTTTCACCTTTGTTGAGAAACAAAATGAAAAATAAAAATTATGGGCATATAAAAGTTAGAATAAATTACATTCCTATATTATTACCTAATATTAAAGATTCTTATAATAACTTATACACTAATATAGTTCTATCATAAAAAGGCCACAGTCATTCTCATGTGATACATAAGTTTCCAGTTAATTTAGACACACACTATTAATATTTTATGGGAAGATAACTTGCCAGGTTAATTGTGTATGTTAACAGTTTAAAAACAGATATTCCAGTAAATATGCCTTAATAATTTCCTTAATAGAAAAACTGTATTTTGTATAGTATATATTACCAATTCTAAATGAAAAATTTTTATTGCTGGGATCACACACACACTTTTGGTATAAAGATGAAATTTTATAGATAAGGGTGGCTATAGCAAAAATTAGGTATCAAATGATCTAATGATGTTTTTGAAGGTTTTAGAAAAATAAAAACAAGCGAAACTTAAAATTCGCAAAAGGGAAAATGACTAGCCCTAAAAATTACTGAAGCAGAAAATATAAAACTATATTTACTTCTTTGAAATAGAAAGACTGATAAACCTTTTGGTATACTAACTAAAACAATGAATATTGAAATCAGTAAAATTAGAGTTGAAAATGCTAATATTGCAATATAAAGGACCAAACTCCACAGGACTTGAAAACACAGAAGCCAGTGTTTAGTGATTTAATTTTCTTCCCTGGATTTTATTGATATAAAGATATATCTTGTTTGCCCTCAAAGTAATTACTTTGGATAAAAATAACTGAGTTTTCAATTTCATAGCCTTCAGCCTTCAAGGGAGAATATTCAACCTTTATATATCTTTAAGGGAAATATACACCAATTATTTGAAAGATTACTTTCTGAAAATTACAGAATTGTAATTTCTACTAATTACAGTAATAATAGTTTAAGAATATCTAAGCAAATAAAAAATCAATACAACTCTATAAACATGAAAAAAGGCAATACATGTTCTATAATATATCTCTAGTTGTTCTCTATTAGCATAGGAAACTAATATTCCAAGTATTAATTAAAATATTCTAAAGCTTATATAATATCAGCGAAGAAACTGTTAAATCTAAAAAATGTTATTCCTGATACAAAACATCTAGGGAATCTGGGACACTGTGAAAATACTTAACCTAAGAATAGGAATAGAAAAAGGTGAAGAGTTCTAGCCCCAATGACCGTAAAATAGTTTCAAAAAATATTTAGGAAGAAAAATTCCCCAACCTAAACAAACAGATGCCTATAAACACATAAAAGGCTTACAGAACACCAATTAGATTGGCCATTTTTACTATATTAATCCTGCCAATCCATGAGCATGGGAGATCTTTCCATCTTCTGAGGTCTTCTTCAATTTCTTTCTTCAGAGTCTTCTTAAGTTCTTATTGTACAGATCTTTTACTTGCTTGGTTAAAGTCACACCGAGGTACTTATATTATTTGGGTCTATTATGAAGGGTGTCGTTTCCCTAATTTCTTTCTCGGCTTGTTTCTCTTTTGTGTAGAGGAAGGCTACTGATTTATTTGAGTTAATTTTATACCCAGCCACTTTGCTGAAGTTGTTTATCAGCTTTAGTAGTTCTCTGGTGGAACTTTTGGGATCACTTAAATATACTATCATATCATCTGCAAATAGTGATATTTTGACTTCTTCTTTTCCGATCTGTATCCCCTTGACCTCCTTTTGTTGTCTGATTGCTCTGGCTGGAACTTCAAGAACTATATTGAATAAGTAGGGAGAGAGTGGGCAGCCTTGTCTAGTCCCTGATTTTAGTGGGATTGCTTCAAGTTTCTCTCCATTTAGTTTAATGTTAGCAACTGGTTTATGGCTTTTACTATGTTTAGGTATGGGCCTTGAATTCCTATTCTTTCCAGGACTTTTATCATGAAGGGGTGTTGAATTTTGTCAAATGCTTTCTCAGCATGTAATGAAATGATCATGTGGTTTTGTCCTTTCAGTTTGTTTATATAATGGATCAAGGATTCTTTTTCTCTTGCAATAGTCCTATATTTTCTCTGAGAGTTTTCTTTACTCAATCACCATTCCCTCCAGAATTTAAGTTACTTTCATATTTGCCATACATTTCTATATTTGTTATTTTTAAAGGACTATCCTCCAGTCTATTTCTCTTCACTATAAAATAAACTTGTAGAGCCCACCTCCAGCAGAAAGATAAGAGCATCAAGTGAGGTATGGGGTTGCCATTCCATAGTCAAAATTCTGACCCATAATTCTTCCTGTCCGAAAGAAATGCAGGGATGGAAATGTAGAAGAGCCTGAGGAAAAGAAGGTCCAGCAGTGAGAAGGCCCAAAGTGAGAGCCAGATCAAGGGGAGGCCCCACGACCTGACACCATTACTGAAGCTATGGGGCATTTACGTACCATGACTGCCCTCCAAAAGACCCAACAAGCAGCTGAGTCAGATGCAGGTATGTGCACCCAACCAATGGACAGAAGCTGCTGAACCCTGTGGTTGAATTAGGGAAAAGCTGGAGGAAGCTGAGAAGAAGGATGACCCTGTAGAAGGGCCAGCGGTCTCAATTAACCTAGACCCCTGAGATCTCTTAGACATTGGGCCACCAACCAGGCAGCATAGACCATCTGATATCAGGCCCCTAACCCATATACAGCAGAAGACTGTGGGGTATGGGTTCTGTCAAAGAGATGCACCTAACTCTCAAGAGACTGGAAGCCCCAGAAAGTAGGGACATCCTTGTGGAGACAGGTGGGCAGGAAGGAGGTATGGGATGTAGAATAGTCAGAGGGTGAACTGGGATGGGAATAAAAATCTAGAGTCTAAAAATAATTAAATAAAAAGGAATATAAAAAAAGACATTTCCTGAAGGCAGATATGTCTTGGCTACATAGTATCATATACAGATCTGCATCACAGAAACATTTACCAAAATTACCTATTAATATCTACTTCATAGAGATAGCAGCAAGGAACTGGTATGTATTACTGTGCTGTAATGGGTTGTTTTAAAACACAGAAGCATTCAATGACAAGAATACCATACCTAAAATCCCTTTTCTATTCCCAACTTCCTCTATATACCTTACCTACTCATTCTGCTTAATGAGGCAGGTAATATTTAATGGGGTACATTTTACTTATGTATATATTTCATTCCACTAGTAAGCTTGTATTAAACTCAAGGCCAGTGAATTTTAGCAATGATTCCTTGGAGTCATTTCTTTGAAAGAACACACCTATATTATCATAGCATTAAATTTAGAAACACCTTTATAAATGATGAACACTATAATAATGAACAGAAATCTATGACAGCTTCCATTGGCTCAAAGATTTTATTAATCACATAGATTGTACTTAAGAATATAAAAGAATCCGTTTACCTTTACAATAGCAACAGAACCATGTAAAATATATTTAATACTTATTCTCTCCAACTTTTAAAATTATGGTAGATATGTGACTAATGAAATATTCAAATGGTTCTAAAAGGTTTTGGTGTTGAATTAGAATCCAAGGCCCTGCATGCTAAGCAGTCATTCTATACTGAGCTAGAGCCCCAGAACTTATGTATACATTTCAACTGAGTGGTAATTACAAAGGTAATTTTTAAAATAGCTATCTCCCATACCCACTCATTGTTTATAATATCCCAGCTCCAACATTCTAACTATGACTTCTGGCTTTGCCCATATTTTGGAACACGAGATTCTTGGTGAATAGGAAGACCAGCGGTCTCAACTAACCTGAACCCCTGAGATCTCTGACACTGAGCCACCAACCCAGCAGCATACAACAGCTGATTTGAAGCCCACAACAAACATACAGCAGAGGACTGCTGGATCTGGCACAGTTTTGAGGCCCCAGGGAATGGGAAGGCCTGACGGGGTAGGATGGGACAGAGTGGGGGCATGGGGACATCCTCTTTAAGACTGAAGTGAGGGATGGGACAAGGAACTGTTGGAGGGTAGACTGGAGAGGATAAGGACTGACTGTAAAAAAAAAAGATTAAAGATAATTATTTAAGAAAAGTTTCCTGGGGAGCTCTCAAAAATTCTAATTATCCTAATTTGAATCTTCCTTTTTCTCTACTACCTAGACTAGAGAATAGTATTACCAGTCTACCTGCCATTCAAATTTGACATCGAGTTCTAATACCAATGCAATTAAACACAATATTATCAAAATCAGATCTAAAATGACAGAACATGTAATTGGGAATTAGCTTACGAATTTTTCCTGGTGGCTGTAATATATCTCCTGTGAGGCGACACCATCCAACTGGAAAGATATCTCGGGAGTCATAGCTGCACCAATAATCAAACGCTCCACTCCATCCATCAAAAGTAATATGAATTTGATCTCCACAGACAGCCCAATTGTGGCAGGGCAGATCATAAATGGATTTTTTTCTGTCAATAGCTTCAATCTTCATCCCAACTATAAAATTATTCTGGGGTGGACGTGGTGGTTCCTAAAAATACAAATGATCAATGAGACAATATTTTTCAACACAGGACTTCTCTGTGTAACCCTGGTCATCCTGGAACTCACTCTGGACACCGACATCTGGCTGGCCTTAAAATCAGGAGATTCGCCTGCCTCTGCCTCCAGTCTTTGGATTAATGGCCTGGCAAAGACTTGTTTATCCAGCATCTTTTAAGGGCAGGCATGGCACACACTTGTAATTCAAATTCAATTCAAAGGCCTTAAGGTTTGGTCTACTGAGTGCGAAGATTTGTTTTTTAACAGTCAGCCAAGTTAACCAAAAGAGAGAAGGTACAGAGTGGATTCATTAGAGAATATTTTTGAAAACTTATATCCCAATAAATTTGAAAACATGTATGAAAAGGTAAGTTTTTAGATGTTTATCGTCTACCAAAATTGGACCAAGATATATCTTAAGACAGCAACACTGGGATAGAGGGTTTCCAGAGAGGAAACCAGGAAAGTGGATAACATTTGAAATGTAAATATAGAAAATACCTAATAAAAAGGAAAAGGAAAAAAGAAAATAAAAGTTGAGAACTATTAGACTATGAAAAAAATGACAACAACACATCTATAATTCACAATGAGACAAAAGTAGTAATGGTATCCCTTGCACTTTTTAAGAAAGCCAAAGGGTTGGGGATTTAGCTCAGTGGTAGAGTGTTGCCTAGGCAAAACTTAGGCCCTGGGTTCGGGTCCCAGCTCCAAAAATAGAAAAAATAAATAAATAAAAAAGCCAAAGGCTAGATGATTTCACTGCCAATACACTAGTATTTGAAGATTAATACTAATGTCATATTTCATAAAATAGAAAAGGATCAAGCATGGCCAAGCTATTCGATAAAGCCAGTATTATCCTGATATAAAAGACAGATAAAGGTGAACAAAAAGAAATTTCCTCAATAAACATAAATGCAGAAATTCTCAACAAAATACTTCAAAACCAGATTAAGAAAAACAATTATATGGCACACCATGATTGAATTGATTTTGTATCAGCATTATAAGAATGGTAAACATAAACCAATTTATAAATGTAACAGTAAAAAGTAAGATCAGGGTCAAAATTCACATTATTAGCTCAACAGAAACAGAAAGGGCCTTAAATAATGTTTAACATCCATTCATAAATAAGGTTTTAAACAAACTACAAGTAGAAGAAGCACAAACATAATAAGCCATACTCAACGTTATAGTTACTAAGCAAGGAATGCAGCAGTCCCTCTACAATCAAGAATGAGAGAAACAAGTATGCCTATACTCCCTTTATTCTCAGTCAACTGCAGTGACTTAGCCAGAGCATCAAGGGAAATGAGGGATACAGGTAGGAAGGGAAACAGTCAAATAATCCTTATTTTCAAATAATATACCTGTAAAAGATCCTAAGCACTCCTCAATAAAACTCTTAGATCTGATAGATACTATCAAAAAATAGGGGATTCACCATCAAAAGCAGAAAATAAAGTACTTTTAAAGCAAAATAACAATAAGTATTCTGAAAATAAATCAGAAAAATATCCCATTTAGGACAGCCCTAAAATGTCAGGCATAAAGTTAAAAGGGTTAAAAGACTTCTATAAAAAAAAAACAAAAAAAAAAAAACCACAAAAAACAAAAGAAAACAAAAAGGCACAAACACACTAAGGTAACTTGTGCTGGCTAGTCTTATCAATTTTACACAAGCTAGAGTCCTCTGAGAGGAGAAAAATCCCAATTGAGAAAATGCCTTTATAAGAATCCCCTGTGGGTCATTTTCTTAATTAGTGGTTGATAAATCATTTTATTAAGAGATTGATGTGTGATGGCTCAGCCCATTGTGTAATGTGGTCTCTTAAATAGCTAAGTAGTTAAAATGAGGACAGTAACATAATTCTAATATAACAAAAAGTGTCCTTAAGCACAGGATAGTAGGACAAGGCATAATTACCACATATATAGGCTACATGAAAGCACAGGAATACAGTACCTACTAGCCAAAGAGAGGACCATCAGAGGGAAGTCCTGGCTACACCTTTATGTCAGACTTCTAATCTCCAGAACTGATGTTTAAATAAACCTAGCCATCAACAGTGAAAATTTTAAAACACTGAAGAAAAATAGTGATGATACCAACAGGGAAGGCCTCCTATGCACATGGAATGCTAAGATTGATATTACAAAAATGATTATCCTACCAAAAACAATCTACAGATTCAATACAATCTCCACCAATATTCTAACATGATTTTTTACAGAAATTGAAAAAACAATCATAAAATTGATATGGAAGCCCCAAAAACTTAGAAGGTAAAACAATCCTTAACAATTACACAACAACAAATCACTACCGGATGTGTCTCTAGTCCTGACTTCAAGTTATACATTAGAGCCGCAGTAGTAAAACCAGCATGGTACTGGAACAAAAACAGACACGGTGATCACTAAAAGAGCACTGAGGACCCAGGTTATAAGTACATGCACCTACAGCTACCTGATTTATTTTTGACAATGATGCCAAAAACATAGATTAGGGGAAAGATAGCTATTTAAACAAATTGTATCAGGAAAGCTGGCTATCTACATGTAGAAGAATGAAATTAGATCCTTCTCTCTCACCTTGCACACAAATCAATGCCAAATGAATAAAAAAAAAAAAAACTCAATGTTAGAGCTGAAACTCTCAAACTTCTAAAAGAGTAGGAATAAATTTCAGTATATAAGCTGAGGTAAGGGCCTTCTGAATAGGGCTCCAGCCACCCAGGAATAAAGACATCAACAGTTTTGACGTCATGAAATTAAAAGGCCTCTGTATTACAAAGGAAACTATTAATCAACTGCTCCATGTGCAGAGAATAAATGTTCTCAGAGAGCTCAGCCACAAATGTGATAACCATATCACATACCCCTAGTACCAGAAGGCTCAGGAACCATTTTGGAAGAGGGAGATAGGAAGTTTCTAAGAGCCAAAGGTCAAAGTGAACCAGGACAAAACAGTATCTTCCTGGATGTGATGTACCTGCTAGACTAATGAACTCTCACCAACTGTAGTTGCTATTGTGAACTGCATGATGTCTCTTTGACCCCAAATTTCTGTTGAAATACTACCAATATTTGAAAACAGAGGCTTTATCTGAGTTTGACTGGTGTGCCTTTAATAAGAGAAGATACCCAATGCCACATATAGTGGAAGCCATGTAAGAACACAAGAAACGAGTCAACGATAAACCAAGGTGAGCCTCAACAGAGAACAGTCTTCAAGGCACCCTGATTTTTGTTCTTCCAGTCTCCAAACTGTGGATAAACTTTTTATTATTATGTAAGCCACTAGTCTTTGTTATAATGACCCTAACAAACTCACTCAATATTTGCCTATAATTTAAAAAAATATTCCTCTGTCGGAAAAGAAAAACATGGTAAGCATTCCAATGAAAACAATAAAATCACGTTTTTAGAGGACAGAAACTTTTCTTACCTTCTTAAAGAACACTGCAGGTGCCAGTTCAGATCCAGTTAGTACACGTAGTAAAAACATGGGCCATGATGAAGCATTCATTCTATAACCTGTTTTATAAATTATATAGCATTAAAAAAAACTGTGAAGCTATGACAATGGAGAAAAAATGGGTAACATTGACCAATCCTCTTTAGAGAATAACTTTATAAGGACTTGAGTAAAAGATAAATCTTCATGTAGCCATAGTTACCATTGTAATATCTGGCACCAATATCAAAGTAGAACCAGAAACCTTTATTTTTAGAAAAGCCATTGGCTAGGGTTTGGCAGCAAACATGCTTATGTTTGGGGCAGACCATAATAATACAGGTAATCCACACCACAGCTCAGGAGAGCTTTCATTCTGTCTACCAGCCATGCAAGCATGGGAATAGGTTGCAAAAGGCTGCTAGCCCCTTTTTCTTAGAGTCCCTGACTTCTGTTCTTTCAGAAAAACCATGTCTGTTGAACTTTACAAACGTACATATATAAAATACATCTTATTCTAAGTTTTAAAAGGAGAAAAAGCATGAACACATTCTAGTTAACATTATGCATGCTTAAGTATTTAAGGAAACTATATTAATAGCAATGACTTCTCTGAAATACGTAAGATAGGTGAACAGATAAAAAATTAACCAAGTATGGTAAAATAAGGTAGTAAAGTCTATGGATAATCACTGTAAAATTCTTTTACATTTGTCTATGTCTGAAAATTCTCATAAAATATTAGGAAAAAGACTGCTTCCTTCAGCAATCTTTACATATACTAAACATAATCTTGAAATTTATACGATAAGTTACCAAAAGAGGCTTGTTTATAAATTTTACCAACTTATATCAACATTAGGCATACTGCTTTCTGAAGCAATCATTTTCACTCAAAACCTGCCTGCCCCAAAGTTAGAATTGGAAAAGGGTTATATGCACGCTAATAAAAAATTTTTTTAAAAAAAATAAAGATTTGTTGGAACATAAAAAAAAATAACTTACTAGTAGGACTGTTTTATTTTAAGAACTGTTTATCCTTACCCAGTGGAGGCTGAAGTAAATCTCCTTCTTGTTCACATGTCCCAACAGGCTGTATATCTGATGAATCCACAAGTCTCCAAAAATCATTCTTATTGTCACCACCATCCAGTCGTAGACGTAATCTGGCCCCAGTAATTGCAATGACCGAAGCAACACACATTGAATCAATATTGCGAGGGTCACGGGCTTCCAACTTCATACCAATTTGGAATTCATTAGTTGGTGGAGTCTTAGCCTATATATAAATAACACTGTGTTAAAATGCATAAACTATAAGAAAAGTGATAGCAAATTATGATACAGAATAGCTCGGAGACATGTTTAGATATAGTTACAGCAGCAGTTGAATGAGTTCAGGGTTACACGGCTCAAGGCAAAATCTCCCTTTTGACTGAAACGCAGCATAAACACATTGACCATCCCTAGCTTCACTTATAGGCACATCCAGAAACCCCAGCTATAGCTTATAAAATGCATCCTGAAAGACTTTTTAAAAAATAAGAATCTCATGAAGCTTCCTCTTGAAATGAGCAAACTAGAAGTCCTATGAAAGAAAGCCAATAATAAAGTCAACAGCACATTGCAAACATCCCTACATACTTTTAACCATCATCCCACAGGTGCCTCTACCTACCTTACACTCCAGATAGTCTCTGCCATCTCTTGATGGCCACCTTATTTTGCCTGTTTTTTTTTTCTTCTCATTCTAACAATCTTAAATAGTGTCTGTTCCATGAGCCTTGTCAAAACAAGGTTATATTTCTTATAATTATTGCTATTTCTGTGTTTCTCCTCTACATAGGCAATTTAAAAATTACTGCGAAGAGATCATCTGGTAATCAGTGGCACAAACATAATCCCACATTCCTCTCATACTATCAGAACTATGTAACCACACAGACACTCTTCTACAAGTCAATAATGCATGTTACTGTATAAAATATCAAGAGAATTTTGGCATACCTGTCTGAAACATTCTGAAGGAGCACTTACAGATCCAGTGTCTTTCAAATACTTGTCCCAGTCAAAATCATCTGGAAAAATCATACAAAATAGGGTGAGTCTGGAGTATGTAGTTAAGTTTTTATCCTGAATACAATAATTTTAGTTTATACCTAGACAAGTAGGGGTATGAGAAGCTTTGAAGGGAGTAAAGGAAGGGGAGAAGTATTGCAATTACATTATAATCTCAAAAATAAAAAAGGAAAAAATACATCCTACAAACCAGGTTTTAACAATTTATATTCAATAATGTACTGAAGTAAAAGCAATTTCCTGATAATAATGGTCCTGATAGGAATTATAACTCATATCCTCTGGATGAATTGTGGAGTAAAGCAGAGTAATTTTAAAGGAAGGTGCCTGAGGTGTGCAGTAGTAGTAGAGGCCCAGTGTTGAACAGTCTACACTGCAAGAAAGAAATGGAGACACTAGAAACCTAGGGCATTTTTATAGACTGTGCACATATGTCAAATATAAATTTGCTCAACAATTTTGTTTACATTTTATCATCACATTAATGTGAAGGCGCTTTGTTTTTTATGGGGATGTAAACGTGTTTTTAAAAAAATTCTAAGAAACAGAGTAGTTCTTAATGGACTATTAAATCTCCATCCAAAGTGTCAAGAACATAGTGTTAAGACACAGCAGTAAGCAACCGATGAGTGCAATCACAGAAATAGATTATTGGATCACTGTTAAATAGTCTACGTATTTTTGCTGTGCTCTTCCATGTAGTCTTCATGGCACACCACAACATTATCAAAAAGCAGTGCATTCTGCCTGTTTTGAACATGTTTGTTCAATTCAGTGTCCCAGATAGATTGTCAAAACACTGACAAAACTGATTAGAAATACTAAAATTACATATTTATATATCATTTAACTTTCAGCAAAAATCAAGTTTTTCTATACTCTTGTTATCTAGTTTTTTTTTTTTTACTTCTCCTCCATAAGTGAATCTGTATTACCAGTTCTGATATGCAGAGTACTTCTTTATCCTCTGGCTCCAATATGTATTATTTCAATTATTTCAATTGTAGTCCAAAATATTAAAAAGAAAAATCCAGAAATAATTTATAAGTTTTAATGTGTAGCGTTGTTCTAACTAGTGAGATGAAATCTCACACTTAAATTCCATCCCACTCAAGGGACATACGCCATGAATGTGCAAACAGCCTGTTAATCACTTAGTTACAACTCTGTCATCAGACTGCCTGCTAAGTTATCAGCAGCCAGTGTTCAGATTATTTTCTCTTACTTTCACCTTAACAAAAGCTACAAAGCACAAATATAGTGATGCTGGTAATTCAGATATGTGAGAGAGAAACCATAAAGTACTACTTTTTAAGTGAAAAATGAAAACTCTCAACAACGAATGAAACACAGTATGTTACAGTTCCTGATGTGTATGCTAATAGCTGCCAATCTTCTATTGTGCTTTATACACTTGTATATGTAAAACATATATTAATATCCAGTTTCAAGCATCTACTGGAATACAATCTTAGAATGTACTGCCCTGCAAGGGAAGGATTATCATAACTTTCAAGGACAGCACAGATGCCTAACAAACAAATTGTTGGCCAATCAGTTTTCTAGACAGTACAAATAAAAAGCCTAACAGGATCTACGGATTTCTGTAATATAAATAATGACACCATGGCTGACTGTAGGATACCAAAGCAAAACCATAAAGCATGAAGTTGGGGGAAGATGTGCACAACTAGCTCTTCAAAGTCACTCTTAGCCACACCTGTATACCATAAAATAATATTTTTTCTACGTGTACTATCCATGTACACTGCACATGCCATACATAAGACTATGGAGTTTTTAAATAACTTAGCCAATGATCTAAAATTCCAGTTTGATTCTGTTTCCACATGATGTGGAATACTACCACAGTGTTAAAAACATGTGCTTCAGAAGCTGATATGCTCCTTTTCAGTATGGCTCTATGCATTATAAAATGTTGAACCTGTCATTTCATTTTCTTAGCCTCAGTTATCTCATTTATAAGGTATGAAAATTAATATATATGGTACCAGGCAAGATTAATGTTACAACTGTCACTAAAATTGTAACTATTAAGCTTTGTTAAAAGTAAAAACAGAGATTCGCAGGTACACAATTAAATTGTCAAAATATTCTCTTGGTCTCCTAACCTTACGAACTATTTATTACAAATAACCTTATAAACAGGATTATTTTCTATCAATTGTTAGCCAATGACAAGCTATAGTATAGGTTATATAGAGACTTAATTTGCCTTAAAAAACTATTCACAACTGCTCATATGATAATCACTATATTAACATAATGGAAACACACATGGATCTAAGCTTTACTAGATTAGATTTAACACACCTAACACAAGACTACAGGTGAAATTCCTAACCAGCAACCAAAAGTCAGTCTGAAATTTTTGTTCTGACTTTGCATCATGTTCTCAGTAGAAGAGGAAAATACTAAGGTCATTGTCTCTTGGGGATGATGTCTGGAAACTGATATATCTCTTCGAAGCATAGGTGCACATACATAACTGTGTAATCTGCTTGCTGCATACACACATTCTTCATGTCCTTCTTCCTATTAGCCTGGACTCCATTCTAATTTATACATAGGTTTAAGAAATTGTAGCACATGGAATAGAATCTCTATCAACTTTCTTGATTTTCTCTAGAGTAAATCAGAGTTATGTCTTTTACAATGCCAGATTTGGGTTCCTATGCTATGTGAGGACAATGAGCAGGAAGTATCTTAGACGAAGTCTCTCAGTTTAATGATCAGCATACACTACTTTATAGCATTTATCACAACTATTAATTATTTACTATCTATCTTCCCACTTAAGCTCAGAGAAAGCAGAAATCACATTTATTCTGTTTGGTACTAGATTCCTCCATGGGCTATTAATATGTGTCGAGCATTATCCTATTACATTATCCTATTATAATGCAGGAGTTAAAAAAAAGAAAAAAAAAGGTGAAAATCCTGTCTAAGAGTCACTCATCAGTTGCTAAAAGAAAATGATAGAGTCTAGGTCCTGAAATATATCTTCATTCAATTGCCTAGTTTATTAAGTTATCTCATTTTAAAATCAAAGTTGAATAATTTTTATTAATGGCAATTTTCTGCCATTGAATATTGGACAAATTTGTACTTAAATATAATTGTTATTTCATGCAATTCTTTATCAACTCATCTTTAAATAAAATTAAAGTGTTGCAGTAAATTTTTTACCTTTTCTACAACTAAGGTTTTTTTTATGGTATTAGATGTTAGTACATACATAATAGACCAAAAGTAACCTGAGTTCATTATAACACTGAGAAACAAAATGATGTATTAAATTACTTAAAAACCTACTGCTTTGCACATATGTACTTGACTGGGAAGTTCCCTCTTGAGCATCATTCTTGACATCCACTGATTCTAACCACAAGGAAAAAATAAGACTGAAATAATGAAATTTTTGAAAACACTTCAAAAATTATCTAATTAATTTCATTTTTAATGAGAACTTGTTTTAATTTTATAATTATCTTTCATTTTTATGTGTCCTACAATTTCAAGTGTAGTATACATTGTACTTGATTTTATTTACTCTACTTTTCACTATTAAAATGAATCACATAGAAGCAGGTATTTAATTCTGTCTTGCTCAGTGCTATATCCTTATAACACTTATATCCCAGGGCCTGGGACATGGAATGCTCTCATGAATTTGTTAAGTGAATGTGCCAATACATCTGAATGAACTACTCATGGATCTCTAAACTGCTTAAAATAATTTCCTAGAAATAAAATGTTTTCAAGTGTTCAAAACATTTCACACAATCTAGAATATAACATACTTCAACAAACTACTCAAGTTTTCCTCCATGCTAAATTAAATAATTCAAGTACTCAAAATCCTTGAGCTGCCACAAATCTAAAATATGTCACTCAGACTAATTATAATATACATAAGAAAATTATATATACCCCAGCTCCGAAAAAAGAATTAAAAAAAGAAAATTATATATAAAACTTAAGCATAATGCTAAAACTTAATATAAATCCTTAATATCATCAAATAATAGTATCACTGTTTTTCAAACTGCTTTCATGATCTTAAGTGTGAATGCTTAAATCTCAGAACTCAAAGTTCCTATAAAAACTGGTATATCTTTCAGGTTTTGATTAAGAAATTCTTGGGATCCATCCCATATGCAACCACCAAACCTAGTCACTAGTGCTTATGCCAAGAAGTGATTGCTGACAGGAGTATCATATGGTTGTCTCCTGAGAGGCTCCTGAGCCATACGGATACAGATGAGGATGCTTGCAGCTAACCATCTGACTGAGCACTGGGAACCCCAATGGAGGAGTCAGAGAAAGGACTGAAGGAGTTGAACGGGTTTGCAACCCCATAAGAAGAACAACAATATCAGCCAACCAGACCCTCCAGAGCTCCCAGGGACTAAACCACCGTCCCAAGAGTATACATGGAGTGACCCATGGCTCTAGCCACGTATGTAGCAGAGGATGGCATTGTTTGGCATCAATAGCAGATGAGGCCCTAGGCCATGTGGAGGGTCCATTCGCCAGTGTAGGGGAATGCCAGGGTTGTGAGGTGAGAGTGGGTGGGTGGTAGGGGGAGCACCCTCATAGGAGCAGGGGAAGGGGGGAAGTTGGACAGAGAGGGGGAAAGGGGATAACATTTGAAATGTAAATACACACAATATCCAATAATAAATAAAAAAATGAAGAGACAGGAGATGGTAAAGAAAAAATATAAGAAACCAAAAGGAAAAACACTGGTGAAGGATAGGCTTAGCAGGGATGAATAGCAGGGAGATGGGGGTAAGCAGAGGGGAGGAGGAGGGGCAAACAAAACCAAGTATGTGTGAAAGTGGAAAAAATAAAACCCAAACGAATACAGAAAGAAGAAATTCTTGATGGAATATAAAAATTTTAGAGGAATATATAGTCTTATTTCTGCTTAAATTTTCTGCAGAAAGAATACACTTACATTAATGCAATAGTTCTATATTAAGAACTTCTAAGACAAAAAGTACAACTGTAATGACACAGGTCTTACTCTAGGGAAACCAAGAATCTACTTATAAATACTACACCAAGACAATTCATTCAATAAACAAATTAAGCAAATTAAAGGAAAACATTCAGAAACCAACATGCAATCAGGAAAAAAAGTAGTAAGATATATAAAACTTGAACAAAGAACAAGAAAGCAAATGTGTGAAGAATGAATTATGAGAAATAAAGCACAACAAAGTATAAACCACTATGACCTATTGAGTCAATAAGAAGCATACTTCTACCTACAGAAAGACAGGATGAAAGAATTATTCATTTATTCATATTACAGTTAAGAAAGGGAAGGGGGAAGAGGGCAAATGTGGGATAGGTGTGTGGAGGGGTAAATGGGAAGGATATCATTTGAGAAGTAAACGAGTGGAATGAATACTTAAAAAGAAAAAGAACTGTATTTATTTCATTTGTATTTTCTATTTTAAACTATTTTTTTATTTTCTGTTGGGATGACCTGAAAAAGTGCTTTTCACATGCTAGTCAAGTTACTCTTAATGCTCAACTTACATCCCTGGTACAGGAGATTTTGATTCTTACCTTGGTTTTGTCAAAGACTATTGTATGACCTATTCAGTTACCTCCATGACTTATAGTCTTCTTATTTATAAAATTAAGGTTGAAAATTCAAAGCATATATCTCTAGTATAAATTTTTTAAAAACCATTCTATTTGGAGGTGAAAGAGAAGGCTCAGCTGTTAAGTGCACTTGCTGCTTTTGTAGACAGCCTAAGTTTAGTTCCTAGTATCCATGTTAGGATACTATTACCCAAATTATAACCGATTATCCATATTAGGATAATAACAACTGACTGAAGCAACAACTCCAGGAGATTTGGTGCCTTCTTTGAGTTGCTGATAGAATATGCCTAAAGAGAAATCTAAGAAAGAATTTCTTTCCAATATTTAATTAGAAATCATTCTAGGAGGAAAACACTAGAAACAAAATGTGACACTATTCAATTTCCTTATTCAATAAGGAAAAGAGTATATAATTAAGCAGGTAGTTGCTTAATATATTTTAAAGGCTTTATTTCAAAAGTTCAATATACGGTAGCATACTTGTTACAAACAAATAACTAAAAAACAACATTTAATAAGCAAACCTTACCTTCATTTGCTGTTTGCCCCATGGTATTCGCTTCTGCTGTATTTTCCTACAAAGAAAAGCACAGAACACCTTAATTTAAGCACTATACATTTCTAAAAGGTAATAGTAATAAAAATGAGTTTCAGGGTCAGATCACTTCAATAGCTTCCCGCTGAACAAAAATAAGGTAGCTGTGAGCTAGAAAACAAGTTAAGATAGTGATTTTTTTTTTTTTTTTTTTTTTTTGGTTCTTTTTTCGAGCTGGGGACCGAACCCAGGGCCTTGCTCCTAGGTAAGCCTACCACTGAGCTAAATCCCCCAGCCCCAAGAGTAGTGATTTCTAATGGAACCTGGGTAAGTATAGAGCTTCTCTTTAGGGGAAATCAAAAATGAAAGGCTAAATCCAAGTAGATAGTAGGTAGGAAGCCATTAGTATTCAAATTGAGGCTTATACCAAAGCCCTCATAATAATGCCAAAAAGTTGAAAAATCATGAATGCAATGAAATGAAAAATTCCATGAATCAAGTCTAACAAAAATTACTTCTTAGGAGCCAAATGAGTACTGTAGTATACACCTATAATCCCAATACTAAAAACGCTGTAGCAGGAGGATCTTGAATTTTAAGTGATCATGGATTACATGGTAAGAGTCTGTCTCAAAAATTCAAGAAAATTAATTTTAGGTGTTAGGAAGCTGGCATCACTACTGATCAGATTTTTACCTTCATGTCCTTAACATGCTCCATACTCTAAAACAAAGATATTAGACCATTATAAAGTTTCGATCCAGATCAAAATTTACATATGAATAAATATTATAAAGAGGTCAGGTGTATAGAAAATCTCAAAAAAAGAACATGTCAAATCTATATTCCTGTAGTTAGATATATATATATATACTAAATATAATTTTGTAAGTAAAGGAATGTACTCATGAACTCACCCAGAAAGAATTTTATTATTTCTAACCTGAGACTTACTTGCATTTAAATCCTCACCTCCTCTAACTTGCTTCTTCTGATAGATTTTCCTCATCAGTACCAATACTTCTTTTGATACTTAGCTTTATATTTGTTTTCGTTTGACTCATATATTCAATCAGTAGCCAAACTTACTTAGGCTATTACTACGCTAATTTTCCTTCCCTTGACACCTCACTGGGTTTACACTTTATTCAGTCCCATCTGGTATACCAAAAGGACTGTCTGACTTTGTTTTACCATTGGTATACTTTTCTACCATAATAGTACATATCAGATGGTCTGGGCTGTTTTCTTCCTAAATCACCCTCTTGTTGCAACTGGCTATGCAATTAAGAAAAAAAATCCACGGCTTTCTGTGGGGTAACACTAAGATCCTCCATAATTTCAAAATCACCGGATATATATTTACTCACACACACACACACACACACACACACACACACACACACACACACACACACACACACACCTATACCACCTTAACCCCAAATACTCTTGTTTTCAATGACTCTGTGTATTGTTTTGACTGCTTTTTGAGATATTACCAGTGCTTTGATATCATCAATAAATATAACCTCTTTTCTGAAAGCTTTACTTTATTCAATACAAGTATCTAATTCCAAGTTTGGTTATTGATTTACTTAACAACTATTGATATAATTCCTAGGATGGGCTTGGTACTATGCTGATGGAAGATACACACTCTAGAGTTAGCAGTGTAGAACATGCCTATAATCTAAGCACTAAGGAGGCTCAAACAAGGAATTTGAAGCCAGATTTGCTACCCAGAAGACCTTATGACTAAAGAAGAGAAGGATGGAGGGGGTGAAGGAGACACACAATCTAATATATAAAGTCTGGGAATCTGGGGCTAGAGAGATGCTCCGTAGTTAATAGCTCTTACAGTGGACTGGTGTTCAGTTCCCAGCAAACAAGTTAGGTACCTTGTACTGACTTTAACTACAGCTCCAGGGGGCTTGATGAACAGAAGTGCAAAACATCATAATGAATACATAGACAGACAGAAAAGAGCACATGCAAAAAAACATAGTAATGAGAAGATAGACACACAAAAAACATAAATTATGTTTTGAAAAGCTGAAAATTCTACAGAAGGAAATAGCATTATTAAACAAAGCAAAATTATAGGCATTAAGGGGGGTTAAATATTCTATTGTCAGACAGAAAGAACAATCAACTTAGAATATAAAAGACTTTTTTGAACTTATTATATAATTTATTTTTGGGGGGCCTTAGAGCACTCCTACAAACAAGATAAATGTTCCTAAAACCTGCCAGACTTTATGTAAGAATTGAAATAGGCTCCAACCACAGAGTAACACAGTAGAGACGGGGCAAGGATTCCTTATAAGCATAGGGAAAGAGAAGTTATTATAGGAAGCAAAGTGACTTTGTGGCAACAATTTTTCAAAGGAGAAAGAGGCCAAAACTGTATACACAAAAATATTATACTGAAACTTGAACGTGTGGAACTCAACTGCAGATCTAACAGAATGCTGCCTCTAAAGAAGATACTAAAACAAGAAAAGATCAAGTGATCCAATTCTAAGTTTCATGTTTTGTTATGATGACAGTAAAATAATGTTATATTGTGTGCATATGCATAACGTGTTTGGGGGGTGGTTGTTGGTCATTGGTCCATAGCTGATAGTTTTAAAAGAGCAGAGAAAGAACAAAATGAAATTTCAGATTAAAGACAAACGAAGCTCCTGCCTCTGCCACTAGCTTTATGAAATCTGTTGTTGCTCAGGTTTCCTCTTGCTCCTCAGTTCCGTATATATTCTCTCAGAGTTCATGGCTTTAAGAGCTACCCATTCATATACAACTCATAAAATATTCACATCTTTCTTTGACCTCACCTCTAGAAGTCAGACTAATCAATTAGGGTAGACTATTTGATACCAGTTAGAACTACAAGGTACATGAGTCCAGCAGAAAATAAAGATGCAAGGCTACAAGAGATGGCTCAGAGGTTTCCCCATGTTAAATTATGGCTAACAATGTTTACATCATACCACGTAGCCATGAAAATGAGATATATAGCCATGTAGGTATAGCACCCAATTCTAGAGTCTTGATCAAGTGAGAACTTAAAGACAGAAACAAAATAATGTGGATTATATTGGTTTCTAATGATCAGACATTTTCATTGCCAAAGGTGAAACCATTCTCTAAGTAATTATCAGAAAACTTCTTTAGCAATTATTGAATGAAGTGGTCTATCAAAACCCAAACTAATGTCACCATGTGCTGAATCCCTGAGGAAAATATTCATGAACATTTTTTTCCTTTAAGATGAGTTAACATTAGAGAAACTTTTGGATCTATACTGAGAAAAAACTTGTGTGTTTCTAGAACCTTCATTTTATTTCTTTAGGGAAAAAAATTCCATCATCTGACATATTCTCAAAATTATTATATAGCTTAATAATATGCAAGTGTGGAAATCACCTATAATCCTACATTGATATCCTAAAAAAAGAAAAGAAAAGGCATGTTACTTGCTGAATTGGACATGATTTACCATGAGTTTACAACTATTGATTTTGTTCACCCAGGTTATTAAAATAATAAAAGTCTCATTGTGAAGCATAAATGAAATCAGAAAAAAATAGTGTACTTGTCACAACTATAGTTAAGAATAGACAAACATTATAACATATTCCTGTAATCCCAGCACATGAGAAAATAAGTCCAGACAATGGCAAACAGGGAAACTGGCCATGTCTCAAAAAATAATACTATGAATATAATGAAATAAAAATTCTACTGGTGACTCAGCACTACTTAGAATATGATGATTGTAAGGATTTGGATCAAATTTTATCTTCCAAAACAATATTTTCTAGAGAAATTTCTAGTAATGTTTTAGCAAAATCTATCACAACGAATTAGAAATTACTCTCTTTCTATGTCAAAACAAATCCAACAGCACTTAAAAGAGGAGACAGGAGGCCCCTGAACTCCTTTTCAATGCCAGCCTGAGCTATATGAGACCCTGGAGCAAAAGACATTAAAAAGATAAAAAAGATACAAAAATGCAAGCAAAAAAGAAAAAAGTCAAGGAATCATATTTTAATAATATAAAAATGTAACCTACAAATAACTTGCCATTTTAAAATTATTTATGGAGAAGTTCTAAACATAGGGGGTGGAATTTCATATGAGAAAATATATATAAGACAAGTAAAGGGTGGTCAAAATACCAATTCATAATTGTTAATTCCTAAGGTTGTAAAACACAGCCACAAGCTAATTACTCAAAGTCCTGCTGTCCACTGACATTTATGAAGAGCTAGAGTAAATGGCAGGGAATGTCAATTTACTACAGGCAGCTTGTGGTGTTATATTTTGACAAAAGAAATAGATCAAGTTACAGCCTCCTTCTATTATCAGTGCAGCCTAGATTTATAGTTTCTAACACCAGTCCTACAGGAAATAATGGAAATGACAACAGTGCCTACTAAACAACAGACTATAGAAAAGCATGAAATAAACTACCATCTAAAGTGTCTAGAAAAGTAAGCATCCCTAATAATACTTCAAACATGTAGCAGATATCTGTAAATTACACATTTAAATCTCTATAACCTTTAAAAAAGGTTGATTATAAAATCTGAGTTTTTAATGAAAAAAATGAAAAACTGATGATAAACTAATTTAAAACTAAGTAATACACAAATGCACTCATCACTACTTGTTGCCATAAAGACTGCTTTATCTGGGAAGATTTATGAAACTCTAACAAATTAGTTAAAAATTGGACATTGCTTCCAAGTGATTTTAAAGTATAATGTAAAATATTCAAAATACACTTTATTTTTTTTCAAAGAAAAAAAAACCACAAGATCTTCATAGCAAGAAGTATACTTCTGTGTTCAAACATAAGAGAACTTAAATACATTTGTATTTGTAATTGAATTCAAATATATATAAATCAAAATAAAAGCTAGCCAAACTGATTTAAGGTAGCAAAAGTGACCAAATATTAAAATCAGGGACTTTGACAATATTCATACGTAAATAACTTCTCAAGGCTACAAGGTACATATTATATTTGGAGTTCTGTACTAGTTAATCCTTTTGAGAAACAAAAGTTGAAAAAATTGATAATGTACTCTGAAGGCAAGAACCAATACACACAAGCCTTTTCCTATGAAAAATAAGTATCCTCAAGCATATCATAGAATTGCAGAGTATCTGCCTCTTTGTAAGTCTACAATGGCGCATTACTACAAAAGGTGAGCACTTTCTTTCTAGTCTTCGAACAATTAGGTCCTATAAACTTAGAAAGGGGCAGAACCACAGCCATAGAGACAAGTCACAAGTAGGGGAGTTGAGAGGTCTTTATCTTCAAATGTTTCCCAACTCTTTAGTTACACAAAAAGCAAACAACATTATTATTTAACTCTTTAAAATAAAGAATTCATCTAGTCTAGAAACAATCATATTCAGCAGCCATGTGTAGTGAAAATTCTCTTAATTTCTCTCAAAGTAAAAGTTATGTTCATTTCTTGTTTAAAACTTCCTAACACATGCCTCAAAACAAAAATAGGAGAAAAGTGTTTAGGACATTATTTTTAATAGAAATTACAACGTAAACACCATTACTATTACTTCTATGGCTACCAAGGTTTACTTATACCAGGTTGTTAAAAAAGGGCAAAATAACCAAAAATGTCTTACTCATGAAAACCAAACAATATATTTCATTTTAAATCCTAGATGGTTTCTTAAATTTGTTCAAGTAACCCTGCTTTAAAAAAAACAAAACTATTTAATTGTGTCAGACTTTTGCAAATGAGAGAGAGGTAAAGGCATTTCTATGCCTCAAATAACCAAAACCCAAGCTACTAAGTGTAGCTACTTAAGCTATTTTATGTCTATATTTATAAAATTAAATGAATAAATTATACCACTTTGAGCTTAAGATAAATGAAACTTGCATTCTATTTCCCTGAGGATAATATGTTAAAAAAGAGTATCAAGGCTTTCCAAAACAGGAAAACTTTTACAATCACTATCATCTATTCTCAATTTCTAGGTTTTCTGTTTCTATAATTACCTCAAATCTGAAGATCTCATGTATTAATTCTATTGTATTAATAATGATTTTAAGTTTCTTTGATGACTAATAATTCAAACAGAGCATCCTCTTGCATCCATCCCAGAATTCCTCTTAACCAAAAAGACAGGAGCAATAAAGATCTCAAAATATCCCCTCCCCAAGAATTCAAACTAAAAATGTGTATCTGAAACTAACTTATAATAGAACATTTTCACTCAAAAGACCTAGTATTTACTCAGCCTTTTTCAAGGCACTTTACCATCATCAATTATTTCTTAGTGAGACAGCCCAGGATTACCCAGACCATTTCATTGATGCGGAAACAGACACCAACAGAAGGGAACAGGGGCAGGAAAAGGGGTGATAGGAAGCATCTGGGAGGAACAGGCAGGCAGCTAAAAAGGAACAAACTCAAAAGAAAATGAGAGTCACTTCTAGCCTCTAATTGACCATCACAATTCTTACTATTTTGGCTTTGGAGAGATTTAAGATATATTTTGGAATAGGAAAAGTACTTTGTAAGTCTACTTACAACCTAAGCTACTTGGTAATAAACATGCAATTACTTAGCATTTAAAAATACCCAATTTCCAATGTGCTTACTGATTTCAACTAACACTAGTAAAATATCTGTCTTCATAGACCTAGGTCAGGAAATAATCTCACAAAACATGTAATTTCATATAATCATAACAAAATACACAAAAATCACAGAAGTCAGAAATAACTTTTATTACAAATGAGTGGCAAAAGTACTTGAGTTTGTACATTAGTCAAAGAATCATTTGTTCTCTATCAATTATGATGTTCTTAGCAACCTTGAAATACACAAGGATAAGGTACTGGTGGGTTGGTTGACTTAAACACCAGAAACTAAAATGCATAATGGGTTTTCAATAAATATATCTTGAACTGGGGGAAATCCATATAATAAACGAGCACTGATACTTAATGAAGACCTTAGCTGAGCCATATATCTAAAGGCTGACAAAATATCTAACCAAATCATGACAAATACAAAAAGATGCTTAAGGAGCAAACTCTGTGTATCAGTTTTAAAACATCTTCTTATATATAGTGCAATACTAGTTACCTTATCCATGCCCCTTCCCCAAATAACAATTCTAAAGCAAAGCAGGTTCTCTGGAGTGAACATGCTCGTAAGGAACTTACATAGTTGGAAGACATATGTAGTATTCAAATTTTTCAAAGTTGTTTTAAATGGTTTGACTAAGATCTTTTGTAAATTACAAACTATTTTAAAGATGATAAATTCACTGTCTTCTCAAAGTCTTGGATTTACTTTCAAAAGCTTATTTTAAATTCCTCCCATTAAATGAAAGGCACACAGATTAAAAAGAATGCCCATCATCACCAAATATTTAATGGGAAAAAGGGCAAAAAGGATAAAGTTGTCATTACATTTGAAATAAAGATCATTTGGAAAGAATCAAGGCTATGCCAATGAATTACTACTACTACTGTAAAAAAAAAAACAAAACAACTGCTTGTGCTCAAGTATATATTACAATGTTCTTCCCTCAAATTGAAAATAATAATACTGTCCCTAGAAGAATTAAAATTGCAACAACTGATGCTCTCTAAAGAAACCAGCATCTCCAGTACTTTTGAAAATCATGTATCACACATTATTTCTCCTGCCTTGGTTTCCCCTTAGTAACCAATCTCTTTTGAAAAGGCATCCTAAAGTTACACTAATGGCAAGTCATAAATCTTAATATTCTCATTCTTCAAAAACAGAATCAGATTTAAAACTGTAATCATATTTTGTGATGAATGACAAGTGTTTAACAACTTTCTTTCAAATATCAGTACCCTCAGATGGAAGCCTGTAAGTTAATGTGAGCTGCCCACATACATACAAGGCAGGACAGGAGGAGTAGGGAGAGATAGATGATTACTAGTCAGCCTTTGAACCCCCCCCCACAAAAAAATAGTCCATCTAATTCTAATATCTTTTTCTGACTCTTGGGAGTACAAGTATTATTCAAATAAAAAATAAATCAATAAGGGAGAATAACCTTCACAGAGCTGTTTCTAAGCGAAGGGAGCAATGGTCACAAAACTCAAGTTTTGTTTGACTGCTGACCATCATATCTCCTTAAATACATTTCCTTGCCTAAAGGCTCTGGGGGTTAGGGGAAGTTGATCGTAGACTTCTTGTCCAGCTTTATCCAGAAGTCATCCATTGTGGAGGGCTAACCCTGTGAGGATCCCCAAGGCACACACCTGGCATCAGACCCACCAGGAGCTCCAGGCCACAGGCACATCTTTCTAGGTTGATGTTCCCTCCCAAAATCCAAGTTACCTCCCAAGTCCTTGTTCTCAGCACAAACCTTTCAAAGTCATCCCTGAACCCTAGCCCTACCAACCACCCACAAAGCCCCCAGGCTGCAGCCTGGCCCCACCTACCCTGGGGAGAATTGCAGAGGGCGCTGTCGGTGCTCGTGGAGAGGAGGGCCCCCCGCTGAGGGAGCTGGGCCAGGGGCCCGAATGCCTCTAGCAAGATGGGGCAGTGATGGGGGGGTCCAGATAAATGTGAAGGTCAGCAGTGATCGCTAGCAGCAGGGATGGCTCACAGAGTACACTAATTAGACACAGCAGCCGTGGCATCTGGGGTAAAGCGTCCAGGGGTGTGAGACAGGGGTGTTGGGACAAACTGAGGCGGGACGCTGGCGCGGCAGTAAGGGGGCGTTCCCAGATCAGGACTTGCCCCTAAGGCTCCCCGCCGTCCGCCTTGCAGGCAGCCATCAGGACTCCAACATCTGGGCTCCGTCTCCAGTTCCAAGGGGGACCAGGGCCACCACGCACCACTAGTCTCCTCCACCCGAGCAAAAACACTTCTGTCATGCTAGCTCCGGGAGCAGGGACCAGACTTCACGTTGCAGCCGCCATTTTTGAGAAGCCGCGCGCAGAGCCGCGCATGCCCCACAACCGACATAGCCACCCCGCCCTCCTACAGCAGGCTGTGTGCCCCGTGGTCTCTGCAAACACGCCCAAAGACTGCTGCCGAGGGTGGAGCTTGAGCCCTTGACCCAGCAACCTGCCTGAAGGAGTTTGAGCAGTGGCCATCGCTGAGAAGTGGTGATGCTGAAAAGCCTTTGGCTGTTTTCCCTTATCAGTCAGAATCAAAAATCCCAGCAGCAGCCCAAGCACCCAAAAACCCTGGGGTCTGGCATCAAGTTCCATCCTGGGTACTCACTGCCATTAGAATTTTAAACCCTTAGCTAACTCCTACTTTGGCCATTGACTCGCAGCCCCCCCAAAAATAAATTCTTCCACAAGAAACCAAGTTCCAGGAGCAAGGAAAATTGAGTTCCTACTATGGAACTTGAGCTGCTCCTTCCTTCTGAGGTTTCAGCTCCCTCAGCTTTATGCCTCTTCACTATGGGTTTTAGGCACCAATGCCCTCCCAGTCCCACTTTCTGGATTTTTTGGTTCTTAATTTATGCTTAACCTTAAAGACAGTAGACTAGCCTAGTGACAGCATTTTCTCACACCTGAGAGTTCCCAGAAGGGTCATACAAAATGCAATTTGGATATCCCCCAGCATATGCTTCCTCATCTGAGAGAAATCTATAGCATAGTGGAGATCACTCTGAAGAGAAGAAGAAAAAATGCCTTAAAATAACCCATCATATTGCACAAAATACATCAAACAAAAAGCCACAGAAAACACTCACCACTAGTTCAGACTTTACTATAAGTCAATTTCAAAATTTTGCTTGAAAAATATAAAATAAGCCATGATAGCCAAAAGTTAAATTAGGACTTGTCTTCTTTCCACACCTCTATCTAAAACTGAGTGTAGGTTTTGCATCTGTTACATTAATGTATATGGATTTTCAAAATTATAATTCTGAAGTTAGAGCCTAAAACTAAAAGCATATATCCACAGCAACAAAGAGTATAGTCCATTTTCTACAATATAAAATAATTTTCATAAGCAACTCCTATAGTAAGAAATAAATGCCATCCCTTCAAAGAATTTTAGTACTATATGTATTAGGCACTGCTAGAAGATAGTTTTAGGAGCAAACGGGAAAGCGTTTTTGGTCTCCCTAAGAATCCAGTAGTTCCTAAGATAGTAAAATAGAATGTAGTCTGGTATATACACTCTTTTGAAACTGAACAGGCTTGACACCTAGAGATCTCCAAAATGACGTGGCATTAAAGTCTTTCTCTCTTCCTAGTAACTAGGAAACCCTCTCCCTGGAGATAATATCAAATTCTCTTGGTGTAAGTTAGTTGTTAACTTGGACCTAACTCCAAGAATCTCTAGATGTAAAATCGATAAAATGATTTCATAATGTACCTAGTTTAAGAAAAAAGATCTAAAACATGATAAACTTACTACTGGTGATTTTAATAAATTTGAAAATCACTTGCAAATTATAGATAAAACACATTAAAAAAAACTTTGTTCTCTTGAACAAGCTTCGCTTATTAGACCTTCTCATAGTAAATTTGCTCAATTTAATTTTTTTTTTTGGTTTTTTTTTGAGCTGGGACCTAACCCAGGGCCTTGTTTCCTAGGTAAAAACGCCACCACTGAGCTAAACCCCAATCCCTAATTTTAATTTTTTAACAGAAATAGTATTTTTTACATCACAATCAACAAATAACAGGATTTTACATTTTCATATTTGCACCCTTGAAAACCACATTCTGTCTTTTTCCCGCCTGTGGTGAGAACTTTCAACCCGTATGATCGAGAAAAGATGGAAATTTGTGCCTTTGAGGCATGCTCAATGTGAAGCCTCTTTTTATTATGAAGTATGAGCTAGTAAACCAAATAAAAATTATACCAAGCCTAAGTCTGCAAACTTCCAATGTACAACATATTAAATGTTTAATGTCAGGAACAGTCAGGTTCTTCTCATCTATTTGCTAGCATCATGTCCAAAATAAAGGGCAAGTACTATAGTTTCATAAAATATTTTGGTACTGTAGGATGAGCCAGTTTTCTGGCAGTCTCTAGGGAAATCATTGCATTATTGTTGGTGTGAACAGCCAAAGTGGTTTAAATCCTTTGTAAGCAAAGTGTCCAAATGTCTCAAGTATACTTTACTATTTCTGAACTGAGCAGTCAAAATTATTTTAGAATTGATTTTTTCAATAATAAATATTAAAGTCAATGGATTATCCTTTGTCGTTTTAAACATGGGTGGTTTTGGAAAATTTGTAAGTGAGAAATTTTAGAGTACAAACTTCAAAATTTGAAATAAAACTAGAAAGCAGGGCTGAGCAAATGTCTGAGCCACTGGGGGATGTCTGTACAGAGGGCCTGATGACCTAGAGCTCAGTCTCTCAAGGCAGCAGGAAAGAATGGATTCCTAAGAGTTCTTCTGAGTTTCAGAATAGCAAAGTAGCATGCTCGCCCTTATAAGCAGACATCAAATTTTCTTTCCTTTAACTTATACTGTAAAGACAATATGCTACTGAGACTTCCAGGCAGAACACCAGGTTTTACAACCTGGGGATGCTATTTTGAAATTAAAGCACTGAAAAACTACCACAATTATGAACCTGAAATGATTCTACAGTACTTTCCCCCCAACACTGTATCCTGAAACAAACTGTAAATGTGGCTTCTATTATAACAGCACTAGCAACATGTGGATATTTAACATTAAATTTAATTGGGTTGAAAGTAAGTTCAGTAGTAGAGCATTTGCCTACTACGAGGGAGACTCTAGGTTGAAACCCTTGTCACACACACACACACACACACACACACACACACACACACACACACACATAATTAAAATTTCAGCAAGGAGATCCAGAAACACTTCTACTGCTTGTACCCAGTCTCTGTGCCTAATTCTCATTAAGCCTATGATGCCAAAAGCCACTGCAGGGTATAAAGAAAAGTTAGGGTTAGGCCTGGGCTGAACCTAAGGTTTAGTGCTCTTTTGTCTCAGGGAACTGCATTACCTGAAGAAATGATTGGTGGATAAGGGCAAATAAGAGCACGATGTATAAATCTAACTT
Organism: Rattus rattus; assembly: GCF_011064425.1. NCBI lineage: Eukaryota > Metazoa > Chordata > Mammalia > Rodentia > Muridae > Rattus > Rattus rattus. The sequence continues at coordinate 68,093,435 of NC_046172.1, forward strand.
TCCATTGTCTTTGACAAAGATTTATAGCAGGCATTTTCCAAGCATGCAAAAACTGGAAAAGTTATTTCAAGGAGAGACAGAAACTAAGGAAGGGCAAATGGACTTCATTTACTTGGTTTTTGGATAAAGACACCACAAAACTGTACCATAGCAATAATACATTGTAATACATACAATATACATAATATATATATTGTAATACATATAATAATACATAATATATATGGAACACTAAAACATAAATAAGCAAAGTCAAAACAATTGTACAAGACATGATAGGTAGTAGTCCTTACAGGCTTTCCAGACAAGAGGATGGATAACAGCATGAGAAACACACTTGTAAGGAAAATATGTATATTTCAGGGCAATGAGGCCCATCTCTGCAATCCTAGCACTACGACAGCAAGGAAACAAGTGGAATCCCTACACTAGAAGGGAGGGGGAGCAGTTGGATCAAGAGCTCAGGACAGCTCAGCACAGATACTAATCTCAAAGTTGTTCCTCCTGAGGAAAACAAAACATGTCTGAGTGGGCATGGTGGTATAATCTGAAATCACAGCATTCCAGAGAGTATGCCAAGGGTATATAGGCATTCACTCTACCCAAGACACAATAAGACAATACCACAACCTGTTTTAGCTGCAAAAAATTGAAGTCTGTCCACAGAAATTTACAAGGACCTGATTCAAAATAACAATGTGAAAACAGGGTATGCAAAGGTATCTATGTTCCTCAGTGGGGAAAAAATCTTCAAAAAATCAAAAGGACAACACCATAAGAGGCTTGGTACCAAACATGACAAACACTCAATTCTAAAACCAACACAGCATATTGAAAGCACCAACTCCAGAAACCACTAATTGGAAAAATCTATACCTGACTGAAAGACAAAGGCTTGCAGCCCCAGAGACACAACTATATAGAGGAAATATGAAACAAACACGTTACATCTCTATCTACCTATCCACGTCTCTCTCACTGGGTCTCTCTTTGTGTCTCCGTTCCTGTCTTTCGTTCCCCTTCCCCCTTCTCTCTCTCCCTCCCTCGCTCCCCCTCCACCTTTTTACACATATAAACAATGGAAATCTCTGTGTTTCTCTTACACAACAGAAACAGGCATGCATGCAGGAGAATATGCAGACACACAGGCCAAAGACAGACACACATAACCGTAGACCCTCTGTCCAAAAGTAAACATCACATGACAAATTATTGAAGATGTGCTCTAATACCATACTGAAATGCTACCTGACATCTATAATTCAAAAGTCAGAAAAACTATGACAATTAAGTGCTGAACATAAGAATATAAACCTAAAGAAGCCTTTACAAATAACTGTCACTGGAAACAGACTATCAACACCTGATCAAGCCAGGTTATCAATTACAATGGGGACATACTTCCAACAATAAAACTGGTACTCCAAAAATAAACCTTTAAAAACATGGAGAATTAACAATAGAAACAAATATAAAGAAATGCATTGGTTAGAAAGGAAACATAGGAAAAAAGAAAGAGATGGGAAAGACTATTACAAAGCCTAGAAAAGACACCTGAGAAAACCTAACATTGCAGGAAAGTAGGAAATGAGGTTTGAAACACAGAACAGAATAGGGGTAGTAAGGGAGGAGCAGGAGAGAGAGAGTTGGGGTGGGGGGTGATAAGAGAGGAAGTGGGCAGGGCAAAAATCAAATAAATTTTACCAAGATTCTCAGGGGAAAAGTACCCAAGGGGAGAAAAGGCCTGGGCAGGAGGGACAGAGGAAAGAACTTTAAAGGTGTGAAAAGGCTGTTGGAGAGGAAGCAGGAAAGGAACTTGGAAGGGGAATCAGAAATAACTCACTCCCAAACTTTCTCAACAGACAACAACAAAATTTAAAAAGTACTCCAAACATAAAGAAATGGTTTTAAACACCGCAAATATAAAATAAATGTAAACTTAAGAAAACGCCCAACCACCCCATCCATCCATCCATCCATCCATCCATCCATCCATCTATTCATTCATTCCCTAGGGTTAAGATAGACGTCAAGGAACTGAAAGTTCCCAGAAGCCCTCAAAAGGCAACACTGAAGTGAGAGGACGAAGCGCCTGAGGAGACAAGGAGTGGCTGGGCTGAATTCCAAAAAACATTCTACTCACTGCCATGGTGAGCAGAGGGGTCCCACTGGGCAAAACCAGCACTTGGAATCAAGGAGAGGTCCCCAACTTGGAGAAAGTCCACAATCAGTGAAAAGCCCTGTTAAAGCCGCCTCCAGTGCCACAGCCTCCTGACCCAACAGCCCAAGCTACCAATCAGACAACAGGTATTTCTGGGAACCGGAAGTGAGCAACTTCCTCTACCGCCCCCTACAGGAGGGGCTTAAAAGGCGCGTGTTGCACGAGGAATGGATGCCAGCTGCAGATTTGTAGAAGCCGCTCCAGGTTGCCAAATATAGTGAAATCCATGATGTTGGACATTTAAGCACCAACATGGACCAGACTTTTCGGTCACGGAGGTATTAAAAGTAACTTACAAGAGCGATAACCAAAAAATAGTTGAAAACCTCAGAACAACCTTTTAACACAGACTGAAAAGGAAGAAATTTCGGTATCCCCTTCTCTTCTAAGAGCTCTATTACGATCACTCTACTTGCAAAGTGGGCAACAGGGAAAGATTTAACAAAGCCAAAGAGCTGGGAAAGGAAGATGCTAGAACAGAAAAACAAATAATTGGGGAGAGGCAAAAAGGGGGCCTTAATTTACAAAATGGTTATGGAGAGGAAGTGGGTACAAATTTGATAAAGATATGGTAAGGCATGAGATCAGCCAAGAAAAAGAATGATATAGGCTTGGAGCAATGTGTTAGTGTTGGAATGTGAAAAAGTCTGAACAAGGGTTGAAGGTGATGGGAAAAGGGTATGGTGAAGACACAAAATGAAGAAAAAACAACTGAAGAGGAATAAATTCAGAAGGCAGGAAAAGGGTGAACAATAGGGAAAGGATGTCAAACGAGGAAATGGAAATACTCAGAATTACCCCATCTGGAGTGAGAGCAAGGTTCAGTCCCAATGTATCTGAAGGAAAAATAGGAACATCTCTGTGTACCGGACAACCTTGGTAACATACAGACACTGTCTCAAGGAAACTCAAAAATAATAATGAGGATGATAGCAGTGACAATATCTACCACAATCACCACCAACAGCAGCAGCAGCTGGACCATGACCACCACCACCACCACCACTAAAACAACAAATTTAAAAAAAAAAAACAAACCAATACTGGAAGACTAACGGAGTCTGGAAAGAGAAAACAGGTTTAGAAAGTGAGAAAATGGTCTTGTACATAGTGGAAAGATTAAAAATACAGTGACAATGGGGAAAAGGATAAAGGCAGAAGGAACAAAGGACAAGCACTCAAAGTGAGGAGGAAAAACGGAGTTAGCAACGGGCAGAGGAGGAGGCACCAGCCCCCATAAGATAATCCTTTGAGTCTCCATCTGTTCCCAGAGCTGGGGCTATTCCACAGCCCTTGGACACAAAACCTGCCTAAAGAGAGCTGGTCTGCACACTCCCTCCTAAGGCCACAAGTAGGACCCCACTTTCTCTCCTTGACTGTCCAAAGACAGACCTACCAGATGTACGCAGGGCTCGGGAGCCACAAGGTGGCCTGGGATGTGACCCTACCAGTCTCCATTTGCGCCCAGAGGTGGGGCTGTCCCACAGCTCTCAGACCCAAAACCTGCCTGACATGAGGTGGTCTGCCAGGAAATGCCCTCACTCCAAAGATCAAAGGCCCACAGGAGGGACAAGCTCCAGTCAGAGACAGAAAAATCAACAAACATCAGAGATAACCAGATAACAAGAAGCAAGCCCAAGAACCTAAGCAACAGAAACCAAGACAACTTGGTATTATCAGAAGACAGTTCTCTCACCACAGCAAATACTAGATATCCCAAAACAACTAAAAAGAAGGATTTGGATTTAAAATCACATCTCATGACAATGATAAAGGACTTTAAGGAGGACATAAATAAGTGGTGCATGCTGACAGGAACCTGATATAGCTGTCTCCTGAGAGGCTCTGCCAGAGCATGACAAATACAGAGGCAGTTGTTCACAACCAACCATTGAGCTGAGAACAGGTTCCCCATTGGAGGAGTTAGAGAAAGGATTGAAAAAGCTAAAGGGGTCTGTAACCCCATAAGAACAACCATACCAACCAACCAGAGCTCCCTGGGACTAAACCACCATCCAAAGAGTACATATGGACAGACCCATGGCTCCAGTTGCATATGTAACAGAGGATGGCCTTATTGGGCACCAATAAGAGGAGAGGCCCTTGATCTTGCCAATGCTCGACCCTCCAGTGTAGGGGAATGGCAGGGCAAGGAGTTGGGAAGGTTGGGTGGATGGGTGGGGGAACACCCTCATAGAAGAAGGCAGAGATGGGATGGCATGGGGAGTTTATGGACAGAGAAACCAGGGAAGGGTATAACATTTGAAATGTAAATAGATACAACAATATCCAATACAAAGTTAAAAATTGAGAAAAAAATAAGAGTCAGGAGGGATTGAAGAAAATGTAATCCAGAGACTGCCCCACCAGGCCACCAGGGGTTCCATCCTAAATTCAGCCACTAAACCCAGTCACTACTGCTGCTGCCAAGAAGTGCTTGCTGATTGGAGCCTGATATGGAGATATCTTCTGAGAGGCTCTGGCAGAGCCTTACTGATACAGATGAGGCTGGCTGCAGCAAACCATTGGAGTAAACAAGCAGACCCCAATGGAAGAGAAAAGAGTGAATGAGCTGATGGGTCTGCAACTCCATAGGAAGAACAACATCATCAATCAACCAGACCCCACCAGAGCTCCCAGGGTCTAAACAACCACCCAATGAGTATACATGGGGGGACCTATGACTCCAGCGGCATAAGTAGCAGAGGATGGTATTGTCTAGCATCAATAGGAGGAAAAGCCCTTGGTCCTGTATAGACTTATTTCCCCAATATAGGATGATACCAGGGCATTGAAGTTGGAGTGGGTAGGTGGGAATAGGAGCATCCTCCTCATAGAAGTAGGGGGGGGGATAACATTTGAAATGCAAATACATAAAATATCCAAGAAAGATAAAATTGAAAAAAAAGAAAATTTTCCACAGGACTAAAACAAAAGGGCTCCGAATTCAACCTGAAGCTTATAAAAAGGAATAAAGGGTTCTTAATCCATTCCATATGAATTGCGAGGAAACTTTAAAACAGGTTTTCAAAGTATCCAGTATTCTCATGTATTAATTCCCAGAAATGTAGAGGCTGATGAAAGAGGAATGCTTAAGCCCAGGACTAAAAGGCCTACCTGAAAAACTTACTGAGACCTGCTATCACAGACACATGAAGGAATCTATTCTTTAAGGTCCATGAGTTACTATGAAGGTGCCCATACTCTACAGGCACTCCTCATCCTAAATTCACTTAGCTCAAATATTCCCTTGATCTCCAAACAGGTTTCCCAGAGTTATCACAAAACATGGTCATCCCTATATCTAAAAACACTAACATTTTCTGGAAATATGGTGAGATCTTTCATTATAGTAAGGATCTCTGCTTTTGCTCACAAAAGTAACATTTCCATTCCACCTGTGCATTAGCTAGGAAACGAACTGATCACAAAACATGAGTCACAACCTTTGACAGCAGGACATGCAAAAAGCCTACCTAACACCAATCACCTATGAGGAACTAGTAGGCTGGTATACAAAGGACGTGGGGACAGGTATCCAGCACAGCAACTTCAGTTGTGAATGAGGAAAAAAGTAAGGATGTCTCAGATTACGAAGTCAAAGTAGGTAGCAGGTATCTTTCCTTTAATTCTTCACAACTTAACTTGCATTGCAATAGATGCTGAGGAAAGAAGAGCAGCAGGAAAATGATGAACCAACTGTCAAATTCAGAACATGCAGACAGTACAAGCTAATGAAGAGCACAGAGAAGCACTCAAAAGTACTGTGACAGTCAGTCATTGAAGAACATGGAGGAGACACTGCAGGTATACAAGTGGTTGCTCCAAAATCAGCACATTAACTGAGACCCATGTGAAGAGATCTCCACATACAGGATGTGTGTGGGGACCACATGATGAAACCACTAAAGCTGTAGACTTCCTAGATCCTAATAACTAGAACAACTGATTCACACATCTACCCAGCTTATCACAGAGAAACTGGAAAAGCCAGGAAAATCCTAGGACACTTGCAAGGCTACAGTTTGTCCACAAACCAGGATACCCTGACTAATACAACTTCTACTGCAAGTTTCTACCTGCAGCAGGTCTGGTACCTGGGTGGAATAATACTCTGCTTCAGTGGAATATCTTCCTTAGTCTAATTTCTCTTGCAGTATCCTAAAACATTCTTACTCCATCATCGACAATCAAACCTCACACACACGGGCAAATGCCACCATGGCATGAAGACTAAAACAAGTAACACAAACTTTTTTTTCAAAATGCAAGCACACAGTAGGTCCCTATAAGAAAGGGACTAAAACAGAATACTGCTGAGGTATTATGGAGTCCTTGATACCCATGCTCAGGAAATATATACACCCATATAGCCAGTACTATTTTGGTGGTTTGCATCTCAGACCCATAGAACTATAACATATATGGAATAACAAAACATAAATAAGGAAAGTCCAAACATGATCGATACTAATTCTCACAAGCTTTCCACACAAGAGGGTGGACAACAACATGAGAAATGAAATTGTATGGAGAGCACATATATTTCAGGGCAAGAGATCCACCCCTACAATCCTAAAACTAAGATGGAAGGTACACCCTTGATCCCTGCACTACGAAGAGGGCAAAGCAGTTGGATCGGAGCTCAGGACAGTTCTGCACACAGATGCTAATCTCAAAGTTTTGATCCCTGAAAGAACTTTCCAGACTGGGCAGTGGTACACTCTGAAATCACAGCATTCCAGAGGCTATGTTGAGGGTATATAGACTTTCGATATGGCCAAGAACACAATAAGACAATGTCATAACCTGTTTTAGCTACAGGGCTATTTGAAGCATGGCCAAGGACACTGATCCAGGTAACAATGGAAAAACAGGGCATTTATTCTGAAAAAAATTACAGGTGTAACTATGCTCCACAGAAGAAACAACAAACATGTATCAAGGAGACAACACCATAAAGGTCCTTGGTACCAAACATGAAAAAAATCTATCAATCCAAAAATTAACAGGGTGTATTGAAAGAACCAACTCCAGAAATCTCTCATTGGAAATCTCTATCCCTGTCTAATGGGCAAGGACTCTCTGCCCCAGGAACATACATACATACATTAAGATACATTAAGGAAACAAATTCTATACCTCTGTTTCTCTTTCCCTTTCTCTCTCTCTCTCTCTCTCTCTCTCTCTCTCTCTCTCTCTCTCAAGTTTCTGTCACTCTCCCAGTACCTATGTAAATCACTGTATATCTGGTTTTCACACATAAGAAACAACATGCATGCATGCACACAAACATACAGGCTCCCAGGTCACAGGAAGCCTGTACACACACACACACACACACACACACACATTTTCTCCCTCTCCTGATCCCTCTACTTCTCCCTTTCCCTCCCTAAAATAATTCTGGACATTATTGAAAATAGGCTCTAACACCACAATCAGTTGCTATAGAACACCAATAATGGGAAATTCATTAAATCTAGCACAATCAGATGCTGACCAAAGAGCACAGACCAAAAACTGACAAACTATTAATACATGGTCCACCAAGGATTATCAATTACAATTGGGATATATTCGTGCTTTACTGCTTATATCCCAAAAATTAATCCCTAAAAACACAGATTTAAAAATGGAGACAAATTAGGAAAAATGCAGACATTAAAAAGGAAAGAAGTGTGTTGGGGATTTAGCTCAGTGGTAGAGCGCTTGCCTAGCAAGCACAAGGCCCTGGATTTGGTCCCCAGCTCCGAAAAAAAGAAAAAGGAAAGAAGTTAGGAAAGGGAGAAAGTCATTGGGGAGAGTATTACAAAGCCTGGAAAGGACGACAGGAGAAAACCTGAAGTTATAGGAAAAAGGGGTGAGGTTGGAAAGAAAGAACAGAATAGTGATAGTGAGGGGGAAGTAATACAAAGAGAATTGGATTGGGGGGCAGGAGTTGAGAGGGGATGGCAATGCAGGGAGGAAACAAACTTCACCAGGAGCCTTTGGAAAACTGGCACAAGGGGAAAGAAAGTCCTGGATAGGAGTGGCAGAGCTTGAAGGGAGGCAGAGTGGAAGGAAGAGCTTAAAAGGTGTGAAAAGGCTGCTGGAGAGGAAGCAGGTAAGGAACTTGGAAAGGGGAATCAGGAGAAGTAACTTGCTCCCAAAATTTCTCAAGAGGCAACCACAAAATTCAAAAGTTACTCCAAATGGGAAGAACTGGTTTTAAACACCGCAAATATAAAATAGATGTAAACTTAAGAAAGCACCCAACCACCTTATCCCTTGGGGTTAAGGGAGAAGTCAAGGAACTAGAAAGTTCCAGAAGCCCTTAAAGCGCAACATTGAAGTGAGAGGAAGAAAAGCCTGAGGAAATAAAAAGTTGCTGGGACGAATCCCAAAAAAATATTCTACTCACTGCCATGGTGAGCAGAGGAATCCACTGGGCCAAAACCAGAACTTGGAATCCAAGGAGAGGGTCCTCGACTCAGAGAAAGTCCGCAGCCAGGTCAGAAAGCCCTGTTAAGGCCACCACGCGCCTCGGCGCCTCAGCCTCTGGCCCAACGGCCCAAGCTACCAATCAGACAACAGGGATTTCTGAGAACCGGAAATGAGCAACTTCCACTACCGCCCCCTACAGGAGGGGCTTAAAAGGCACGTGTTGCTGGAGGAACGGAAGACAAGGGGCAGGGCTTAAAAGGAGCCCGTAGTACCTTGGCACCATAGCCTCTGGCCCAATGGCCCAAGCTGCCAATCAGACAAGGACTTCTGGGAACCGGAAGTGAACAACTTCCTCTACCGCCCCCTACAGGAGGGGCTTAAAAGGTGCGTGTTGCACGAGGACCCGAAGCCAGGCGTGGGGCTTAAAAGGTGCGTGTTACACGAGGAACAGAAGCCAGCTGCAAATTTGCAGAAGCCGTTCCAGCTTGCCAAGTATAGTGAAATCCATGATGTGGACACTTAAGCACCAACACAGACCAGACTTTTCATTCACAGAGGTATTAGAGGAACTTACACATGAGGGATAACCAAGGGCTAGTTGAAAAGCACAGAACAACCTTTTAACACAAATTGAAGAGGTAGAAATTTTCGAATCCCTTATCTTGTGAGTATTCTATTACAAGCACTCTACTTGCAAAGTGGTCATGAGGCAAAGATTTAATAAGAGCAAAGAGCCAGGAAGGGAAGATGCTGGAACAGAAAAACAGATAATTGTAGAGAGGAAGGAGTTTAAAAAACAGGTCCTTTATTTACAAATGGGTCATAAATAGTTCCTTTATTTACAATGGTTCAGGGAGAGGAAATGAGTGCGAACTTGATAAAGGTCTAAAGGTTAAAAGGCATGAATCAGTGTAGAAAGATTAGAACGGATAGGCTTGGAGCAATGGGAGAGTGTGGGAATATGGAAAGTGTAGCGAAGAGTTGAGGAAGAGTAAAATGTGATGGGAAAGGGTCTGGTGGAAAACACACACAAAAGGAGGAAAAGATTTGGAAAATGAATAAGTTCCAGAAAATAGGAAAAGGTGGACAACAGGCCAATTGTCAAAGAAAAATTGAAATGCTTTGAATTTGCACATCTTGCCCTGAGGACTGAGCCAGATTTAACCCTAGTTCTCCTGAAGAGCAAATAGGACCATCTCTGAGCTGCAGATCACTCTGGTCATATAGACATGACTAACAGTCATAAAATATAACTAAAAGCGATGAGGATAGTGTCACTGCCCACAATAGCAGCAGCAGCAGCAGCAGCAGCACCACCACCACCACCACCACCACTACCAGTTTAAAAAAACAAAAACAAGATAATAGTAGAAAACTAATGGAGGATGGAAGGATAAAATGGGTTAGGAACCTGGAAAGTGAGGATAAAGGAAAACTGTTTTATACTTGGGGCAATGGTTTAAAGTGTTTTAAATAGGAAGATAAAAATACAGAAATAATGGGCAGAAAGGATAAAGGCAGAACAGACAAAGGGACAGGCACTCAAAGTTAGAAAAGTGTGATAGAAAAATGGGAACAAAGACTTAGCTATTAAAACAGAAAAGAAGTAGGCTGAGTATATTGGGAAAGAGGGAGAACAAAGGAGTTAGGAATGGGTCAGAAGAGGAGGCACATACAAGTGTGGGACAAAGCAATGAGCAAAAGAATGGATGGGAGCAGGACAAAAAATAAGAAGGAAAGGAAAGATATTATGAAGAAGGATAGGGAAAGAAAGCCAAAAAAAAAAACACATTGAAAGTACAAAATCAGAAGAAAAATATAGCCACTGCTGCCTGGTGGTACCAGCTCTTGGGAGGCAGCAGGCAGCAGGGAGAAAGGAAATCCATGTGTTCTAGCTGCACAGAACAAAGGATCTAATTAAGGAATGAACAGAGGAATGAAGGAACTAACAAGATGAACATCAACCATCCATCCATCCACCAATTCATCTATCTATCCATCCAACCATGCATCCATCCATCCATCTGACACTGTCCAGACTGCAGGTTTCTCCATATCTGAAAAAACATAAATTGAGTTCAAGGCTTACACTGAAATGACAGAACTAACCTCCCTGGACTGAGCAACTGGATGCAAGAAGAAAGATAACTGTAAGGCACTCTAAGAAGAATAACAAAGGGGTTGGGGATTTAGCTCAGTGGTAGAGTGCTTGCCTAGCAAGTGCAAGGCCCTGGGTTCGGTCCCCAGCTCCGAAAAAAAGAAAAGGAAAAAAAAAGAAGAATAACAAAATGCTGGCTCAAGAAAGAGCAAGTTGCTGCAAGATAGAAACCCTGGACCCTAAGGCTGAATTCAAACCCGAAACTCACATGGGTGGAAGGAAATAGCCTACTCTCCTGCAAATTCTCATGTAAAGATGGCAGGTATAAAGGGTTCTGCATGCATGTGTATGTTGTGTTTACAATAACAAACAGAAGCACATAGAGAAGATACCTTATGCAGCCACCAAAGGACACTCACATCTAGACCCACAGTCAACCTGGATGCACAAAACTTTAGTTATAAAAGACTTTGAAAAGATATGGGGGGCTGAATAATGCCCCCCCAAAGGCTCAAGGATTTCAATACTTAGTCACCAATGAGTGGCAATTTTTCAAAGAATTAAGAGGTCTGGCCTGGTTGGAGGGAGTGTGTCTGTGGGAGGTGGGGTAGGCTTTGAGTTTCCAAAAGGCACATTCCTAGTCCAGTCTGGACCCTATATTACAGCTGCTTCTGGATGCTCAAAAGAGTATTCTACCTATATCTCCCACCAGGCTGAATACTCCAAATTGCTTCTTCTTGTTGGGCACTGTTTGAGCCTCTATCAGAAAAGCAGTTTTCACAGTGGGTGGCAATAATTCACAGGCTCCTAAGAGGTCAATTGGGTGGATAAGAGTTAAGTTTCGATGGCTCTAGGATGCATGACACATATGTATCACACCTGATTTACCACAAAAAGGACAGAGCATATCTTGAATCTGGGAGTAGGGTGGAAAGTAGGCTCAGACAGGTAAATACAGGAAAACGATGTTTTGTTTGTTTGTTTGTTTTTGTTTTTGTTTTTTGGTTCTTTTTTTCAGAGCTGGGGACAGAACCCAGGGCCTTGTGCTTCCTAGGCAAGCGCTCTACCACTGAGCTAAATCCCCAACTCCGGAAAACGATGTTTTAAGAACCCAGCATGGCAATGACATCTATCAACTCACAGCAGCTGAGTGATCTAAGCAAGAACCCCACACTAGACTATACCCCTCAAAATACCATCATCAAGGAAAGGGCAGGTGTTCTTCAGGGAGCACTATCTTTCCCTAAGGTCTATGACAAGTTGGTGGCTCATTGGGGAGGTTTCCCTCTTCTTCCCTGGTATGGTTACTGAGAAGATATCTATGGGACAGCAGAAATTCCCCCAACAGCACTCATGTAAGCAACCATAAATAACCTCAGTGGGACACTTAGAAAGTCAGAGAAAAAAAGCACTAATTCAAGATTTCAGTGGTAGGAGATTAAGGAGAAAGCATGCATAGCTGTGAAAAGAACCAAAATCTAGGCTATACATATACAAAAAGCTTATACCTTAGCAAATCTGAATAATCTGACACTGCTATGAGATGACAAGTCTACAGTTCAACAATATCTCTTCCCTTGTACTGGGGGAGTTCCTGTTTAGTAACAAGTTGTCCTAGACCAACAGGTCCTTATCCAGTGGCAGGTTCCTGAGAGATAGATCACCAGGGGAGAAGAAGTTAGAGAAGACAGGAAACTTTGGGATCAGGCTTGCTTAAACAAGCTAGCAGCTGATGCTACAAAATTTACTAGGAAATTCAGTGTCATATATACAATTTTCTTGAAAGGTAAAATGGGACAGTGTCAGTTAAAGCTGAAATGAAGAAATGAAATGAAATGAAATGAAATGAAATGAAATGAAAACTTCAAAGAAATGAAGTCAGGAAGAAGTCTACCAAGCAAGGATTCTTAAGTGTACTTTTAGACAAGCAACTAAGCTTGTTCTCCATATATCTGTGCCTCAAAGAACACTCAAGACAGGTCAAGCCCAATAACAGGGTGCAAAGACAGGAAAATAGAGCAGAAATATTCACCGAGGCATGTTGGCCCTGTAATTCCCACACTCATGAGCCCAGCAAGAAGAGCCTAGGGACAAAAGTAAGAAAGAAAAGAGCCCAGAGGTATCTATCTCCCCGATACCATGAAAACAGTACATGCATCTCTGGATGTATCTATGTATATATCCATGCATGTGTGTAAGTATATACAACTATATAGATGAAAATATGGATGGAGAGAAGAATGGATGTGTCCACTGATGGATATATGAGTGAGGCAATTTGTGTAGATATATGTGAGTATATATGGATGGATGTATAAGTAACAGAGACAGGTACACGTATACATAGAAAGATTGATAGAACTATATAAAAATGGACAGACAGAAATTAGATTGAAAGATCAATAGATAGTTACACAAACACATAAAGAAATATATTCCTTCATATATATATATATATATATATATATATATATATATATACATACACACACACACACACACAGACAGGCAACAATTGTAATTTCCCAGGATGCTGACAGGATGAACTTGTATAAAGAGGTTGTACTAACTGACACTACCCTCAAAAACATCTTTGTAGTAGAATTTTCAACAGGGCTAATAGGAAAGGTCTCTGAAGGCAACCTGAAGCTTAGAAAAATAAGTAAAGCTTTCTTTACTCCATTCCATATGAGCTGAGAGAAAACTTTAAAATGGGATCTTTCAAAGTATCCGGTATTTCTTTGTAGTCCCAGAAAAGTAGAAGGCTGATGAAGGAGGAATGCTTAAGCCCAGGAATTAAAGGCCTACCTGAAAAACTTACTGAGACCTGCTATCACAGACACATAAAGGAATCTATTCTTTATGCCCCATGTGTTACTATGAAGGCGCCCATACTCTACAGGCACTCCTCATCCTAAATTCAGCTAGCTCAAATATTCCCTTGATCTCCGAACAGGTTATCCAGGGTTACCCCCAAAACATATGAGTATGCATGTATGACCTTCCCTATTTCATATGAGACAACAGCATTTTCTTGGATATATGAGATCTTCGAATATAATAAGGATCTCTGCTTTTGTTGCCAAGAGTAATACTCCCATTCCAACTGTGCAGTTAGCTACAAAACTAACTGAACAAAGGACATGGATAACACACAGTCACAAGCTTTAAGAGTAAGGCATATGAAAAGCCTGACAATCTCCAACCACGTAGAAACGAGGACAGGTAACCAGCATGGCAACTTGGGTTGTGAATAAGGAAAAAATTAAAGATGTACTCAGAATAAGAAGTCACTATATAGGTAGGTAGTAGGTATTACTTGCATAATTCTTTAAAACATAACTTGCATGGCAATAGATACTGAGGAAGGAAGAGCAGCAGGAAACAAATGAGCCAACTCTGTCAAATTCAGAACAGGCAAACAGTACAAGCTAATGAAGTGTAGAAAGAAGCACTCAAAATTAGTGTGATTGTCAGCGACATGAACAACAACAAAAAAAAAAAAACATGGGCCAGGTGCAAAAGTTTTGCTCCAAAGTAAGCACCAATGAGCCTTATCTGAGAAGCTATCCACATGCAGGATGTGGAAGGAGCACAATATAAATCAACTAAGCTGTATAATTCCTAACTTCTAATGACTACCAAGACTGATTCATACATCCATCCAGCTTATCACAGAGAAACTGGAAAAGCCACGAAATTCCCATGACACTTGCAAGGCTATAGTTTGTACACAAACCAGGATACCCTGACTTTCTACTGGAAGTTTCTACCTGCAGCAGGTCTGGTACTTAGAATGGAATAATATTGTTTCAATGGACTATATTCCTTAGTCTAATTTCTCTTGCATCATCCCAAAGCATTCTTACTATGCATCACTTGAGACAATTTCATTGTCTGCAGATATCCAAAATGCACATACATGGTCAAGCATCACCGTTATATGGTGGCACAATATAAATATTTTGTTATTGTTGTTCCCTAAAAGGAAATAACAGATGAGGTTCCCATAGGAAAGGGTCCAAAACAGAATACAGCTGTATAGTCAAAAAGTCCTTGATGCCTATGCTCAGAAAATATTTACAAATATATAGCGAATATCATATATGTGATAACTAATTAAATATATAGAGCATAAAATATAAATGAGAACATTCCAAACAACTGAATAAAACATAATGAGTTATATTCCTCACAGGCTTTCCAGACAAGAGGATGGATAACGGCATGAGAAACACACTTGTAAGTAGAGTATGTATATTTCAGGGTGATGAGGCCCACCCTGCAATCCTAGAACTAATATGGAAAGCAGACCCCTGCAATCCCTGAATAACAAAGGGGCAACAGTTGGATCAAGAGCTCAGGACAGCTCAGCACAAATGATAATCTCAAAGTTGCACTTCCTGAGAAAAACAAAAACTGTCCAGATTGAGCATGGTGGTACACTCTAAAATCACAGCATTGCAGAGGCTGTGATGAGGGCAGAGAGAGCATCACTCCAGTCAAGGAAACAATTAAGACAATGTGACAGCCTGTTTTAGCTACAGGACAATTTGAAGAATGTCCCTGGACAAAGACCTGATCAAAATAACAATGTAAAAACAGGACATCTACTGTGAAAAACTGTAGGTATATCAATGGTTTCAGAAAAACTACAAGCATATAAAAAAACCAAGGGGACAACACTATAAAGGGACTTGGTACCAAACATGACAAACATTTTTAATCCAAAAGGAACAGAGCATATTTTAAGGATCAACTCCAGAAAGGTCAGAAGGCTATCATTGGAAACCTGTCTGAAGCCCAAGGACTGCAGTCCCAGAAATACACATAAAAAGAGGAAACATGAGGTTATGTTTATCCTGTCTTTCTGTATACCTATCTTCCTCCCTCCTTCTCTGTGTCTTTGTCTCAGCTCTGTTTCACTGTCCCCCCCTCTGTCTCTCCGTCTCTGTCTCTGTCTCTCTGTCTCTGTCTCTGTCTCTCTCTCTCTCTCTGTGTGTGTGTGTGTGTGTGTGTGTGTGTGTGTGTGTCACCATTTGGGAGCCTCTCCTTGTCTCTCTTTTTTGTGACTCTGGTGTCTGTTTTCTCTCGCTCTCTCTGTGTTTGTGCTCCTGTATGTGTGCATATGTCTGTGTGTTGTGTGTAAATCTGGGTATCTCTTACACACACAACAGAGTCATGCAGCCTGTCAAACATACAGGCATGCAAGACAAAGGACTGACTCTCTCTCTCTCTCTCTCTCTCTCTCTCTCTCTCTCTCTCTCTCTCTCTCTCTCTAAAACAAAACAAGTAATTGGTTGGTTGTTATTGAATACAGGCTCTAAACACCACACTCAAATGATATGGAATATTTATCCTTCAAAATCATAAAATCTAGCACAACAGTGCTGAACATAAAAATATGGATTCAAAGAAACCTTTAAATGTTGTCACTGGAAACTGACTATCAACATCTATCTATCCACGGTCATAAATAGCAATCAAAATATACCCCTAGTTACACTATTGTACTCTAAAAATATACCCATACATAAAACATTGGAGACCTAAAGATGGGAACAAATGTGGAGAAACACAGAGGTTAGAAAGTTAACAAGTCAGGAAAGGGATAAAGAGATGGGGAAGAGTATTACGAAGACTGGAAAAGAGACAGGGAAAACCTAAAGGTGCAGAAGAGGAGGAAATGAGGTTGGAAAGCCAGAACAGAATAGGGGTAGGTAGGGGGAGCAGGGGAGAGAAACTGTGGGCACGGGCACAAAGCTAGAGAGATAATAAGGGAGAAAAGTTGGGGCAAGGAGAAAAAAATAAAATTCACACTTCACCAGGAACCTCAGAAAAAACTACACAAGGGGAGAAAAGGCCTGGGCAGGAGGGGCAGAGCTCAGAAGGAGGCAGAGTGGAGGAAAGAGCTAAATTTGTGAGAAGGCTGTTGGAAAGAGGAAGCAGGAAAGGACCATGGAAAGGGGAAACCAGAGAAGGAAACTGCTCTCCACATTTTCCAACAAGCAGTAATAATGTTTGAAAATTACTCCAAATGGGAAGGCTGGTTATAAATATCTCAAATATGTGATAAACCTGGACTAGGGGAAGTTCCCAACCACCACAAATCCTAGGGTTAAGGGAGAAGTCAAGCAACTAGAAAGTTCCAGAAGCCCTCAAAGGACAACATTGAAGTGTGAAGAGAGAGGACGAAACACCTGAGTAGATAAGGAGTTGCTGGGCCAAATCCTACAAAAACATTGTACTCACTGCCATGGTGAGCAGAGGGGTCCACTGGGCAAAAACCAGCACTTGGAATCCAAGGAGAGGGTCCTCAACTTGGAGAAAGTCCACAGTCAGGTGAGAAAGCCCTGTTAAGGCCACCACGCGCCTCGGTGCCTCAGCCTCTGGCCCAACGGCCCAAGCTACCAATCAGACAACAGGGACTTCTGGGAACCGGAAGTGAGCAACTTCCACTACTGCCCCCTACAGGAGGGGCTTAAAAGGCACGCGTTTCTGGAGGAACGGAAGTCAAGGGCAGGGCTTAAAAGGAGCCTGTCGCACGTTGGCACCAATGGCCTCTGGCCCAATGGCCCAAGCTGCCAATCAGACAAGGACTTCTGGGAACCGGAAGTGAACAACTTCCTCTACCGCCCCCTACAGGAGGGGCTTAAGAGGCGCATGTTGCACGAGGAACGCGCCAGCTGCAGATTTGCAGAAGCCGCTCCAGCCTGCCAAGTATAGTGAAATCCATGACGTTGGACACTTAAGCACCAACACGGAGCAGACTTTTCGGTCACGGAGGTATTAGAGGAACTTATACATGACTGGCAACCCAGGAATAGTTGAAAAGCACAGAACAACCTTTTAACACAGACTTAAAAGGAATAAATTTCCATATCCCTTCTCTTCAAGGGGTTCTATTACAAGCACTCTACTTGTAAAGTGGACACTGGGATAAGATTTAACAAGGATATAGAGCTGGGAAAGGAAAATGCCTGAACACAAAAACTACTAATTGTGGAGAGGTCAGGAAAAAAATAAATAGGTCCTTTATTTACAAATGTGTCATGGAGAGGAAGTGGGTGTGAATTTGATAAAGATATGGAAAAGCATGAGATAAGCCTCAACAAGCCTGCAGCGATGTGTGCTCGTGGGAATGTGTAAAAGTGTGGGGAAGGGACCAGAAAGGGTAAAAGGTGAAGAAGGGAAAGTAGTCTGGTAGAGAAGATGCACAGAGGAAAATGTTTGAGAGAGGAATAAGTTCCAGAAGATAAGAAACGGTGGACAATAGGAAAAGAATGTCAAAGGGAGACAGAAATGCTTTGAATTTGCACATCTGTCCCTGACGAGCGAGCAAGATTCAGTCCCAATATTCCTGAAGCAAAAATAGGGGCATTTCTGAGTTCCAGACAACCTTAGTAATATACAGACCCTGTCTCAGGAAACAAGTTAGAATGTTTCTTGATGGCAAGCCAGCACTATGACCAGCACTACCACCAAAACAAGAAAAAAAAAAAAAAAAAGATAATAGTGGGAAACTAATGATCACTGAAAGGACAAAATGGGTTAGGAACATGGTAAGTGGAGATAAAGAAAAACTGTCTTGTACATGGGACAATGGTTTAAAGTGTTTTAAATGGGAAGATAAAAATACAGTAACAATGGGGAAAAGGATAAAATCAGAAGGGACAAACAGCAGGCACTCAAAGTGGGGAAGTGGGATAGGAAATGGGGACAAAAGTATAATCATTAAAAGGAAAAGGAGGAATAGGCTGAGGACATGGGGAAAGAAGGAGAAATAAGGAGTTAATGGGGCAGAAGAGATAGCACAGGTCAAAAGACACAGGTGTGAGTCAAAAGAAAGGACAGGACGGGGATGAAGAATAGGAAGGGAAGGAAATATTGTGGAAGAATAGGGCCAGGAGAAAAACAGAAAGACATTGAAAGTATAAAATCAGGGGTTGGGGATTTAGCTCAGTGGTAGAGCGCTTGCCTAGGAAGCGCAAGGCCCTGGGTTCGGTCCCCAGCTCCGGAAAAAAAAAAAAAAAAAAAAGAAAGTATAAAATCAGAAAAATGTAGCCATTGTTGCCTGATGGTACCAGCTCTTGGAAGGTAGCAGGCAGCAGGGAGTAAGGAAATCCATGAGTTCTGGCCACAAAGAACAAAGGGTCTAATTAAGGAATGAACAGAGGAATGAAGGAATTAACAAGATCAACATCAATCCATCCTTCCATCCATGTGTCTCTCCATCCACCAACCAATTCATCTATGCATCCATCCATTGGGCATTCATCCATCTATCCAACACTGTCCAGACTGATAAAGCAGTGTTCTCCATATCTTAAAAATATAAATACAGTTAAAGCCTTCCAATGATATGGCAGATCTATCCTCCCTGGACCGAAGAACTGGCTGTAAGAAGAAAGAAATTTTAGACCACTCTAAGAATAAATAAAGTCTAAGTCAAGCAAGAGCAAGTTGCTGCAGAAGATAGAAACCCTGGGCACCAAGGCTAAGTTCAACCGCAAACTCACATGGTACGAGAAAATAGCCTTCTATCCTGCACATTCTCACATAAAGATGGCAGGTTTAAAGGGCCTGCACACAAAAGCATATAGAAAAGATACCTCATGCACCAGCCATAGCACACTCACACCTAGACCCACAGAAATCCTGGACACACAATATGTTAGTTTAAAACAATTTTGAAAGGATGAAGAATTTGAATAATAACGGCCCCTAAAGCCTCAAAGATTTCAATACTTAGTCACCGATGATTGGCACTGTTTGAAAGGATTAAGAAGTCTGGTCTGGTTGGAGAATGTAAGTCTGTCGCTGTCGGATAGGGTGGGCTTTGAGGATTCAAAAACCCCATTCAGAGTCTAGAATCTGGACCTCATATTAAGAAGCTTCTGTGAACTTCAAACAGCATCCTATGTCTGCAAACCTTCTGAATACCTAGGATTCCTCCTGCTTATTGGTACTTCTTGAGCCTCTGTGAGAAAAGCAGCTTATTGCAGCAGGTGGCAATAAATGCACAGGCTCCTAACATGTCAATAGGATGATTAGGAGTTAAATTTGGATGGCTCCACCTTGCATGATACATCCATATTACCCTTTATTACCGAGGAAAGACCAGATCACATCTGGACTCTAGGAGTGGGCTGGAATATATATATAGACAGGACAGTACATGGAGAGAAATACAGGGAAACAGTGTTATAAGAATACAGCATGGCAATGACATCTATCAACTCACAGTAGCTCAGTGACCTAAGCAAGAACTTCGGACTAGACCGCACCCTTCAATCAAGGACAGGGCAGGTGTTCTTTTGAGGTGTTACCCTTTTCTAAGTTCTGTGGCAAGTTTATGGCTCCTCTGGGAGTCTTTCCTCTTCTTCCCTGGTGAGGTTACTGAGAAGTTGCCCATGGGTCAGCCGATAATTCTCCAACAGCACTCATGCAAGCAACCATAAATAAATTTGGTGGGACACATTATTGCAAAGGGTTTTATAGTGGTTAAGAGGTGAACTACAAAGTGTGTGAAGCTGTGAAAATGTTAAAAATAACACTAGGTTACATATGTATGAAATTTTCAAGGAATGACAGAATACCACCAACACTTACTTTCAAAAAGCTCACAGCTTAGCAAAACTGAATAGTCTGATACTACTAAGAGATAACAAGACTGCTGGCAATCAGGAACATCCATGGTCATCTAGACTCAACTTCAGGACAATCAGACACCTTACAGCCAGCTATCAATGGAATTCATGAGGATTCATGCCATCTCTAGTGGCCCAAGTGGTGCCAGCATCACTCTGTGTCTGTCCCTTTGCATAAGCACTAAAGACCCTGTCCCATGTCCTTTTGTGCAAACATCATGGTCCCACTAAACCTCCTTCTCCCTGTCCCCTCTCTTCTTTTTTCCTCCCTTTCACAGAGCCTCCCTCCATTTCCTAGCCCAATAAACCTCCCAAGTGAGACCTATTGAGTGGTGTGATTTTGTTCAAGTATGCTGCACAGTTCTATCTGTGGATCTGAGCCTTGGATTTTAGACTCCTCTGTTCTAGGTCCCACTGCCACAAGTGGCACAGTGTCATAGCCCTGTTTCTACATGGAGTGGCTGTCGACATGTTGGGTAAGTCCACAGGCCAGGATTCCCATCCCTACAAATCCACCTGATACCAAGGCTCACCTTCCAGCCATCAGACCTTTAGACTTCCCCAGTCACTCACCAGAAAATTGGTAAGCATCCCACCCTGATCATCATAAACTGCCCCAGGTCCCAAGGGAGGGATGGCCACTTTCTAGTGTCCCTGGGGATGTAGGTATCCAGAATCTTCATGACTGACCCTTCTCATGGACTCTTTGTCTTAAGACCTCTTCCCCTGGGTGAGATATCTCTCTCTTCCAGATGTTTCCTGTCTGTCTGTCTCTCTCTGTATGTCTGTCTCTCTGTCCCTGTGCCTCTCTCTGTCTCTGTGTCTCTCCCTGTCTCACTCACTCACTCACTCATTCACTCACTCACTGCTTGAAAATCCTAGGCCTAGGTAAACCCTTCTCTCCTGGGCAGTGGCTCACAGCTCAGCCCCTAGTTGCCACATGAGGACCTGGTAATCTAGCATGGCTGCTTGCTCTCAGTTATTAATTTTATCCTCAGAATGTTCCAAGTGGTAAAAGTAATAACTAGTACTCTAACTCAATAAGTATCTCATCTTCATCTGTACCTCCAGGATCCCCACCAGGATGTCTCACGGAAAACCTCTAAAACTAGAGCCTGATTTAAATTCTTCCAAACTTATCGACTTGCAATCAGGTCTGGCCTCAAAACCCACTAAGTAATGAATCTAAGTGGCCATTTAATGGCAATTTTGATTCTACTATTTTAATTGTTCTTTATAATTGCCAGAGATCCTGAAAATGGAAAGAGGCTCTCTATGCCCATGCTTTTTCTTATCTTTGCTCCAAACCTTCCCTTTGCTTCTTCTGTTCCCCAACTCAACTCCGTCTGGCTATGAAGTCTCATCCAGATGAAACTTCTACTATCCTTGATTCAGCTAATGAACCTCCTCCTTACCATCCCCAACCTGCCTCTACAACCTTTCCTGTTTCCTTGGCCTCCTCAGCTTCCTCTCTCCTCTCCAGATTCTCCAGAGCTTCGTCAACCCTACTTCTCAGACTCTTCCTTTCCCAACTACAGGCCACTCTACAAGTCCTACACTGGTAACCTACTTTCAGCCCTCCCTATCTACAGCCAACCTCCCCCCACCACAACTTCTTCCCCTTCCCACCCTAACCCAGCTTCTTTTCTGCCTTTGAGGGAGTCACTGGGATAGATGGTCTAATTACTGTGCATGTTCCCTTCTCACTAAATGAACTTTCTCAAGTACAAAAAAGACTGGAATCTTATACCTCTCACTTCTCTACCCTTGTTAAAGAATTTCAGTATACCATTCATTCTTATAGCTTGACTTTCCATAATACACGTATTATATAATATACATTGTCAAGAAAGACAATAGGCTGATGATTGCCCTCATGCTGACAGAGGGACAGCACTCCCAAGTCACCTTTAAGCTGATCTTCTAGCTTTGGCCATGGATGACTGAAGGGGCCAGAGCTCCACTGACCTGACCACTTCTATCATCAGAGGGTGTACCAAGCGGTCATTATGGTATCTGGGAATCCCATCTCCTTCCTCTTGGACACTGGTACCACTTTACTTGGCCCTGATGGAGTTTTGGGGACCCAACTCTCCTTGTTTCCCTATTGTTGGGATAGGGGAACAGCCTTACCAACCTCATTAGACAGCCCCCACTTACTTACATTTTAGGGATGTTCCTCTCACCCATTCCTTTTAGATAGTGCCAATGTGCCTTGTCACCTTAATGGTAAGGGATCTTCTAGCTAAAGTGGGAACATCTATTCCTTTTGCTCCCCCCATTTGCCTAAATCCAAATTTCCCAGCATCTCCTCTTCTTCTTCTTAGCCACCCAACCTGCTAACTCTAATGTCATTTCCCCAAGTCTGGGACGTCCGGAACCCTACTGTTGCTAAACATCATTCTCCTGTTTTTATCCAATTACAGGACTCTACCAGGTACATCAACCAAGCTGAATACCCTCTCTCTCCAGACCCTCAGGGGACTTAAGCCTATCATCTCTAACCTCCTAAGGAAAAAACTCCATCCTATCTCTTCCCCTTTCAACACTTCTATAATAGCAGTTAAAAAAAAACCAGTGAGACCTATCACCTGGTTCAAGATCTCAGGCTCCTTGATTCTTCAATGGTTCCTCTCCATCCTGTTGTGGCTAACCCTTACATCTTTCCACCATCCCCTTGGAAATTTCTCATTTCTTGATCCTAAATCTCAAGGATGCATTCTTTCCTATTTCCCTAGATGCACCATCACAAAACATCTTTGCCATTACTTTGACTGACCATGACACCCACTTTTCTACCCAATTTACCTGGACTGTTCTACCCCAGGGATTCTGAGACAGCTCACACCTAATTGGCTTCTGACCTATTCTCTTTTTCTCCCTAAATCTAAGATTATTCACTACATTGATGATATTTTTCTCTGCAGTCCCTCTCTACAAATTAGCCAAATTAACACCTATGACCTTCTAAATGTCCTGTTTAGTTGATGCTACAGAGTTTTACCTTCTAAAGTCTACTTGTTTACCCCTCAGGACACCTATTTGGGATTTAAAATTACCCCAACCCACAAAGCCATTACTTAGAAAAAATCTAATTCAGTCTCTAACAGTCCTCTCTACAAAGGAAGAGATTTGATCATTCCCAGGAATAACTAGTTTTTTATGTTCCTGGGTTCCTTTCTTTTCCCTCCTTTCCTATACCTTGTATGAAGCAGCACAAACCTCCTCTCAAACCTGCTACCAAGCTGTTTTAAAGGCTCCAACAGGTCCTCCTTCAGACCCCAGCCTTATACCTCCTTGATCTAACCTGTCTCTTCTTCCTCTACATAACAGAAAAAGAAGGGTATACCCTTGGAATCCCTAGAACCCTCTTTTTCACCAGTAGCACACTAGTCCAAAACAAAAAACAAAAAACTACACCTAGTCATCTAGGGTTGGGCATCTTGTATACATACTTTAGTAGCCTCTGTATTCCTTGTTTGAGAGTCCAAAAGATAACCTTTGGTTCACCTATCATTGTCTTCTCTTCTTACAGCCTGTACCAACTCCTAACTTACAAACACTACCTCCCTCCGGGGTTCTTTCCATTCAGGTAGCATTACTAGAAGACTCTACACTTAATTTCCAATCATGCCAACCTCATAATATTTCCAATCTCCTTCCTTGATCAAATGCTGGCCACTCCCTATCCCATGCCTGCCCTCAAACCTTAGAGGAACTATTACTCCATCCTTGACACATAAAAACAGCATATTGTCTCAGGCCATCTATATACCTGGTATACAGTTGGAAGCTTCTTTCTACATGAAGGAGCCAAAAGAGCAGGCTATGCTATAGTGTCAGACAGAGGTGGTTGAGGCACAGACTCTCCATGCCCACACCACTAATCAACAGACTGAACTAATACCTCTTACTCAGGCCTTTCAACTGACAGAGACAATCCCTAAGCATATATACAGACTCCAAATATGCTTTCCTTATCCTCCTGTTCCATGCTGCTATCTGGAAGGAGCTCATGTTACTTATGACAAAAGGAGAATCATTAACTAATGCAAACCAAATTGTAGCCATGTTAAAAGTGTCCCATCTCCCCATAGCTATTAGAATTGTCCACTACAGGTCCCATCAGGCAGATGACTCTATTATCTCCAAGGAAAACTATCAAGGCAGTTAAGAGTTGTGACCCTTAGTTGCTCAGACTCTTTTCATCCACCACAGGACATTCTGACACTATAACCCACTTCCTGTCTGTAACCCTGAAACTCTGTCCTATCTCCACCAGATTTTCCATCCTAACAGCCAAGCATTGTCTTATTTTGTTAAGACCCACCTAGAGCCAACCCCTGAGGATATGTTTCTTAATATCTGCCCCACTGCCTCCTGCAAAACTGCCAGAATGTCAGACCCCCAACTCAGTATCTTCTTTTGCTTTCCCCCCACCAAGTTAAGTTCCCTCCCTGGAACTGACTGGCAACTTGACTTTACCCACATGCCCACCATCATACATTCCAAGTACCTCCTGGTCATGGTAGACACCTTCTCAGTGTGGGTGAAGGCATTCCCTCCCACCAACAAAAGGGATCAAATGGTCTCTGATGTCCTCCTTCTGAGATATCATTCCTCGATTTGGAATCCTACCCTCCTTTCTGTCAGACAATGGTCCTGAATTCACCTGCCAAGTTTCTCAAACTCTATCTAAAGCCTTCAGCATCCCTTAGTATTTTTGTATTCCCTATCACCTCCAATCTTCAGGAAAGATAGAATGGACTAACCACTCGCTAAAAACCACTCTTGTCAAACTCACAGGAACTTCACCTGGATTGTGTAAAACTCCTACCCTTGGCTCTTTTTAGGCTATGGGCTCTCTCCAAGCAACCTCTTTCATCGCACCTTTGAGCTCATGTATGAATGATCAGTTCTAACTCCTGGTCTTTCACCCACACATGCTCTCTCCTCCCTGATCACCTACTCAACCTATAACTCAGTCATCTCTGCTTCTTCCTATGGAGCCTTGCTGACCACCATCTACCACAGCCATACACTATCTCCTGCCCACACCTTGTCAACATTGGCATATAGGTCCTTCTCTCCCCTCCAGGTCATTGACCATCATCCCTCTCTCCTAAATGGCAGGGACGCTTCAAGGTAATTCTCCTGACCCCCACAGCTACTAAGCTCGATGGACTCTCTCATTGGATCTGCTTGTCTTTAACCTCAAACCTTTCATCCACCCCTCCACCTCAAAATAAATCTTCTTCTTATACATCAACCCCAACAGGACCCTGTTCCCTTAAGCTCCAGAGAACATCAGAACCACCCACATTGTCCCCAATCCCAGAAAAATGAGACTCCATTCCAGCAGCTACACCTTAGCCCACTGTATTAGATATGGTCTTTTCCTCCTTTCCCTGCTGGATACCAGGAGCTAATCATAATTGCTGTCACCCCTATATATACCATTCCATCTAAATATTATGACCTCTTTGTTTGCTTCCTCTTTGAATAGACAAAAGATAATGTTAAGAAATGGCCAGATGAATATGGGATATACATAGGTCTTGTCAGATATATGTTAGGATCACAGATCAATAATCTCTACTATCAATGATGCAAGACCCTCTTCTATATTCAGGACCCATAGAATCCCATGTGAGAAACAGCTGTTATTGGTAACAACAAAATTGATTGTGAAAACAAATTTGGGTCCCCAAAAAGTACCATTCACATCCAGAGAAAATATGTTTCAATTTTCCAACCTTTGGAAATTGGAGAAATAGGAGAAGTAATTGAATACTCCTCTAAGGTCCTTGACATCTCCTCTCATAAATAACAATAACCTGCCATTTCATCTTCTGCTTCAGACCCTGATCTCAGCCTACCAACTCCTTAATGTCACCCAACCTGACTGCTTCAAAGATTGCTGGCTATGTGTATACCCTGGAACTAGCTCACAATTGCCACTTAAAACTTCTCCAGTGACCCTGTCAAGTAACCTTACTTCACCTTTCACCAGCTGCCCTGACTCTGATATTGCCAGAATACCACACCTTTTCTCTATCACTCTTTGGCATAGAAGACTGTTTTAAGGCATCTGGGACATGTTCCATAGGAGTGCTAATTCCCTAGACTGCAACAAAAACATAAGTCTTGATTCCTTATCTCTGCCACAGTGTCCTATCATCCAAAATACATCAATTCTTTGTGGTTCTCAGGTATATCATCATCTACCTGCCAGCTGATCAGGGGTTTGCACACTGGTGTTTCTTTTCCATAAATTAGGGGTAATTCACAGAGAATCCTACCAATTCCAGATGTGGATTCAATAGGTGACCAACACAACAAAAGGACAGTTCAAATCCTGCCACTCCTGGCTGTTGAGGGAATAAATGCAGGTGTTGCTACTGGAAGAGCAGGACTGAATACATCTCTAATCTTGTACAATCAATTTTCTTCCTAGTTTATCCCCAATCTTCAACAGGTGGGTCAAACTATACTCATTCTCCAAGAACACATCGACTCTCTGGCAGCAGTGGTACTTCAAAACTGACAAGGACTAGATCTTCTTACTGCTAAATAGGGTGGCCTTTGCCTTTTTCTCTGAGAAAAATGCTGCTTCTACATGAGTTGGGTATGGTAAAAAAAAATCCAGCAACTTCTGACCTCCAAAACATGAGAACAACTTGATTTTCTGATCCCTGGGTTTTATTAAACCCCCATATGAAAATGGATACTGTCCTTCCTAACTCCCCTTTTTCTCATTTTTCTGCTTTTACAATCTTCTCCCTGCTTCATTAACTTCCTCTCCACATTCCTTCAATGACAAATTAAAAAAAAAAGTTCCAACCAATTAATCAGTTCCTCTTACAGGATTGCCAACCACTGTCCACATAAGAGCCTAATGCCAACAACTATCAAAAAGTCCCTATGGTGAGGATCAGTTACACCCCAAAAACTGATGGCATCCCTGCAGAAAGCAGTTTAAGAGATCTGATGCCCCTATTCCTGCTTCACCATCACCTCCCCTCTTTTTCCATTTCCCTCTTTATGATAAGAAAAAGAGAAGGAGGTTGGCAATGAGGCACATCCATAGATAGATAGTGACTTCACATCAGGAATTTTTACAGTCAGCTCTCTAGGGAACCAATGATGAAAGACATCATCTCTAGTGTCCCAGAAATCAAAGGCATTGGTCCTGTGTTCATGTGACACAGGCCTGATAAAAGCCTCATTCTCCCTGCCCCGTTTCCTCTTCTTTCCTACCTCTTCAAGAGGCTGCCTCTCCATTTCCACTGCCAACATCTACCTGAAACATGCTGGATTTTGTTGGGACCCAGTGTGTAGTTCTGTTGGGACCCAGTGTATAGTTCAACAGTATCTTTTACACGTTTTTCTTTGGGAAAATCAATACTGGCTTTGGAAAGCAATTTCACTCTGTGTTACACAGTGAGGGGGGCAAGAATCACTACTGAATATAGGTCTGAGAAATTGTTACCTGAACTTTTTTAAACTCAGGAGCTTATACCTGCAGGTAAGAGTCAAAATAACAGACTTGTGCAACTATAAAATCCTCACAAAAGGAATTGTATAATCCTAGTAGGCATGCATTTTCGGGATGGTACATTTCAAATGCTTTCAATGTGAACAAATTGCAAACAGCAGACCAAATGGGGATAATTCTCTAAAGGATAAAACTCCCAGAGTATTAATGAATGCAAATGTCAGAAAGATCAATCTACCTTTCCTTAAAAGACACCACACCATTAAGAGGAAAATTGGGCATGATCTGGGGTTGGCCTAGACTCCAGCTCTTTCAAAAGGTTCAGGAGAACACAACACAATTATAAACCTATCTAGGGACATAAAATTTATACACCTGTCTAGAAAACTGATAAGAAGGAGCTCCAAAATTAAAAAGGGAAGAGATGGACAATAATCATGATTTTTCTCAGGTAAAGTCTTGGGTGTTCCCTGGACTAGGGCAAGAGATTAAGAAAGACCTAAGGCCTGTCTGGAGCATTCCCTGAGGCTCTTTTATATGGAGAAATATCTCACAATTCCTTTTCTAAAATCATGTCCATGTTAAATAGGTAGGAGACATTTAAGTAGTTTGAGGATCACACCAATAAACATAAAGCAAATAAGTTAAATAGTGAAAGAATCATCTTCCTTGTCCTCTGAGTCATCAAGAAATAAAAGTGATTCAAGAACTAAAGCCCCTTCCTCAGGCTCCCTCTCTTTTTGCCACATGTTTTCTTTGTTTTTTTATTTGGTTTTGGTTTAGTAAACCATAGTCAAACCTTGTGTCTAAGCAACTGTGTATCTAATTCTCACAATACAGACTCATCAAGATGAAGCCCGGTAAACACTATAAAGTAACACTGTCTGTCTGTCATGACTTCTCTTAGGTTCCAATGTATGATACCCATAATTACCATTCCTTCTGTGCTGGGGGCTGCCTGCTCAGCAACCAGTTGCCCAAGACCAGCAGGTACATTTCCATTGGCAGGTTCCTGAAAGAACAATGACCAGGGGAGAAGTTAGAGAAAACAGGAAAGTTTGGGGTCATAAGTACTTACATAAAATGACTGCTGATGCTATAAAATTTACTAGGAAATTCAGCATCCTATATACAGTTTTCCTGAAACGTAAAATGGGACAGTGTCAACAAAAGCTATCACACAATGAAATAAAGTCAGGCAGAAGTCCATCAAGCAAGGATGCCTAAATGAACCTGGTTTTAAATCCTCTCCATATATATCTGTACCTCAAAGACAGCCCAAGACAGGTGAAGCCCAACAACAGCCCACAAAGACAGGGAAATAAAACAGAAATATTCATCAAGGCATGTTGGGCCTATAATCCCCGAATTCATAAACATAGCAAGAAGAGGGTCAAATGTGAGAAAGAAAAGAACCAGAGAGGTGTGATCTCTCAAACACCATGAAAACACAACCCCTGGATATATCTATGTGTGTATGCATGTATGCAGATACATACACACACACACACACACACACACACACACACACACAGAAAGATGGAACAGACAGAGCGACAGACACACACACACACAAAAACACACGCAAACACACACACACACACACACACAGACAGACAGACAGAGAGACAGGAGATGGATATGTAGATGTATGCCTGTGGATGGAGGTATAGATTTAGATAAATAGATATAAAGATTGACAGACTAGATACATGATGAATATATCACTTTATAGATGCATAGATAAGCAGACAGTCAGACAGATATTTAGACAAACACATACATTGCTCTGTACATAGAGATGCAGACAAATTTAATTTCCCTGGATTTTAATGAAAAGGAAAATCATAAAATGGTTGCTATAACAAACAATACTCTTAGAAAGTTTTCTTTACAATAGAATTTTCCACAGAGCTAAAACAAAATGGCTCTGAATGCAACCTGAAGCTTATAAAAATGAATAAAGTGTTCTTAATCCATTCCATATGAATTGCGAGGAAACTTTAAGACAGGTTTTCAAAGTATCCAGTATTCTCATGTATTAATTCCCAGAAATGTAGAGGCTGATGAAAGAGGAATGCTTAAGCCCAGGACTAAAAGGCCTACCTGAAAAACTTACTGAGACCTGCTATCACAGACACATGAAGGAATCTATTCTTTAAGGTCCATGAAGGCTCCCGCACTCTACAGGCACTCCTCATCCTAAATTCACTTAGCTCAAATATTTCCTTGATCTCCAAACAGGTTTCCCAGAGTTACCACAAAACATGGTCATCCCTATATCTAAAAACACTAGCATTTTCTGGAAATATGGTGAGATCTTTCAGTATAGTAAGGATCTCTGCTTTTGCTCACAAAGTAACATTTCCATTCCACCTGTGCATTAGCTAGGAAACGAACTGATCACAAAACATGAGTCACAACCTTTGACAGCAGGACATGCAAAAAGCCTACCTAACACCAATCACCTATGAGGAACTAGTAGGCTGGTATACAAAGGACGTGGGGACAGGTATCCAGCACAGCAACTTCAGTTGTGAATGAGGAAAAAATAAGGATGTCTCAGATTACGAAGTCAAAGTAGGTAGCAGGTATCTTTCCTTTAATTCTTCACAACAACTTGCATTGCAATAGATGCTGAGGAAAAGAAGGCAGCAGGAAAATGATGAACCAACTGTCAAATTCAGAACATGCAGACAGTACAAGCTAATGAAGAGCACAGAGAAGCACTCAAAAGTACTGTGACAGTCAGAGTCATGAAGAACATGGAGGAGACACTGGCAGGTATACAAGTGGTTGCTCCAAAATCAGCACAACTGAGACCCATGTGAAGAGATCTCCACATACAGGATGTGTGTGGACCACATGATGAAGCCACTAAGCTGTAGACTTCCTAGATCCTAATAACTAGAACAACTGATTCACACATCTACCCAGCTTATCACAGAGAAACTGGAAAAGCCAGGAAAATCCTAGGACACTTGCAAGGCTACAGTTTGTCCACAAACCAGGATACCCTGACTAATACAACTTCTACTGCAAGTTTCTACCTGCAGCAGGTCTGGTACCTGGGTGGAATACTACTCTGCTTCAGTGGAATATCACTCTGCTTCAGTGGAATATCTTCCTTAGTCTAATTTCTCTTGCAGTATCCTAAAACATTCTTACTATACATCAGTGGAAGTAATTCCTCCATCATCTGTTAACTATCAAACCAAATGCCACCAAAATATGGAAGACTAAAACAAGTAATTTTTTTGTTTTTCCTCAAAAGGCAAGCACACATGAGGTTCCTATAGGAAAGGGACCAAAACAGAATATTGCTGAGTTGTCAGAAAATCCTTGGCACCCATGATCAAGAACCAGATACACCCATATAGCCAGTACCATTTTGGTGAAATTGCATCTAAGACTCATATAAATATAACACATATGGAAAAACAAAACATGAATAAGGAAAATCCAAACAACTAGACAAAATTAGGTGGGTAGAAGTACTCATAGGTGTTCCAGACAAAAGGGTAGATAACAACATGAGAAATGAACTTGTAAGGAGAGTATGTCTACTTCAAAGCAAATAGGCCCACCCTTGCAAATCTAGCACTACAAAGGAGGATAAGGCCCTGTAATCTGTGCACTAGAAAAAAGGCAGCAGGTGCTCAGGACAGCTCAGCACAGACGCTAATCTCGAAGTTATGTTCCCAGAGAAGAACGAAGTATCCAGAGTGGGCTTGGTACATTTTGAAGTCACAGCATTCCAGAAGCAGTGGCGAGGGTACACAGGCTTTCACTCCAGCCAAGGACACAAAAAAGACAATATCGTGACCTGTTTTGGCTACAAAGCAATTTAAAGTCTATCCCTAGAAATTTAAAAAGACCTGACTCAGAATAACAATGCAAAAGTAAGACATCTACTCTATCATTCAGGGGTACCTATGCTCTTCGGAGAAACTGAAAACACATAGAAAGATCAAGGGGACAAAACTATAAGGCACTTGGTACCAAACATGACACATTTTCAATTCTAAAACCTACAGGTTAGTTTGAAATAACCAACTCAACAAAGCTCTCATTGGACATCTCTATGCCTGCCAGAAGTACAAAGGCTCACAACTGTAGGGATACACATATATATAGGAAACATAAAGCAATCTCTCTACCTCTCTGTCTACCTACCACTGTCCCTGTCTTTCTATCTGTTTCTTCTCTCTCTCTCTCTCTCTCTCTCTCTCTCTCTCTCTCTCTCTCTCTCTCTGTGTGTGTGTGTGTGTGTGTGTGTGTGTGTGTGTGTGTGTGTGTGTGTGTGTGTGCTCACGAATACCTGAATGAAAATCTGTGTACTCTTTTACACTTAACCCAAAAGGTATGCAGGAACTCAAACATGCAGGTCCTAAGCAAAGGACACATACATATACCCATAAAAACACATACACTCTCTCTCTGTCACACATACACACACACACACAAATCCAAAATTAAAACAAGACATTGGTTGATATTAACAACAGGCTTTAAATAACACATTCAAATGCTCTGGGATATCTATATTTCAAAATTCATAAAATCTAGCACAAACAAGTAAACGTAAAAACACAGGTGGAAATAAACCATTAAACAATTTTGTCACTGGAAACTATCAAAACCCGATCCATCCAGGATCATCAATTGCAGTAGAAATATACCCACAGCTATAATACTTGTACTCCAAAAATATACCCATACATAAAACATCCAAGATCTAAGGATGGGAACCAATGTGGAGAAATGCAGAGGTTAGAAAGGAAACAGGTTAGGAAAGCAACAAATGGGGAAACGTTTGAAAGACTGGGAAATACACAGGAGAAAATCTCAAAGTGCAGGAAAGGAGGAAAGGAGGTTGGAAAGAGAGAACAGGTTGGGGATTTAGCTCAGTGGTAGAGCGCTTGACTAGCAAGCACAAGGCCCTGGGTTCGGTCCCCAGCTCCGAGAGAGAGAGAGAGAGAGAGAGAGAGAGAGAGAGAGAGAGAGAGAGAGAGAGAGAGAGAGAGAGGGAGAGAGACAGGAGAGAGAAGTTATGGAGGACAAGGGGCACAAGGGATGGTAAGAGAAAAGGTGGGAGGGGAGAAAGCAAATAAACATAGCCAGGAGCCTTGGGAAAACTGGCACAAGGGGAGAGAAAGGCCTAGGTAAGAGAGGCAGAATTTCCAAAGAGGCAGAGTGGAAGGAAGAGCTAAAAGGTGTGAGAAGGCTGTTGGAGAGAGAAAACAGGGAAAAAAAAACATGAAAAGGTAAAAAGAAGGGAAAGAAACCGGCTGGCCACATTAAAACAAACACCAGGGTTGGGGATTTAGCTCAGTGGTAGAGCGCTTGCCTAGGAAGCGCAAGGCCCTGGGTTCGGTCCCCAGCTCCGGAAAAAAAAAAAACCAACAACAATGAAAAAATTACTCTGAATCGGAAGGCTGGTTACAAACATTGGAATTATGTGATAAACCTGGACTTAGGAAAGTGACCAACAACCACAAACCCTGGGGTTAAGGGAGAAGTCAAAGACCTAGAACGTTCCAGAAGCCCTCAAAGGGCAACACTGAAGTAAGAGGACGAAACGCCTGAGGAGATTAGGAGTTGCTGGGTCGAATCCCAAAAAACATTCTACTCACAGCCATGGTGAGCAGAGAGATCCACTGGGCCGAAACCAGAACTTGGAATCCAAGAAGAGGGCACCCGACTCGGAGAAAGTCCAAGCCCAGTTAAAACATCCACGCCTCAGGGCAACAGCCTCTGGCCCAACGGCTCAAGCTACCAATCAGACAACAGGGATTTCCGGAAACCGGAAGTGAGCAACTTCTACTGACCCTCCCCAATAGGCGGGGCTTAAAAGGCACGTGTTGCACGAGGAACGGATGCCAGCTGCAGATTTGCAGAAGCCGCTCCAGCTTGCCAAGTATAGTAACATCCATGACGTTGGACACGGACCAGACTTTTCAGTCACAGAGGCATTAGAGGAGCTTACACATGAGTGATAACCAAGGGCTAGTTGCAAGCACAGAACAAACTTTTTTTCGGAGCTGAGAACCAAACCCAGGGCCTTGAGCTTACTGGGCAAGCGCTCTACCACTGAGCTAAATCCCCAACCCCCAGAACAAACTTTTAACGCAGACCAAAGTGGTAGAAATTTCGGAATTCCTTATCTTGTGAGTGTTCTATGACAATCACCCTATTTGCAAAGTGGACACCAGGGAAATAGTTAACAAGGGCAAAGCGCTAGAAAGGGGAGATGCCAAAAAAAAGGAAAGCCATGAGTTCTGGTCACACAGAACAAAGGATCTAATTAAGGAACAAACAGAAAAACAAATTAACAAGATGACCCTTGATCCATCCAACCATAACATACATCCATCCACCTCTATACAGGCTGATATAGGCAGTTACTTCATATCTGAAAAACCTAAGTATGTTTCAAGGCTTACAAGCATGTGGCAAACCTATCCTCCCTGGAGAGAGGAATTCAATGTAAGAAGAAAGAATTTTAGACCACTCTAGGAAGAATAACAAAAGTCTGACTCAAGCAAGAGCAAGTTGCTGTAGAAGATAGAAACCTCTGGCACCAAGACTATGTTCAACTCCAAATTCACATGTACAAGGAAATAGCCTTCTATCCTGCACATTCTCATATAAAGATGGCAGGTTTTCAAGGTTTCTGCATGTGTGTGTATATTGTATTTATAATACCACACGCAAGCACATAGAGAAGGTAAGATACACCCTGAACTTTCCAAAGCACACTCACACCTAGACCCACAGACACCCACCTCTGGGAGAAACACAAAATGTTAGGTTTTTTTTTTTTTCCTTTTCTTTTTTTCGGAGCTGGGGACCGAACCCAGGGCCTTGCGCTTGCTAGGCAAGTACTCTACCACTGAGCTAAATCCCCAACCCCAAAATGTTAGTTTTTAAAAGACTCTGAGGACCCCAGAGTTGGGGCTGTACAACAGCCCTTGGACCCAAAACCTAACTGCAGAGAGCTGGTCTGCCAGGAGCACTCTTCCTCCTAAGCCCACAGCCCACAGGTAGGACCCAATATTCTCTCCTTAACTGTCAATAGAGAGACCTCCCAGGAGTACACAGTGCTTGCAAGCCACAGGGGTGCCAGGCATGGAACCCTTCAGGTCCTTACCTGTGCCCAGAGGTGGTTCCACAGCTCTTAGACTCAAAACCTGCCTACAAAGAGCTCATCCGCCAGGAACGCTCTCACTCCAAAGATCACAGGCCTACAGGAGGGCCAAGCTCCAGCCAGAGACAGCAAGATCAACTAACATCAAAGATAGATAAGGAGAAGCAAGAGCAAGAAGCTAAGCAACAGAAAGCAAGGCTACTTGGCATCATCAGAGCCCAGTTCTCCCACCACAGCTAATACTGGAAATCCCAACAAACGCAAGGTTTGGATTTAAAATCACATCTCAAGATGATGATAGAGGACTTTAAGAAGAACATAAATAACTCCCCTAAAGAGACAGCTTCTGGTCTCTTTTTCCCCCTAGAGCTGAAAGCCAGTCACCAGGAGCACTGACAAATCTGAGAGCAGAGGTAAGACTACTACTTCTCCTCCGAGGGACCTGCCTGGAGCCCTCAGGCCACACAAACCCAGGAGCAGTCTGGCACAGGACCATTCTGGTTTTTTACCTGTGCACTGAGCTTACTCAGTCCTCTGTTACCAAATCCCATGGGAGAGATAATCCTGAGATCTCAGGGGAGACCACCACTTCTGCTCACATTCCTGTCCCAAGAGTAACCTGCCTAAAGCCCTCTGGACACAGGAACTAAGAAGCAGTCAGGGGCAGGAACCTTCTAGTTTCTGCCTGCAACAAGAGCTGAAACTAGTTGCCAGAAGCCCTGACACACCTTAGAGCAGAGAGGTAAGACCACAATTTCTGCTCTGAGAGACCTGCCTGAATCCCTCAGGACACATGAGTTACTATGAAGGCTCCCGCACTCTACAGGCACTCCTCATCCTAAATTCAACTAGCTCAAATATTCCCTTGATCTCTTAACAGGTTGTCCAGGGTTACCCCAAAACATATAAGTATGCATGCCCTTCCCTATTTCATGAGACCATAGCATTTTATTAGAAAAATGATGAGATATTTGAGTATATTAAGAAGGATTTCTGCTTTTGTTGCCAAGAGTAACACTCCCATTCCAACTGTGCCATTAGCTACAAAACTAATTGAAAAAGGAACATGGGTAACATGCAGTCACAAGATTGAAGAGCAGGACATGCGAAAAGCCTGACAAACACCAACCAGCTAGAAACGAGGACAGGTAACCAGCATGGCAACTTGGGTTGTGAGTAAGATAAAAGAAAAGATGTGTTAAGAACATGAAGTCAAAATATGACGGGGTTGGGGATTTAGCTCAGTGGTAGAGCGCTTGCCTAGCAAGCGCAAGGCCCTGGGTTCAGTCCCCAGCTCCAAAAAAAAAAAAAATATGACTCCACTTGCAGCCTGTGCCTTCTGTGGTGACAGATAACCAGCTTGTATGTTCTCTGAGGACACCACAAACTAATAGCCTCCAAGGAGTTTTGCTGTACACAGGATAAGACACCCTCCCAAACAACTGCAGTACCTAGGAACCCCAAGGAGCCCAGTGGACTCAGGACCTATCACTCCCCAAGCCCCTTGAGACCCAAATTCCTCTCCTATTCCAGCCTGTGCCTTCTGCTGGGTCAGATCACCAGATTGTCTGCTCCTCTAAAGACACCACAGTCTGAAGGCTTCCCAGGAATTCTTAGGCACACAGAGCAACTGATCCAACAGTCTGAAGAACTCCCAGGAGTTCTAATGCAGGCAGGGACACTGATCCAACAGTCTGAAGGCATCCCAGGAGAATAGCTACAACCAGGGATACAGGCCTCCCAGGAGCCCTGCAGCAACCCAGGGACACAGGAAGCAGTCTCCAGACAGAGACACCCAGATCAACTAGCAACAGAGATAAGCAGATGGTGAGAGTAAAGACCATAAGTAACAGAAGCCATCATCAGAACCCAGTCCTCCCACCACAGGAAGCCTGGAATAAACCAACAAACCTGAAAATCAGGAAGCTGACCTAAAATCCTATCTCATGAAGATAATAGAGTCCTTTTTGGAGGATATAAATAACTCGCAGAAAGAAAGAGAGGAAAACATGGGTAAACAGACAGAAGCCCTTAAAGAGGAAACATAAATCCCTTAAAGAAATACAAGAAAACACAAACAAGTGGAGGAATTGAACAAAGAGGTTCAAGACCTAAAAGCAGAAGTAGAAACAATGAAGAAAATACAAATGGAGGCAAACCTGGAAATGGAAAACCTAGAAAAGAGATCAGGAAATGGAGATATAAGCATCACAAACAATACAAGAGATAGAAGAGAGAATCTCAGGTATAGAAGAAACCTGAGGACATATTGACACAACTGTCAAAGAAAATTCAAAACAGAAAAAATTCCTAACAGAAAACATCCATGAAATCCAGGACACAATGAACAGAACAAATCTAAGAATAACTGGAATAGGGGTTGGGGATTTGGCTCAGTGGTAGAGCACTTGCTTAGCAAGCGCAAGGCCCTGGGTTCGGTCCCCAGCTCCAGAAAAAAAAAAGAATAATTGGAATAGAAGAGAACTAGAATTCCCAGCTCACAGGACCCAAAAATCTCAAAAAAAAAAACATAGAAGAAATCTTCCCCAACATAAAATGAGAGATGGCCATAAATGCACCGAAAGCCTATATAAAACCAAATAGACTGGAAATGTAAAAGAAATTCTCCCATCACTTAATAGTCAAAAACACTAAATACACAAACAAAAAAGAATATTAAAAAGTAAGGGAAAAGATCCAGTAACATATAAAGGCAGACCTATCAGACTTTGCAACAGAGTCTATGAAAGTCAGAACATCCTGGGCAGATGTCATACAGACCATAAGACAACACAAATGCCATCCCAATCTACTATACCCAGCAAGCTCTCAATTAACATAGATGGAGAAACCAAGGTATGCTAAGACAAAACCAAATTTACACAAAATCTTTCCACAAATCCTGTCCTACAAAGGATAATAGGTGGAAAACTCCAACACAAGGAAATAAACTACAACAAAGAAAAATCAAGATTTAATCATCTCACAACAAAGCCAAAAGGAGATAATCACATGCACATAATGCCACCTACAACAACAAACATAACAGGAACTCACAATAATCTTTCTTTAATATCTTTCAATATCAATATCTCAATTCCCCAATAAAAAGACATAAGCTAAAAGACAGGATTCCTAAACAGGATCCAGCATTTTGCTGCAATCAAAAAACACCCCTCAATTAAAAAAAAAAAAAAGACAGACACTACATTGGAGAAAATGGCTAGAAAAAATGTTTTCCAAGTAAATGGTCCCAAAAAACAAGCTGGAGTTGCCATCCCAATATGCAGTAAAATAGACTTTCAACCAAAAGTTATCAAGCAAGAAGCAGGAGGACACTTGATATTCATCAAAGGGAAAATCTACTAACAAAAAGTCTCAATTCTGAACATCTATGCCCTAAATGCAAGGGCACACACATTCATAAAAGAAACTTTACTAAAGCTCAAAACACACATTAAACACCACACAATAGTAATGGGAGACTTCAAAACCCTACTCAAACTACATTGAAACAGAAACTAAACAGACACAGTAAAAATAATAAAGGTTATGAACCAAATGGATTTTACAGACAACTACAGAACATTTCACCCTAAAACAAAAAATACACCTTCTTCTCAGCACCTCATGAAACCTTCTCCAAAATTGATGATAAAATGAGTCACAAAACAAGCCCCAACTGAAACAAGGAAATTGAAATACTCCCACGCACCCTATCAGATCACCATTACCTAAGGCTGGTCTTCAATAACAACCAAAACAACAGAAAAGTCACATGGAAACAACTTTCTACTCAATGAGAATTTGGTCAGGGAAGAAATAAAGAAAATAAAGACTGGGAATTCAATGAAAATGATGACACAGCATACCCAAACTTATGGGACTCAATGAAAGCAGTGCTGACAGAAAATTTATAGCACTGAGTGCCTTCATAAAGAAATTGGAGAGATCCTATACTAGCAACTTAACAGTACACATGAGAGCTCTAGAACAAAAATAAGCAAACACACCCAAGAGGAATAGAAGGCAGGAAATGATCAAAGTCAGGGTCCAAATCAACCAAATAGAAACAAAGACAACAATACAAAGAATCAACAAAATCAAAACCTGGTTCTTTGAGAAAAAAAAAATCAACAAGATAGATAAACGCTTGCCAAAGTAACCAAACGGTCCAGAGACAGTATCCAAATTAACAAAATCAGAAATGAAAAGGAGACATAACAACAGAAAAGAGGAAATTTAAAAATCATCAGATCCTACCACAAACCATACTCAACAAAACATGGAAAAATCATATGAAATGGATGACTTTCTAAACAAATACCATGTACCAAAGTTAAGTCAAGAGCAGGTAAACTATCTAAACAGGCTCATATCCCCTAAGGAAATAGAATACATTATTAAAAACCTCCCAAGCAAAAAAAGCCCAGGTGACTTTAGTATAAAATTCTTCCAGATCATCAAAGAAAAGCTAATACCAACACTCCTAAAACTATCCCATAAAATAGAAACAGAAGGAAGACTACCTAATTCAATCTATGAAGCCACAATCACTCTGATACATAAACCACACAAGGACCCAACAACAAAAGAGAACTTCAGACAAATTTTGCTTATGACTCTCAATGCAAAAATGTTCAAATAAAATTCTTGCAAATGGAATTCAAGAACATGTCAATACAATCTTTCATGATGATCAACTAGGCTTCATCCCAGGGATGCAGGGATGGTTCAATATACAGAAATACATCAACGTTATCCACTATATAAACAAACTCAAAGCAAAAAACCACATGATCATCTCATTAGATGCTGAAAAAGCATTTGACAAAATTCAACACTCCTTCATGTTAGCAGTCTTAGAAATATCAGGAATTGATAACAGTTTTGGGAAGATCAGGAATTCAAGGCCCATACCTAAACATCATAAAAGCAGTATACAGCAAAACAGTGGCCAACATCAAACTAAATGGAGAGAAACTTGAAGCAATCCAACTAAAATCAGGGACTAGACAAGGCTGCCCACTCTCTCCCTACTTATTCAATATAGTACTTGACGTCCTAGCCAGGGGAATCAGATGACAAAAGGAGGTCAAAGGGATACAATTTAGAAAGGAAGAATTCAAAATATCACTATTTGCAGATGATATGATAGTATACTTAATTGACCCCAAAAATCCACCAGAGAATTCCTACAGCTGATAACTTCAGCAAAGTGGCTGGGTATAAAATTAACTCAAACAAATCAGTAGCCTTCCTCTATTCAAAGGATAAACAGGATGACAAAGAAATCAGGGAAATGACACCCTTCACAATAGTCACAAATAATAGGAAATATCGTGGAATAACTCTAACCAGGCAAGTAACAAATCTATATAAACAGAATTTGAAGTCACTCAAGAAAAAAATGAAAGAATACCTCAAAAAATGGAAGTCCCACATGCTCATGAATTGGTAGGATTAACATAGTAAAAATGACCATCCCACCAAAAGTAATGTGCAGATTCAATGCAATCCCCATCAAAATTCCAACACAATTCTCCAAAGACATGAAAAGAGGAATTCTCAAATTCATCTGAAAAAACAACCCAGAATATCAGAAAAATTCTTAACAATAAAAGAACAGCTGGGGGAATCACCATACTGCAAGCTATACTTACAGAGCAATAGTGATAAGAAAAAAAACCTTCCTCGTATTGTTACAGAGACAAACAGGTTGATCAATAGAATTGAAGACCCAGAAATAAAACCATACGTTTACTGACACTTCATCTTTGAGAAAGAGGCCAAAAAGAAGCCATATACAATGGCAAAAAGAAAGCATCTTTAATAAATGGTGCTAATCTAACTGGCAGTCTGTATGTAGAAAAATGAAAATACATCCATATTTGTCACCTTGCAAAAGCTCAAGTCTGAATGGATCAAGAACCTCAACATAAAACAGGATACACTGAATCTAATAGAAGAGAAAATGGGGAAGCACCTCAAACTCATTGGCACAAGGAAGATATAGAGAATTTCCTAAACAGAACTCCAATGGTTCAGGCTCTAAGATCAAAAATTGATAAATGGGACGTCATTGAAACCAAAAAGCTTTCTAAGGCAAGATACAGTCAATAGCCATTGGCAAATGTACAGATGGGGGTAAAATCTTCACTAACCACATCCCAGTGGGCTAATAACAAAATATATAAAAGAACTCAAGAAGCAACCACCAAAAAAAAAAAAAAAAAAAAAAGGAATCCTGAATGGCTGAGAAGCAATTAAAGAAATGTTCAAAGTCATTAGTGATCAGGGAAATGCAAATCAAAACGACTCTGAGATTATACCGTACACCAATCAGAATGTCTAAAATAAAAAAACTCAGGTGACAGCAAACTCAAGAAACCTCTCATTGGACATCTCTATGCTTGCCAGAAGTTCAAAGACTCACAGCCCCCAGAGACACACATATATAGAGGAAACATGAAACAAACTCTCTACTTCTCTGTCTACCCATCTCTGTATCTGTCTCTCTTTATGTATGTTTGTGTGTGTGTGTGTGTGTGTGTGTGTGGTGTGTGTGTGTGTGTGTGTGCTCACGAATACCTGAATGAAAATCTGTGTACTCTTTTACACTTAACCCAAAGAGGTATGCAGGAACTCAAACATGCAGGGTCCTAAGCAAAAGGACACATACATATACACGCAACACATACACTTCTCTCTCTGTCACACATACACACACACACAAATCCAAAATTAAAACAAGACATTGGTTGATATTAACAACAGGCTTTTAAATAACACATTCAAATGCTCTGGGATATCTATATTTTAAAAATTCATAAAATCTAGCACAAACAAGTAAACGAAAAACACAGGTGGAAATAAACCATTAAACAATTTTGGTCACTGGAAACTATCAAACCCGATCCATCCAGGATCATCAATTGGTAGAAATATACCCACAGCTATAATACTTGTACTCCAAAAATATACCCATACATAAAACATCCAAGATCTAAGGATGGGAACCAATGTGGAGAAATGCAGAGGTTAGAAAGGAAACAGGTTAGGAAAGCAACAAATGGGGAAACGTTTGAAAGTCTGGGAAATACACAGGAGAAAGTCTAAAAGTGCAGGGAAGGAGGAAAGGAGGTTGGAAAGAGAGAACAGAATACAGGAAGTGAGGGGGTAACAGGAGAGAGAGTTATGGAGGACAAGGGGCACAAGGATGTTAAGAGAGAAAGGGTGGGGCAGGGAGAAAGCAAATAAACTTAGCCAGGAGCCTCAAGGGAAAATGACACGGGAGAAAGGCCTGGGCAGAAGGAGCAGAGCTCAGAAGGAGGCAGAGTGGAGGGAAGAGATAAAAGGTGTGAGAAGATAAAAGGTTGAGAGAGAGAGGAAGCAGGAATGGACCTTTGAAAGGGGGAAAAGAACAGGGTTGGGGATTTAGCCTTGGCAGAAGAGCGCAAGGCCCTGGGGTTCGGTCCCCAGCTCGAAAAAAAAAAAAAAAGAAAGGGAAAGAACAGAAGGAAACCACTCCCCACATTTCCCTTAACAACATTTAAAATCACTCAGAGAAATGGGGTCCCATTGGAGGAGTTAGAGAAAAGGATTGAAGGAGCTCAAGGGCTTGCAACCCATAAGAACAACAGTACTAATCCAGAGCTCCCAAGGACTAAACCACTACCAAATGAACAAACCCATGGCTCCAGCGGCTTGCGTAGCAGAGGATGGTCTCATTGGGCACCAATGGGAGGAGAAGCCCTTGGTCCTGCCAAGGTTAGACCCCCAGTGTAGGGGAATGTCAGGGCGGGGAGGTGGGAAGAGGGGGTGAACAGCCTCATAGAAGAAGGGGGATGGGGATGGGATTGGGGGTTTATGTTCAGGTAACTGGGAAAGGGGGATAAAATTTTGAAATGTAAAAATAAAAGTCCAATAAAAGAAGAAAAAAATCACTCTGAGAGGGTAGGCTGTTACAAACATTTCAAATAAGTAACAAACTTGAATTTAGGGGTTGGGGATTTAGCTCAGTGGTACAGCGCTGGGTTTAGGGAAGGCCCTGGGTTGGGTCCCCAGCTCTGAAAAAAAAACCAAAAAAAAAAAAAACAAAACTTGAATTTGGGAAAGCTACCAACAACCACAATCCCTGAATTAAGGAGAAGTCAAGAACCAGAAAGTTCCAGAAGCCCTCAAAGGACAACATCCCGAAGTGTGAAGTGAGAGGACGAGGAAATAAAAAGTTGCTGGGCCGAATCCCAAAAAACATTCTACCGATCCCCACCCTGAAAAGAAAGAAAAAAAAAAAAAAGAAAAAAAAGAAAACATTCTACTCACTGCCATGGTGAGCAGAGGGGTCCACTGGGCCGAAACCAGCACTTGGAATCCAAGGAGAGGGTCCTCGACTCGGAGGAGGTCCACAGTCAGGCGAGAAAGCCCTGTTAAAAACCCTCAGCCGCCGGGCACTGAACAGCCTCTGGCCCAACGCCCAAGCTACCAATCAGACAAGAACTTGGGAACCGGAAGTGAGCAACTGCCTTCACCGCCCCTACAGGAGGGGCTTAAAATGCTAAGTGTTGCACGAGGACCGGAAGCCAGGGTGGGATTTAAAAGGTGCCTGTTGCACCTGGCACCCACAGACTCTGGCCCATCTGCTCAATGCTGCCAGTCAGACAACAGGGACTTCTGGGAATCATAAGTGAACAACCTCCTACATCACCCCCTATTGGCTGGGTGTGGTAAGGCCCATCTTTCCTATGTAGAAAGTGTAATTTTTACCGTGGCGATCCTTGGTTTGCAAAGCAAACCAAAATTGGTATCTTGGAACTCTAAGTAACAATACTGCCCAGTCCTTGAGGTAGGAGAATTTTAAGGATTATTTTTATGGAATTTAGTATAGAAAGTACTAAAGTTTAACAAAGACTGACATAAAAGAAATTTTCCAGAGTTCTTCTTTGTTTGTTTTCTGGTAAGAACAGTATACTTATGAATAAGAAAAAAATTTAGCAAAGGGCAAAACAAAGTCATGGGCAAAAGAAAAAGAAATAATTAGTTTGAAAATAAGGAGAATGAGAGGGAAACAATATTTCACAGAGAAACTGATAGAAAATGGGAAACAAATAGTGGGACTCTATCCAGGTAGGAAGGAGCCAAAGGCGGGCTGGAATCGAGAGACAAGGGATGGAGAAGAGCTAAGCATGATGTAATCATCCAAACAAAGTAAAAACTCGAGACTTGCATGTGTGGTTTTATAAACAAATAATACCTGACTTTAGGCTGTACTATAGAGCAATAGTAATAAAATCCACACTGTGTTGTTGGCCTAAAAACAGATAGGTGGGCCCATGGAATTGAACTAAGAGCCAGAAATAAATCCACACACCTATGGACATTTACTTTTTGACAATCAAGTCAAAATTATACAGTAGAAAAAAGAAAGCATCTTCAGCAAATGGTACTGGTCTAACTGGATATCTGCATATAGGAGAATGCAAATAGACCTATATCTATCCCCTTTCATAAAACTCCAGTGCAAGTGCATCAAAGATCTTAACAGAAAACCAGTTACACTAAACCTTATAGAAGAGATAGTGGGGAATAGACTTGGATACATTGTCACAGAAGACAACTTCCTGAACAGAGCACCCACAGCTCAGATACTAAGATCAGCAATTACTAAATGGGACATCATAAAACTGGAAAAATTCTACAGGCAAAAGAGACATGGTCAATAAGACAAAAACAAAGCAAAACAAAGCCAAAACCAAAACAAAACAAAAATATAGCAGACCCTCAGAATCAGAAAAAGATCTTTACCAACCCCTCACATCTGTCAAAATGGAGGCTAATACCCAAAATATATAAAGAATACAAGAAACTACACATCATCAAGG
The DNA here is from genome assembly GCF_011064425.1 of Rattus rattus. Lineage (NCBI taxonomy): Eukaryota > Metazoa > Chordata > Mammalia > Rodentia > Muridae > Rattus > Rattus rattus. The sequence continues at coordinate 68,138,359 of NC_046172.1, forward strand.
AAATAATCTAATTTAAAATGAGGTTTTACAGATTTAAAAGAATTCTCTATGAAGAATATCAAAAGTCCAAGAAGCATTTAACGCTCAATACCCTTATCCATATTGGAAATGCAAGTCAAAATGATTCTCCAATTTATCTACACCTGTCAGAATAGCTGAGATCCAAAAATCCAAGTAACAGCTCATCTTGGTGAGGATGAGAATGGAGGAACAACCCCCATTGCTGAGAGTATACCATTTTATAGTCACTGGAAATCAATATGGCACTTTTTATCTGAAAAATTGGGATTCAATCTATCTCAAGACCCAGCTAA